>NW_028288943.1:615426-923139 GCF_059628265.1 Tinamus guttatus | reverse complement strand
CGAGTCAGGGTCCACGGGCAAGAACCCTAAGAGGAGGAGGGAGTCTGGGGGCACTCTGCTGGAAGCAGCGGTCTATAATGAATAAATCCTGCAAGATTTGAGCAGCTGCCGTGATGTGCTACTTAGTGCGCCTTTCCTGCCCCCTTCCAACCCTAATTGCGCCCTCCTTGACAGCACCTCCTGAGAGTGTTCTTGGCCCTCTCATGGACTTTTTCCCGTAATTAAGATGTCATGCCCTGCAGGGCGTAGGCCTTCCACAGTCCTTCCAGCATTTTTCTCATACAGCTATGGGCTGTTGCTGAAGAAGGAGCAAAGCGGGGAAAGCAAGAGAGCTTTCCTTTAAATGGAAAGGGGAACATTTGGGTGGACTCGCAGGACAGTGGGAGAGCACAGCAGGGTTTTGCCAAGTCCATTCCAGCGTGCAGCTGCTGTCCCTGGTTGCCTATCGGCTGCATGAGGTGATGCAGCTTGGCAGCCGGAGGAGGCTCCCTCTGCACGTGGGCAAACACCGTCCTTGCGCTGCTCCCCACCAGCTTCTCGGGGTTATTTGCACGGACAGCATAGATCAGAGTGTTCCCCAAGCTTTTTGTCCTCCTCCGTCACCCTCAACCCTCCCCTCGCCACAGCAGACCCTCTAAGCTCCCATCCAGGCCCTTTTCCCTGCTGGCACACAGCGGTTGCAAGATGCGCAAGATGTGTGGCTGGCATCTCCTCCAGTGCTGTGTTTAGCTCCTTTAACGGCTTTTCCTGGGGAAAGGGGACCCCAACAATCTAAGGAGGTGCCTTCTCATCCTATCTCGGAGATGCTCACAGGCTTCCAACTTCCTCCTTCGTAGGCTCGTCCAACGCTTCGCCATCAGACAGGCCCTCTGATAAGTGCTCCTGCCTTTGGCCAAGGCCTTCCGACCGCTCACCCACTTCCTTTAGCCTCATGGTGTGAAAAAGTAGTACACGGCTCTCAAGTCCTGATTCTGCACCACACAGGCCCTGCTCCTGCTGGGTTCTTCCAAACCTTCTCCTTCTTTGGCTCCTTTCCTGCTCCTCGACAGCGGGTCGTGTGCCTGGCAATTGGCACGGCATCCCTGCTCTGAAGGTCTTATTCTTCTAACCACCACCACAGCGACCTCCTTTGCTAGCGTCGCCTCTTATGCTGGAAGGCTGTCCTCACCCTCTGAAGCCCAAATAGCCCTCTCCCACGTCTCCACCGGCGGGGCAGGCTGACTCAATGCTGCTGCCTGTCTCTGCTCTCAGTATTTCCCCAGACACAGCACTGCAGCCAGGCACCACAGCAGGGTGCCAGTGCCTCGTGTTGAGCAGTTGAATTTGCTAATGGAAAGCTGATTTAGCTGATTTGGATACTGGCCCTGGGACAAACCCAAGTGAGACCATGGGGACAGACTGCCTCCAAGTGGCACTAGGAAACCAGCTCTGCCAGCATCATTGCTTTGCGAGACTGCAGGGCAGCAGGGAAGCATGAGAGCCCAAGGCCTGCATCTCCTTTCGTAGACGGGAGCACGGAGCAGAGCGATGGGGACAGGGAAAGCACGCGTTGCCCTCCCTCTGGAGTGCCTGGAGGCTCTGCCAGTCTCTGCACAAAGCCCTGTGTGCCACGGCCTCAGCTGAAGCAGCTCAGGGCAGCAGGGGTCCTGCTGCTTCAAGTCTCCGGCTGGTGGGTCTGAGCAGCAGCTGCTGCCTCAATATGCTTCAGCCTGCCAAGCCTGGTGGGTTCTCCTGACTCTGTGGCAGGATGCTGTACGGGAAAGAGCAGCCAGCACAGCCGCTCTCGGCTGTGGAGGTGTGCAGCCAGATGCCGCAAAGACTTCCAGGCGCTTGGGAGAGGAGCTCAAGCTACGGGGTCCCTGTGTAGCCCCTGCCCGTGACCAGCAGCCATTCTTGTCCTGGCTGCGCTGGAGTGACACCACAGTGCCCCTTTCCCTTCCCTTGTCTCCAGGGTGTCTGCCTGCCCTGGCAAGCCGACACAGAGGCAACACGGCCGGAGTCAAGAATGCTGCCTAGCCCTCCACTAAGCATATTCCGTGTCCTGTGCAGTGAAGAGCCCGGTGCCCAGAGCAGCAACCAAGAGCCAACGTGCAGGCCCAGCCCTTGTCTTACGGCATTGTGCCTTCTGCAGGCTAAGCGGAAAGAGCCGCCCCCGCACTCGAAAGCTGAGTCCGTGGCAGAGAACCGATGAATGGAGGTGGTTGCTCTCATGCTAGCTTGTTAAGGGAGACAGTAAAATAATCCAACGAGGCATCAACCAATAAACTTTATTCCCCAGCGCAAGATTGTTGTGATAACAACATCCACTATCCACTGGTGCCATTATTGTAGGGAATAGCCGCAGTAATTAGCGACTGGCAATTAGCTCACGGACTAGAGAACGCTGCTTGACCCAGTAAAAACGCTATAGCGTTCCTTCCCCCTGAGTGGACAGGGGGCTCTCAACCTTGCAAGAGGTTGACAAATGTCTGTGTCTTTCTTCTCCCTGGATGTACAGGGGACTCTCCGCCTTACTGGGGCTTAGCTTAGCCCAGCATCCCAGATGAGGGGCAGGTTAGGGTTGCTCATGGTCCAGCCAGAGGAACTGGCGAGCTGTCGCTCCTGATCCCTGCTCAGCTCGTCAGTGCTGAACCCTGTCTTTTGTACCAGGACGGCGGGAACGTGTCCCTGCGGCCTGCTCATTCTTAGGGGGTGATCCTTCCAGAATGTCCAGCAGAGTTCCATAAGACTTGCTATTTCTTGCACAGCCAGCAAGACAGGACCGCTTTGTTTTTGCAAGACCGTCCCACCTCCCTTTTCGTTCCTTTTTGGGGAAGTGCGTGTGGTTTCCACCACCCGTGTCCTTGCTACATTAACATCTCTGTGCATTTTCACATGCCAACTCTTTACTCGCCCATCAATGGCTCCCTTGCCTTGGCTTGGAAGGCCGTGGGGCAACAGAGTGTCAAAAGCCAGCTGTGGACAAGGCTGCTGGTGCCTGCCAAATAACTCCCTCTTGGCCTGCACTTCAAAGACTTCTCTACTTGGTAGGAGAGGCCGTGATTTCAGAGGACTGGCTCTCGTGAAGAGGAGTACCACCTCTGCTTCCCGCCAGCTTGAGCTTGGTCTGGGAACAGGGCACTGCCTTTTCTACTCTGATGTCACTGACAGCCATTGGCATCACAATCTGTTGCCGCTGTGTGAGGTAGCAGGAGCAGAGTGACAGCTCCAGGCTGCCCCTGCTCTTGGTCACTCTCTGTGGTGAAGGCAAGAAGATTGGAGTGCTTCTGGCCTACGCCTGAGAGAAGTGGGGTTTTGGCAGCTGCAGGTCTGGACAGCGATGTCCAGACCGCAAGGCCAAGACACACACTGGTATGGACGTGCTTCTTTGCCAGGAGCGTCCTAGAACCTCTCCCCTCTTTTGCTCAAGTGCCTTGTCCACCTAAGCCACCCGTCACTGGGGAAGAACACAAGCACAGCCTCCGAGCTCAGCGTAAAGCAGGCTGAAGGCAAGAGCAGTTGCCGCAGGCCCTGTGTGCCTGAGCCCCTTCCTTTCTTCCTCTAGGCAAACTGCCAGCCAAGGGCCTGTGCTCCAGAGCACTGGAGTGTGCAGGCAGGACCAGCACCAGCGCCAGCATCATGGCAGAAGTAAGCTGACACGATTCTTAAGCACAGCTCCCTCGGCTTATTTCCATTTAAAGTACAGACTGTGTTCATGGAAGAAATCTGTTGTACAGTGCCAATGAGAAAGACCTGCACAAGTGCCTTAAGAGAGCTGTTGGTTCTGCATGGCTCAGCCATCCAAAGGCATGAATGAAATGCGCAGGCTTCATGTGGCAATAGAAGGCTTTCTTATTGTTATTACTATTATTTCATTTTTATTTTCTGGAAGGTTCAAAGACTGAGTGATTGCCTGCCCTCTTCCTGGGCAGGCTTCCTTGTCCAGGTGCAACTTGCTCTCTACTCTGTGCAGCTGTTGAAGAGCTGTTTCCCGTTCTTGTCAGAGGCAGAGGAGGAGCTGCCAGAAGGCCAGCCTTAGGCTGTGCCTCACGGTTCTGGGGACCGTGAAAGGCAGCTCTGCTTGGACTGAAGGGAATGCATTTCCCTTCCCCTGTGCTGCTTGCAGCCGCACAGCCACTGAGAGAAGCAGGAGCAAATGACCAAAAGCGGAGAATGCCTCCTGCCTTCTGCCAACACAAAGATAACCAGTGGAAGACCTAACATAGAAGAGGGCACAAGCTCACTGGGCTTGTTCCATCTTGACTCTTTTTCAGGAGTTTTGGGGCTCATCCTGCACTACCTGGTGCTGAGCATAACATATCCTCGGCGCTTGGTGCTCCAGGCTTTGGGCAGCGCATCAAGGTAGAGCTGAGGGGGAATCTTCTCGTTTCTTGAGAGTAGGGGGGAGAACTGTTTTGGCACAAGTATACCAAATGCATGGAGGGCAGGAGAAACAGGGGAGAATTATGTCCTTTGCCTCTCCAGAGAATGGCCTCTACTCCCAGAGGCAGGGAGTATCCCCCTAACTTTTGTTGGCTCATGCTGTCCTGAAGTCAGTCCTCCACGTCTGGCCCTGCATTCCTAATCCTTGCTCTCCCAAATGCCTCCTTGTCCCAGTGGGTGTAAGCTTGACCACTGACTGGAGCTTGTGCAGGAGCACAACAGACTGCCCAAGTCACTCATGCCAGGTGCAAGAGCTGCCGTCACCACTACTGCTCTCATGTCTGCTTGGGGCCTGCACAGCTCCAGCAAGCTTCATTCTTCTTTTCCTCCATGCTCCTCCGTAGGCAAATGAAGTCTAGGATGACGGCTGTCCTGCTGCTGTTTGTCCTCTTTTCCTCCCTTTTTGGTGAGTGTCTGTAGAGCCCGCAAGTAATGGTGCTTCCTGACCATTACTTCCTTCTCCCTCCTGAGTGCACGTACACAACTGTGCCCCAAGGAGGAGCGGGCAGTCCCTGAGAGAGGGCTGCAACGCTTCCACGTGCCTCAGAGGTACTCGGCTCGCTTTTCCCTGGCGCTGACGCCACTCCTCCCAAGCCCTGTGGAGCAGGCAGTGGCTAGCCTGCTTGCTCCAGAAAGAAGAGAGTCTTCCTTCAGGGAGATCCCCACAATTCAGTTGTCCCCCATCCCCAGTAGTCTCTAGCCCCACAAGCGCTTGCTGCCGGTCTTCTTCTGGCGGCACACCAACTCACTTGACGCTTTGTAATGTCAGCTGGGTGCCTGCCGGAGGGCCTGCAGCCTGACTTGCACACAGCTCTTTGGGCATGAGCAAGTTCCAAGTGTAAAGAGAGCTCTTCTGGTGACTAACAGGTGTTTACTACGTGGGGCTGCTTGACGCAGGAGGCTTCTGGACCAGCACAGCAGCTCTGAGGGTCTACGTGTTCTCCTATTTCAAACCCGTCTGCCAACAGGTGACATCTGCAGTGCGTCAAATCAAGGCAACTTCTGCCACTCTTAAAACTCCAGGGCACCCAGGGTGGCTTTCTTAAGCCACATGGCTGCTCCTTCGCCGTAACAGGCATAGCTTTTGCCACACCTTCGTTTCCGCAGCAGCTCTGTTGTTCTTTTTACTGAATGCTCCCTTATTGTCCCTGTAGGAAGAGGAATTTCCTCTCTCTGCCGTGCTCGTGAAGAGACAGAGGTAAAAATCGCTTCCTCTTGACTAGATGGGAGGTTTGAGAAGCTCCAGACCCCTGTCACACCAGCCTCAGGCAACACAATTCTAAAGCTCTTCCCACTGCCCCGTCTGCCTTTCTGCCTTGCCTTGCTCTCTAGTGGTCAGCTGCACCTCAGTGCTCGGGCACCTAGGGCTGGGCTCTTGGAAGGTCTGCATTCCAGCTGCTTGAAAAGCGGCATAGCGGGGTGCCCATCTTGCAGTGGCTTCTCTGGCCCTCAGCCACTGATTGGAGTCCAGCCGCTTGATGTTCCCTGGCCCCCCGAGGGAGCTTTGCTGCCTCACTCCCATTGCCATGGCACGGCACCAGCCCGCAAGAACGGTGGTCTCTGTGGCACGCTTTTTCTAGGCAAGCAGATGAAGGGCTAGGAGCAGCACTTGACCAAATCCACACCCTCCAAGGAGAGCTGCGTGAGCTCCAGGAAGTCCTGCACCACGTGAAATGGTGTGCCAAAGACATTGCCCGGCGTGCTCTCGGCGAAGCCCTGAAGCACATCGAGCTCCCAGACATGACCGGATTGGTAAGAAACCACCGCAGAAAGCTCTCTGCACGGCTCTTTTTCTCATACCTGGAGTTTTAAGGCTAGGGTACTACGGACCCTAGGAGAGTTGCCTGTCCTGGCACACCAAAGGGCTGTAGCTGCTGCCTCAACAAGTACCCTGGCTTCCTGCAGTCGCTTCTGCTATCACTGCACTCTACTTGTAGGGCCATGAAGGGAGATTTGCTGGTCTTCAGCTCCACTTGCTCTCAGTCTAGCTAGCACCTAGGTGGTTGGAGCTGGAAGGAGAGTCTCTGCCTGCCCAGCAAAGCTCACACGTGCTGCTGGTGCGGGCACAAGTTCTCCAGGAGAACTTATAAGCCAGTCCCCGGAAGCACGTCTGCGAGCCTGGGGTTCATGTTGGCCTGGCCCACGCACAGGAAAGCTGCTGTTACAGCCAGGCTTCCTGCTCTCCTGCTCTTGGGAATGCAGTTGGAAAAGGCGCAGCCCATGTGGTTCAGGAACTCCTCCGTCTCTTCCCTCAGCCCTTTGCTCAGCCCCCTCCAAGCCCTGCTGCTCATTCCAGTGCTCCGCTATTCTGAGACTGCTCATCAGAGCCCAACAGACCTGGCAGCTTCCCAGGGAATCACCAAGCTCCTTAGGCCAGAGGGCAACCGCTGTGTTCACCTCAGCTGGCCCAGTAGAGGAGCTGGGATGTGCCTCTCATAGCTGCTCTCTTTCTCTTCCTTCCCAGGATGTTCAGAATTTAATCAGCGAAGCACTGGAGAAGCTGGAATACGACCAGGTCCAGATGCCGGATTTTGCCCGCAAATCGTCAGGTGCGGCTACAGCACAGGAAGAGCCGAGACAGGGCACTTTGTGCCTAAGCTTCGGCCTATGTTAGCTTTCATTTTCCACGGCCCATTAGCATAGCTGAATGAGTCACTGCCCGATGTTTCAGGGGAGGCTCATGCAAGGAAGTCGGAGGCCAGTATCACTGCTGGAAAGCTTGCAGTACTTAGTGGCATTTTCTCAAGTTGGCGGTGCAGGGGAACAGGCATCCTGGTGGCAGTGTCCAGTAAGACACAGCTATGTGTGCATCCCTTGATTCATCCTCGGGGAGCACCACATGGAATCCATGGCCGTCCCAGCGGAGCGAAAGGAGGCAGGTCCCAGGGCTGCTACCGTTCACACACAGGAGGGCCGTTCAATAAGCCCTTTTGTTTCTGAGTCTCCCCGGTGTTTGTCCAGGTGGGGAATGGAAATAATTGACAGAGGGGAGTGCCTGTGCTGCTTGTCGGAGGACGGGGCTGCAGCGTGTGTGGTCCATGAGCTCCTGCAGATAGATGGCAACCTTCTAAGCAGAGGCAGCCCTCCAGGGAAGCTTGATGGGGACATTCACGTTTCAGGGGCTGCCATCATTCATTCGAAGACCTCTGCCTCCTTTCTCAACACCAAGGCAATGCTCTTCTGGTCTGGACTCCCCCTACTTCATTTCATGAAGAGCCCTGACGTTATCCTTGAGGTAGGGGTGCCAAGGAGCAGAGAAGCACCAAGGTGGGAGGGAACCAGATACGCTCTTGAGTTTCCCTTTGCCACATGGCCGCTGTGCACTGCTGCTCTTTCAGACTGAAAATCAACCAGGAAACTGCTGGTCCTTCTCCGGGAGTCAGGGTCACGTCTTCATCAAACTGTCCAAAGCAATCTCTCCACACGCTGTTACGCTGGAACACATTGCAGTGCGTGTGTCCCCTCGTGGAGAGATCAGCAGTGCTCCAAAGGACTTTGCTGTCTATGTAAGTGCCTTCGCTAGAGTCAGGGAGTTGTGAGGAGCATTTCTAAGCCTTGCAGGGAGGACATGGGCGTGTGAATAGAGGTCTCACAGTGGTAGGAGGATTCTCTCGGGCCTGTGACTTCCTCCGAGCCTAGAGACGAAAGGGAGTTCCTTTGAGTCAGCCCATTTCTTTTACACTCCTTCCCTTTGCGGTCTTGGACCAAAGGTTCCCATTTGAGGGGCCAGGCAGTAGTAAATGAGCCCTGGGTTGCAGGGGCTGGCACGCTGGCTCAGCCACGGCTCCTCACAGCTCACCAGCACGCCCCTTGCAGCTTGCTTTCTGCTCCTTGGCGCCAATTCTCTTCCCTGCACACTCAAAGACTGCTCTTGCCCCGCACATTCACCTCGGCCTCGGTTGTGGCCGCTTCATTAGTTCCCCAAGGGAAGCCGAGTGTTCCTGCTCTCTCCTTCACTGTTTTGTTTTCTCCGCCTGTGTCCTTCGGTAGGGGATGAAGGCAGAAAATGAGGAGCAGGGGCTCTTCCTAGGAGAGTTCACATACAGCCCTGCAGAACATCCTTTCCAGACTTTCTGGCTGCAGGTACTGTGACAAAGAGGCATGAGAAGTGTTGGAGAGTAAGAGGGGGAGGGAGAAATAGCGGTGGCAGGGGAGAACCTGGGGAGGGAGGGATAGAAAAAGACAGCTCCTCTCTGCTCATTTCAGAACGAGGGCTGGGACTCAGTGCGCTATGTGAAGCTGGAGGTCCTGAGCAACTGGGGCCACCCAGAATATACATGCCTCTACCGAGTCAGGGTCCACGGGCAAGAACCCTAAGAGGAGGAGGGAGTCTGGGGGCACTCTGCTGGAAGCAGCGGTCTATAATGAATAAATCCTGCAAGATTGGAGCAGCTGCCGTGATGTGCTACTTAGTGCGCCTTTCCTGCCCCCTTCCAACCCTAATTGCGCCCTCCTTGACAGCACCTCCTGAGAGTGTTCTTGGCCCTCTCATGGACTTTTTCCCGTAATTAAGATGTCATGCCCTGCAGGGCGTAGGCCTTCCACAGTCCTTCCAGCATTTTTCTCATACAGCTATGGGCTGTTGCTGAAGAAGGAGCAAAGCGGGGAAAGCAAGAGAGCTTTCCTTTAAATGGAAAGGGGAACATTTGGGTGGACTCGCAGGACAGTGGGAGAGCACAGCAGGGTTTTGCCAAGTCCATTCCAGCGTGCAGCTGCTGTCCCTGGTTGCCTATCGGCTGCATGAGGTGATGCAGCTTGGCGGCCGGAGGAGGCTCCCTCTGCACGTGGGCAAACACCGTCCTTGCGTTGCTCCCCACCAGCTTCTCGGGGTTATTGGCACGGACAGCATAGATCAGAGTGTTCCCCAAGCTTTTTGTCCTCTTCCGTCACACTCAGCCCTCCCCTCGCCACAGCAGACCCTCTAAGCTCCCATCCAGGCCCTTTTCCCTGCTGGCACACAGCGGTTGCAAGATGCGCAAGATGTGTGGCTGGCATCTCCTCCAGTGCTGTGTTTAGCTCCTTTAACGACTTTTCCTGGGGAAAGGGGACCCCAACAATCTAAGGAGGTGCCTTCTCATCCTATCTCGGAGATGCTCACAGGCTTCCAACTTCCTCCTTCGTAGGCTCGTCCAACGCTTCGCCATCAGGAAGGCCCTCTGATAAGTGCTCCTGCCTTTGGCCAAGGCCTTCCGACCGCTCACCCACTTCCTTTAGCCTCATGGTGTGAAAAAGTAGTACACGGCTCTCAAGTCCTGTCGGGGATTGTGGCTGGTCTACCGGTGGGCTCGGGGGCTGGCGCCCCCGTAGGCGGCCATGACGTCTGCGGAGCGGAGCGCATGCCCGGAGCCCTGCGCAGACCGCCCCCGCTCTCGGGGCGGGTACACAAGATGGCGGCAGGCAGCCGGCGGCTGCGGCCTGCCTGGATGGCAGTGGCGGAACAGCCTGCAGCACCGGCCGGGCCTCCCCCCACGGCAGCCCAGAGGCGCCGGTGGCGGAGGCAGGGGCAGGTGCTGGCTAGGGCAGCAACTATTTACTGCATGACCGAGGCAGAGCTGGTGGACGTGGCCCTGAGGGTTCTGACTCCAGATCAGAAGCTGCAGCACAAGGAAGCGCAGGAGAAGATCTGCAGCGCAGCCAGCATGGAGGAGTGCAGCGACTGCGACAAAGTCCTGATTCTGCACCACACAGGCCGTGCTCCTGCTGGGTTCTTCCAAACCTTCTCCTTCTTTGGCTCCTTTCCTGCCTTCTCTTCCTGTCTCGGTGATGCTCACAGGCTTCCAACTTCCTCCTTCGTAGGCTCGTCCAACGCTTCGCCATCAGGCAGGCCCTCTGATAAGTGCTCCTGCCTTTGGCCAAGGCCTTCCGACCGCTCACCCACTTCCTTTAGCCTCATGGTGTGAAAAAGTAGTACACGGCTCTCAAGTCCTGATTCTGCACCACACAGGCCCTGCTCCTGCTGGGTTCTTCCAAACCTTCTCCTTCTTTGGCTCCTTTCCTACTCCTCGACAGCAGGTCGTGTGCCTGGCAATTGGCACGGCATCCCTGCTCTGAAGGTCTTATTCTGACGTTTCACCTTTGTTATTTTAGTATGTGCTTTATCTGTCTCTGAATTCGTAGTGCCTGTTCGACTGTGACTGGAATATTTCTGGGGAAGACACAGTATCCAAAAGGGTTAATGCTTTCAAATATTTCTAATTTCCAGTCATACCGTGGCACTTTTTAACATTCAAATAATCTAAATGTAATTAATCTTATTTTGAGGCTGATATGTTTCCAAAGTAGCTATACGTGGACATGATTCCTTCTGATTTCAGTGAGTAGTGAGTCAAGGTCTAGGGCATAAGATTGTACTGTTGTGCATCCCAGCCCAAACAGGCATTTGATCTCAGTCCTGCGTGGAGCAGATCATACGTTTGAATAAAGATTCCAGTGCATACCCCTTCCTAGGAGAAGAAATAGGTGCGATGGATCACATGGATGGCTGCTGAGCACAGCACCAAGACATCTCAAGCCTGTGTCAAACTGGCTTGCTCGGGCACTGGTAGCAGCCCAGCTGTGCTCCCCAAAATGTGCTTGCAGTGACGGCCCAGACGGCAGCAGCACTGGATTCAGCACCCTGAGCTGCGGCCTCTTCGCGGGCCTCGCACCCACTGCTCCTGCCCATCCAGCTCAGTGCTGGAGGCAGAGCAGACATTATCCAAGAGAGGAACCAGTGCCAGAGCTGAATCACTTCTCCTGCTGAGGCCAAACTCTTCTATGAGGGTTGAATGTGAGTTCAGACTGACCAAGCACATCTTTACTGTTTGGCTGGCTGCGGAAACTTAGTCCATGTTTTAAAGAAAATAGTATCTATGTTGACTATGTTGACTATGCCCTGGTGAGGCCACATCTGGAGTACTGTGTCCAGTTCTGGGCTCCACAGTACAAGAGGGATGTGGAGCTGCTGGAGAGAGTCCAGCGCAGGGCTACAAGGATGATCAGGGGCCTGGAACATCTGCCCTATGAGGAGAGGCTGAGGGAGCTGGACCTGTTCAGCCTGGAGAAGAGAAGGCTGAGAGGGCATCTAATCAGTGTATATAAATACCTCAAGGGAGGGAGTGCAGAGGACGGGGATGGTCTCTTTTCAATGGTGACCACTGATAGGACTAGAGGAAATGGCCGGAAACTGAAACATCAAAAATTCCATAGGAACTTAAGGAAAAATTTCTTAACAGTGAGGGTGACAGAGCACTGGAACAGGCTGCCCAGAGAGGTTGTAGAGTCTCCTTCTCTGGAGATCTTCAAAACCCGCTTGGATGCAGTCCTGTGCCACGTGCTCTAGGTGTCCCTGTGTATACAGGGGGGTTGGACTAGATGATCTCTAGAGGTCCCTTCCAACCCTAAGCATTCTATGATTCTATGATTCTATGATTCTAACCACCACCACAGCGACCTCCTTTGCTAGCGTCGCCTCTTATGCTGGAGGGCTGTCCTCACCCTCTGAAGCCCAAATAGCCCTCTCCCACGTCTCCACCGGCGGGGCAGGCTGACTCAATGCTGCTGCCTGTCTCTGCTCTCAGTATTTCCCCAGACACAGCACTGCAGCCAGGCACCACAGCAGGGTGCCAGTGCCTCGTGTTGAGCAGCTGAATTTGCTAATGGAAAGCTGATTTAGCTGATTTGGATACTGGCCCTGGGACAAACCCAAGTGAGACCACGGGGACAGACTGCCTCCAAGTGGCACTAGGAAACCAGCTCTGCCAGCATCATTGCTTTGCGAGACTGCAGGGCAGCAGGGAAGCATGAGAGCCCAAGGCCTGCATCTCCTTTCGTAGACGGGAGCACGGAGCAGAGCGATGGGGACAGGGAAAGCACGCGTTGCCCTCCCTCTGGAGTGCCTGGAGGCTCTGCCAGTCTCTGCACAAAGCCCTGTGTGCCACGGCCTCAGCTGAAGCAGCTCAGGGCAGCAGGGGTCCTGCTGCTTCAAGTCTCCGGCTGGTGGGTCTGAGCAGCAGCTGCTGCCTCAATATGCTTCAGCCTGCCAAGCCTGGCGGGTTCTCCTGACTCTGTGGCAGGATGCTGTACGGGAAAGAGCAGCCAGCACAGCCGCTCTCGGCTGTGGAGGTGTGCAGCCAGATGCCGCAAAGACTTCCAGGCGCTTGGGAGAGGAGCTCAAGCTACGGGGTCCCTGTGTAGCCCCTGCCCGTGACCAGCAGCCATTCTTGTCCTGGCTGCGCTGGAGTGACACCACAGTGCCCCTTTCCCTTCCCTTGTCTCCAGGGTGTCTGCCTGCCCTGGCAAGCCGACACAGAGGCAACACGGCCGGAGTCAAGAATGCTGCCTAGCCCGCCACTAAGCATATTCCGTGTCCTGTGCAGTGAAGAGCCCGGTGCCCAGAGCAGCAACCAAGAGCCAACGTGCAGGCCCAGCCCTTGTCTTACGGCATTGTGTCTTCTGCAGGCTAAGCGGAAAGAGCCGCCCCCGCACTCGGAAGCTGAGTCCGTGGCAGAGAACCGATGAATGGAGGTGGTTGCTCTCATGCTAGCTTGTTAAGGGAGACAGTAAAATAATCCAACGAGGCATCAACCAATAAACTTTATTCCCCAGCGCAAGATTGTTGTGATAACAACATCCACTATCCACTGGTGCCATTATTGTAGGGAATAGCCGCAGTAATTAGCGACTGGCAATTAGCTCACGGACTAGAGAACGCTGCTTGACCCAGTAAAAACGCTATAGCGTTCCTTCCCCCTGAGTGTACAGGGGCTCTCAACCTTGCAAGAGGTTGACAAATGTCTGTGTCTTTCTTCTCCCTGGATGTACAGGGGACTCTCCGCCTTACTGGGGCTTAGCTTAGCCCAGCATCCCAGATGAGGGGCAGGTTAGGGTTGCTCATGGTCCAGCCAGAGGAACTGGTGAGCTGTCGCTCCTGATCCCTGCTCAGCTCGTCAGTGCTGAACCCTGTCTTTTGTACCAGGACGGCGGGAACGTGTCCCTGCGGCCTGCTCATTCTTAGGGGGTGATCCTTCCAGAATGTCCAGCAGAGTTCCATAAGACTTGCTATTTCTTGCACAGCCAGCAAGACAGGACCGCTTTGTTTTTGCAAGACCGTCCGACCTCCCTTTTCGTTCCTTTTTGGGGAAGTGCGTGTGGTTTCCACCACCCGTGTCCTTGCTACATTAACATCTCTGTGCATTTTCAGATGCCAACTCTTTACTCGCCCATCAATGGCTCCCTTGAGTTGGCTTGGAAGGCCGTGGGGCAACAGAGTGTCAAAAGCCAGCTGTGGACAAGGCTGCTGGTGCCTGCCAAATAACTCCCTCTTGGCCTGCACTTCAAAGACTTCTCTACTTGGTAGGAGAGGCCGTGATTTCAGAGGACTGGCTCTTGTGAAGAGGAGTACCACCTCTGCTTCCCGCCAGCTTGAGCTTGGTCTGGGAACAGGGCACTGCCTTTTCTACTCTGATGTCACTGACAGCCATTAGCATCACAATCTGTTGCCGCTGTGTGAGGTAGCAGGAGCAGAGTGACAGCTCCAGGCTGCCCCTGCTCTTGGTCACTCTCTGTGGTGAAGGCAAGAAGATTGGAGTGCTTCTGGCCTACGCCTGAGAGAAGTGGGGTTTTGGCAGCTGCAGGTCTGGACAGCGATGTCCAGACCGCAAGGCCAAGACACACACTGGTATGGACGTGCTTCTTTGCCAGGAGCGTCCTAGAACCTCTCCCCTCTTTTGCTCAAGTGCCTTGTCCACCTAAGCCACCCGTCACTGGGGAAGAACACAAGCACAGCCTCCGAGCTCAGCGTAAAGCAGGCTGAAGGCAAGAGCAGTTGCCGCAGGCCCTGTGTGCCTGAGCCCCTTCCTTTCTTCCTCTAGGCAAACTGCCAGCCAAGGGCCTGTGCTCCAGAGCACTGGAGTGTGCAGGCAGGACCAGCACCAGCGCCAGCATCATGGCAGAAGTAAGCTGACACGATTCTTAAGCACAGCTCCCTCGGCTTATTTCCATTTAAAGTACAGACTGTGTTCATGGAAGAAATCTGTTGCACAGTGCCAATGAGAAAGACCTGCACAAGGGCCTTAAGAGAGCTGTTGGTTCTGCATGGCTCAGCCATCCAAAGGCATGAATGAAATGCGCAGGCTTCATGTGGCAATAGAAGGCTTTCTTATTGTTATTGCTATTATTTCATTTTTATTTTCTGGAAGGTACAAAGACTGAGCGATTGCCTGCCCTCTTCCTGGGCACGCTTCCTTGTCCAGGTGCAACTTGCTCTCTACTTTGTGCAGCTGTTGAAGAGCTGTTTCCCGTTCTTGTCAGAGGCAGAGGAGGAGCTGCCAGAAGGTCAGCCTTGGGCTGTGCCTCACGGTTCTGGGGACCGTGAAAGGCAGCTCTGCTTGGACTGAAGGGAATGCATTTCCCTTCCCCTGTGCTGCTTGCAGCCGCACAGCCACTGAGAGAAGCAGGAGCAAATGACCAAAAGCGGAGAATGCCTCCTGCCTTCTGCCAACACAAAGATAACCAGTGGAAGACCTAACATAGAAGAGGGCACAAGCTCACTGGGCTTGTTCCATCTTGACTCTTTTTCAGGAGTTTTGGGGCTCATCCTGCACTACCTGGTGCTGAGCATAACATATCCTCGGCGCTTGGTGCTCCAGGCTTTGGGCAGCGCATCAAGGTAGAGCTGAGGGGGAATCTTCTCGTTTCTTGAGAGTAGGGGGGAGAACTGTTTTGGCACAAGTATACCAAATGCATGGAGGGCAGGAGAAACAGGGGAGAATTATGTCCTTTGCCTCTCCAGAGAATGGCCTCTACTCCCAGAGGCAGGGAGTATCCCCCTAACTTTTGTTGGCTCATGCTGTCCTGAAGTCAGTCCTCCACGTCTGGCCCTGCATTCCTAATCCTTGCTCTCCCAAATGCCTCCTTGTCCCAGTGGGTGTAAGCTTGACCACTGACTGGAGCTTGTGCAGGAGCACAACAGACTGCCCAAGTCACTCATGCCAGGTGCAAGAGCTGCCGTCACCACTACTGCTCTCATGTCTGCTTGGGGCCTGCACAGCTCCAGCAAGCTTCATTCTTCTTTTCCTCCATGCTCCTCCGTAGGCAAATGAAGTCTAGGATGACGGCTGTCCTGCTGCTGTTTGTCCTCTTTTCCTCCCTTTTTGGTGAGTGTCTGTAGAGCCCGCAAGTAATGGTGCTTCCTGACCATTACTTCCTTCTCCCTCCTGAGTGCACGTACACAACTGTGCCCCAAGGAGGAGCGGGCAGTCCCTGAGAGAGGGCTGCAACGCTTCCACGTGCCTCAGAGGTACTCGGCTCGCTTTTCCCTGGCGCTGACGCCACTCCTCCCAAGCCCTGTGGAGCAGGCAGTGGCTAGCCTGCTTGCTCCAGAAAGAAGAGAGTCTTCCTTCAGGGAGATCCCCACAATTCAGTTGTCCCCCATCCCCAGTAGTCTCTAGCCCCACAAGCGCTTGCTGCCGGTCTTCTTCTGGCGGCACACCAACTCACTTGACGCTTTGTAATGTCAGCTGGGTGCCTGCCGGAGGGCCTGCAGCCTGACTTGCACACAGCTCTTTGGGCATGAGCAAGTTCCAAGTGTAAAGAGAGCTCTTCTGGTGACTAACAGGTGTTTACTACGTGGGGCTGCTTGACGCAGGAGGCTTCTGGACCAGCACAGCAGCTCTGAGGGTCTACGTGTTCTCCTATTTCAAACCCGTCTGCCAACAGGTGACATCTGCAGTGCGTCAAATCAAGGCAACTTCTGCCACTCTTAAAACTCCAGGGCACCCAGGGTGGCTTTCTTAAGCCACATGGCTGCTCCTTCGCCGTAACAGGCATAGCTTTTGCCACACCTTCGTTTCCGCAGCAGCTCTGTTGTTCTTTTTACTGAATGCTCCCTTATTGTCCCTGTAGGAAGAGGAATTTCCTCTCTCTGCCGTGCTCGTGAAGAGACAGAGGTAAAAATCGCTTCCTCTTGACTAGATGGGAGGTTTGAGAAGCTCCAGACCCCTGTCACACCAGCCTCAGGCAACACAATTCTAAAGCTCTTCCCACTGCCCCGTCTGCCTTTCTGCCTCGCCTTGCTCTCTAGTGGTCAGCTGCACCTCAGTGCTCGGGCACCTAGGGCTGGGCTCTTGGAAGGTCTGCATTCCAGCTGCTTGAAAAGCGGCATAGCGGGGTGCCCATCTTGCAGCGGCTTCTCTGGCCCTCAGCCACTGATTGGAGTCCAGCCGCTTGATGTTCCCTGGCCCCCCGAGGGAGCTTTGCTGCCTCACTCCCATTGCCATGGCACGGCACCAGCCTGCAAGAACGGTGGTCTCTGTGGCACGCTTTTTCTAGGCAAGCAGATGAAGGGCTAGGAGCAGCACTTGACCAAATCCACACCCTCCAAGGAGAGCTGCGTGAGCTCCAGGAAGTCCTGCACCACGTGAAATGGTGTGCCAAAGACATTGCCCGGCGTGCTCTCGGCGAAGCCCTGAAGCACATCGAGCTCCCAGACATGACCGGATTGGTAAGAAACCAACGCAGAAAGCTCTCTGCACGGCTCTTTTTCTCATACCTGGAGTTTTAAGGCTAGGGTACTACGGACCCTAGGAGAGTTGCCTGTCCTAGCACACCAAAGGGCTGTAGCTGCTGCCTCAACAAGTACCCTGGCTTCCTGCAGTCGCTTCTGCTGTCACTGCACTCTGCTTGTGGGGCCATGAAGGGAGATTTGCTGGTCTTCAGCTCCACTTGCTCTCAGTCTAGCTAGCACCTAGGTGGTTGGAGCTGGAAGGAGAGTCTCTGCCCGCCCAGCAAAGCTCACACGTGCTGCTGGTGCGGGCACAAGTTCTCCAGGACAACTTAGAAGCCAGTCCCCGGAAGCACGTCTGCGAGCCTGGGGTTCATGTTGGCCTGGCCCATGCACAGGAAAGCTGCTGTTACAGCCAGGCTTCCTGCTCTCCTGCTCTTGGGAATGCAGTTGGAAAAGGCGCAGCCCATGTGGTTCAGGAACTCCTCCGTCTCTTCCCTCAGCCCTTTGCTCAGCCCCCTCCAAGCCCTGCTGCTCATTCCAGTGCTCTGCTATTCTGAGACTGCTCCATCAGAGCCCAACAGACCTGGCAGCTTCCCAGGGAATCACCAAGCTCCTTAGGCCAGAGGGCAACCGCTGTGTTCACCTCAGCTGGCCCAGTAGAGGAGCTGGGATGTGCCTCTCATAGCTGCTCTCTTTCTCTTCCTTCCCAGGATGTTCAGAATTTAATCAGCGAAGCACTGGAGAAGCTGGAATACGACCAGGTCCAGATGCCGGATTTTGCCCGCAAATCGTCAGGTGCGGCTACAGCACAGGAAGAGCCGAGACAGGGCGCTTTGTGCCTAAGCTTCGGCCTATGTTAGCTTTCATTTTCCACGGCCCATTAGCATAGCTGAATGAGTCACTGCCCGATGTTTCAGGGGGGGCTCATGCAAGGAAGTCGGAGGCCAGTATCACTGCTGGAAAGCTTGCAGTACTTAGTGGCATTTTCTCAAGTTGGCGGTGCAGGGGAACAGGCATCCTGGTGGCAGTGTCCAGTAAGACACAGCTATGTGTGCATCCCTTGATTCATCCTCGGGGAGCACCACATGGAATCCATGGCCGTCCCAGCAGAGCAAAAGGAGGCAGGTCCCAGGGCTGTGACCGTTCACACACAGGAGGGCCGTTCAATAAGCCCTTTTGTTTCTGAGTCTCCCCGGTGTTTGTCCAGGTGGGGAATGGAAATAATTGACAGAGGGGAGTGCCTGTGCTGCTTGTCGGAGGACGGGGCTGCAGCGTGTGTGGTCCATGAGCTCCTGCAGATAGATGGCAACCTTCTAAGCAGAGGCAGCCCTCCAGGGAAGCAGTGCTTGATGGGGACATTCACGTTTCAGGGGCTGCCATCATTCATTCGAAGACCTCTGCCTCCTTTCTCAACACCAAGGCAATGCTCTTCTGGTCTGGACTCCCCCTACTTCATTTCATGAAGAGCCCTGACGTTATCCTTGAGGTAGGGGTGCCAAGGAGCAGAGAAGCACCAAGGTGGGAGGGAACCAGATACGCTCTTGAGTTTCCCTTTGCCACATGGCCGCTGTGCACTGCTGCTCTTTCAGACTGAAAATCAACCAGGAAACTGCTGGTCCTTCTCCGGGAGTCAGGGTCACGTCTTCATCAAACTGTCCAAAGCAATCTCTCCACACGCTGTTACGCTGGAACACATTGCAGTGCGTGTGTCCCCTCGTGGAGAGATCAGCAGTGCTCCAAAGGACTTTGCTGTCTATGTAAGTGCCTTCGCTAGAGTCAGGGAGTTGTGAGGAGCATTTCTAAGCCTTGCAGGGAGGACATGGGCGGGTGAATAGAGGTCTCACAGTGGTAGGAGGATTCTCTCGGGCCTGTGACTTCCTCCGAGCCTAGAGACGAAAGGGAGTTCCTTTGAGTCAGCCCATTTCTTTTACACTCCTTCCCTTTGCGGTCTACGCTTGGACCAAAGGTTCCCATTTGAGGGGCCAGGCAGTAGTAAATGAGCCCTGGGTTGCAGGGACTGGCACGCTGGCTCAGCCACGGCTCCTCACAGCTCACCAGCACGCCCCTTGCAGCTTGCTTTCTGCTCCTCGGCGCCAATTCTCTTCCCTGCACACTCAAAGACTGCTCTTGCCCCGCACATTCACCTCGGCCTCGGTTGTGGCCGCTTCATTAGTTCCCCAAGGGAAGCCGAGTGTTCCTGCTCTCTCCTTCACTGTTTTGTTTTCTCCGCCTGTGTCCTTCGGTAGGGGATGAAGGCAGAAAATGAGGAGCAGGGGCTCTTCCTAGGAGAGTTCACATACAGCCCTGCAGAACATCCTTTCCAGACTTTCTGGCTGCAGGTACTGTGACAAAGAGGCATGAGAAGTGTTGGAGAGTAAGAGGGGGAGGGAGAAATAGCGGTGGCAGGGGAGAACCTGGGGAGGGAGGGATAGAAAAAGACAGCTCCTCTCTGCTCATTTCAGAACGAGGGCTGGGACTCAGTGCGCTATGTGAAGTTGGAGGTCCTGAGCAACTGGGGCCACCCAGAATATACATGCCTCTACCGAGTCAGGGTCCACGGGCAAGAACCCTAAGAGGAGGAGGGAGTCTGGGGGCACTCTGCTGGAAGCAGCGGTCTATAATGAATAAATCCTGCAAGATTTGAGCAGCTGCCGTGATGTGCTACTTAGTGCGCCTTTCCTGCCCCCTTCCAACCCTAATTGCGCCCTCCTTGACAGCACCTCCTGAGAGTGTTCTTGGCCCTCTCATGGACTTTTTCCTGTAATTAAGATGTCATGCCCTGCAGGGCGTAGGCCTTCCACAGTCCTTCCAGCATTTTTCTCATACAGCCATGGGCTGTTGCTGGAGAAGGAGCAAAGCGGGGAAAGCAAGAGAGCTTTCCTTTAAATGGAAAGGGGAACATTTGGGTGGACTCGCAGGACAGTGGGAGAGCACAGCAGGGTTTTGCCAAGTCCATTCCAGCGTGCAGCTGCTGTCCCTGGTTGCCTATCGGCTGCATGAGGTGATGCAGCTTGGCGGCGGGAGGAGGCTCCCTCTGCACGTGGGCAAACACCGTCCTTGCGTTGCTCCCCACCAGCTTCTTGGGGTTATTTGCACGGACAGCATAGATCAGAGTGTTCCCCAAGCTTTTTGTCCTCCTCCGTCACCCTCAACCCTCCCCTCGCCACAGCAGACCCTCTAAGCTCCCATCCAGGCCCTTTTCCCTGCTGGCACACAGCGGTTGCAAGATGCGCAAGATGTGTGGCTGGCATCTCCTCCAGTGCTGTGTTTAGCTCCTTTAACGGCTTTTCCTGGGGAAAGGGGACCCCAACAATCTAAGGAGGTGCCTTCTCATCCTATCTCGGAGATGCTCACAGGCTTCCAACTTCCTCCTTCGTAGGCTCGTCCAACGCTTCGCCATCAGGCAGGCCCTCTGATAAGTGCTCCTGCCTTTGGCCAAGGCCTTCCGACCGCTCACCCACTTCCTTTAGCCTCATGGTGTGAAAAAGTAGTACACGGCTCTCAAGTCCTGATTCTGCACCACACAGGCCCTGCTCCTGCTGGGTTCTTCCAAACCTTCTCCTTCTTTGGCTCCTTTCCTGCTCCTCGACAGCGGGTCGTGTGCCTGGCAATTGGCACGGCATCCCTGCTCTGAAGGTCTTATTCTTCTAACCACCACCACAGCGACCTCCTTTGCTAGCGTCGCCTCTTATGCTGCAGGGCTGTCCTCACCCTCTGAAGCCCAAATAGCCCTCTCCCACATGTCCACCGGCGGGGCAGGCTGACTCAATGCTGCTGCCTGTCTCTGCTCTCAGTATTTCCCCAGACACAGCACTGCAGCCAGGCACCACAGCAGGGTGCCAGTGCCTCATGTTGAGCAGTTGAATTTGCTAATGGAAAGCTGATTTAGCTGATTTGGATACTGGCCCTGGGACAAACCCAAGTGAGACCATGGGGACAGACTGCCTCCAAGTGGCACTAGGAAACCAGTTCTGCCAGCATCATTGCTTTGCGAGACTGCAGGGCAGCAGGGAAGCATGAGAGCCCAAGGCCTGCATCTCCTTTCGTAGACGGGAGCACGCAGCATAGCGATGGGGACAGGGAAAGCACGCGTTGCCCTCCCTCTGGAGTGCCTGGAGGCTCTGCCAGTCTCTGCACAAAGCCCTGTGTGCCACGGCCTCAGCTGAAGCAGCTCAGGGCAGCAGGGGTCCTGCTGCTTCAAGTCTCCGGCTGGTGGGTCTGAGCAGCAGCTGCTGCCTCAATATGCTTCAGCCTGCCAAGCCTGGCGGGTTCTCCTGACTCTGTGGCAGGATGCTGTACGGGAAAGAGCAGCCAGCACAGCCGCTCTCGGCTGTGGAGGTGTGCAGCCAGATGCCGCAAAGACTTCCAGGCGCTTGGGAGAGGAGCTCAAGCTGCGGGGTCCCTGTGTAGCCCCTGCCCGTGACCAGCAGCCATTCTTGTCCTGGCTGCGCTGGAGTGACACCACAGTGCCCCTTTCCCTTCCCTTGTCTCCAGGGTGTCTGCCTGCCCTGGCAAGCCGACACAGAGGCAACACGGCCGGAGTCAAGAATGCTGCCTAGCCCGCCACTAAGCATATTCCGTGTCCTGTGCAGTGAAGAGCCCGGTGCCCAGAGCAGCAACCAAGAGCCAACGTGCAGGCCCAGCCCTTATCTTACGGCATTGTGTCTTCTGCAGGCTAAGCGGAAAGAGCCGCCCCCGCACTCGGAATCTGCCCCCGCACTCTGAGCACAGCAGGGTTTTGCCAAGTCCATTCCAGCGTGCAGCTGCTGTCCCTGGTTGCCTATCGGCTGCATGAGGTGATGCAGCTTGGCGGCCGGAGGAGGCTCCCTCTGCATGTGGGCAAACACCGTCCTTGCGTTGCTCCCCACCAGCTTCTCGGGGTTATTTGCAGGGACAGCATAGATCAGAGTGTTCCCCAAGCTTTTTGTCTTCTTCCGTCACCCTCAGCCCTCCCCTCGCCACAGCAGACCCTCTAAGCTCCCATCCAGTCCCTTTTCCCTGCTGGCACACAGTGGCTGGCATCTCCTCCAGTGCTGTGTTTGGCTCCTTTAACGGCTTTTCCTGGGGAAAGGGGACCCCGACAGCCTAAGCAGGTGCCTCTGATCTCCTGTGTCTGTTATCGAGAGAGGATCTTTCAGTTCCCTCCGTTCTTGGAGTGGATCTCATACCAAGACAGCCCTTTCCTTGGGCCTTGTCTCCGTGTGGTTGGGTAGGTCTTTCCTGGAGGATGCTCTTGCGCCTCCCAGAGCAGCTCCAGTTTCCTGGTGCCTCAACAAAACACCTCCAAATATGGTTTTTCTTTTTTTGCTAGGTACCATCTGGCCTTGGAGCTTCCCCCTTTTGGGGCCTTCCCCCTTGGAGCCATAGGGGTTATTTCTTAGGAAGAGCCCAATTAGAGGGGCAAAAGCATTAAATTTTATTCAGAAAAGTGCCTTAGTATGTTTGCTGAGAATCTTTTCAATATTAGTGCTTGTGTGGTAACAGGAAACCATTGGCACCGGCAGGACTGGGGCCGCCCCCTTGGCCTCCATCACAGAGCTATCCTTCTGCATCAGGGCGCTCTTCTACAGCGTCCAAAGTGCTCCTGGCGAGGAGACTCTGAGGGCGGCAGGCACACTGCGTCCTCCTCGTGCTGCTGATTGGAAGCCTGAGGCCCCATCTCCCATTTTGTCTATTGTTTTTTCTAGCTCTTTTCCCCGCTTTTTATTTATTTGCTTTGGGTTTTCCCCTCTTTTTATATTTTCCTTTCCCTTTTCCACTTCTTCTAGCTTCTTTTCTTTCATTTTCCCGCTCTTTTAATCTTTTTTTTTTAATTCATTTTCCCCCTCTTCCAGCGCTTTTCCTTGTTTTCCCCTGTTTAGCTTTTTTTCATTCTTTTCTCCCTTTTAGCTTTTTTCTTTTTTCCCCACTTTTAGCTTTTGTCTTTCATTTTCCCTGCCTTTAGCCTATTTTACTTCCTTTTCCCCCTCTTTTAGATTTTTTTTTACCTCTTCTCTTTCATTCTTCCCTCATTTAGCTTTTTCCTTCCTTTCCCCCCTTTAGCTTTTTCTTTCCTTTTTTCTCCCTCTTTTAAGTTTTCGCCTTTGTTTTTCCTCCTTTTAGCTTTTTCAACTTCATTTTTCTCTCTTTTAGCTATTTTCCTTTGCTTTTCCTCCCCTTTTTACCCTTTTCCTTTCGTTCTTTCCCCCTTTTACCTTTTTTCATTATTCCACCTTTTTAGCTTTTTTCCTTCATTTCTCCTCTTTTGGTTTTTTTGACTTCCCCCCCTCCTTTACCTTTTTTTCTTTGATTTCCCTCTTTAAAACTTTTTCTCTATTTTTTCCTGACTTTGTAGCTTTTTTCTTTCATTTTCCTTCTTCTTTAGCTTTTTCCTTTGATTCCCTCCCCCTCTTTTACCTTTTTTCCTTTTTTTTCCCACTCTTTTAGCTATTTTCCTTCCTTTTTACTCCCTCTTTTAAACTTTTCTTAGCTATTAGCTAAACTTTCCCTTAGCTATTTTAACTTCATTTTTCCCCTTTTAGGAAAAAAATCTTTTTTCTGTTTTTAGGTCTTTTCTTAGCTAAACTTTCCCTTAGCTATTTTAACTTCATTTTTCCCCTTTTAGGAAAAAAATCATTTTTCTGTTTTTAGGTCTTTTCTTTCCACCCTCCCCTTTTAGCTTTTTTCCTTCATTTTCCCCCTTTTCACGTTTTTTTTTTTATTTTACGTTCCATTCCTCTAGCTTTTTAGCTTCTTTTTTCCCATTTTAGCTTTTTTTCTTTTTTCCTCTTTTAAGTTTTTTCTTTTCCACCCTTAAGCTTTTTCCTGCATTTCCCCCCTCTTTTCACTTTTTTCTTTGTTTTTTTTTTTCCTCCTCTTTTAGCTTTTTCATTTCATTGTAATAGCCTTTTAGCTATTTTCTTTTGATACCCCCCTTTTTTTTCTTTCATTCTTTCCCCCTCTTTTAGCTTTCTTGATTTGTTTTTATTCCCCCCCTTTTAGCTTTTTCCTTCATTTTTTCCCTTCTTTTAGCATTTTTTCCTTCATTCTTTTCCCCCATTTTTAGCTTTTTCCTTCATTTTTCCCTTCTTCTAGCATTTTTTCCTTCATTCTTTTCCCCCACTTTTAGCTTTTTGCCTTCATTTTTCCTCCTTTTAGCTTATTTTTTCGTTCATTCTTTTCCTCCTCTTTTAGAGTTCTTTTCCCTCCCAAAACAGGGGGTTTCAGTCGGGAAGGAGAAGGCAGTGCTGCCTGGGCCTCCAGCAGAATGTTGCTTTTCAAAATTCCATTCAGAATCAGCATGGGGCCCTGTGCCCTGTAGGGCCTCGGCGCAAACGGGCCTGCTCTCCCTGGAAAGGGGGCCAGCACTCGCAGTGTTGGTGAGAGGGCTCCTGCTGCCAAACAACAACTGCTCCCCGCTCATGCGTCAGGCCCCGGAGGTTCTAAAGGGGAAGTCCTTTTCTACAGGATGGTTTGGATTCTTGCTTTTCTCCTGGAAGAGTCTGCTGCTGAGGGAGAATCTCGCTGACGAAATCTCTTCAGTTTTTGTCTCCCTCTTGTTACAGAACATGGCAGCCAAAGAGATTTCAGTAGCTTTGCTGCTTGACAGGAGCATGAAGATGAGGAGAGAGGCTGGGCAGCGGAAGGTGCTCTGGGCCTGGGGACTCCTGAATATCTTCGCTGCAGGCAGCATCTATATGGACATGTATGTGGGATGTGCATCTGACTCGATGGCATGAAATACCCTGCTTTGTACAGGTCTCTGGAGCCCGATTACTGCCAAGTGGTAACTTTGGTTTTCTGTTTCCTTTTCCAGACTGGAAAACTTCGCAGTTCCTACTACAGCACCCCCTTGTGGCCACTCTGGTTTATCGGTGTGTGGACACCGCCCATAAATAAGTTTGGTAGCAGTTATTGGTAGCACACTTAAAATAACATATTTTAAAATATGTTTTTAAAACTGCTTTTTGTAGTTGATTTCTTTGTTTTTTATTTTCAAATAATTAAAAAATATTCTTACTCCTGTTCGTGCCATCTAGCATGATAAAAATCTTTTATTATTATTATTGTTCTAGAGCTTGCGCTTGCATCTGTGTTCAGCCTGAATGATGCCTGGTTTGATTTCTGACTGTATTTCAAACACACGCTGTCACCAGGTACCCTGGTCATGACTCATAGGCAGCAGATACTTCTAGGGATGCAGAATGCAGGTAGGGGATATAAATGCCTATTTATCTCTGTTCTTTTAAGTTGGTCTCTTCGTCAAGTGTGTTTCTCAGCTGCTTTGTCTGCCCACAGGAGTATATTAAAATTCAAAATAGAAATGAAAATTGAAGAAGGATTGAGGGGAGAACTGATGAGGAGAGAAACCAAAAACGAGGAGCAGATAGCGAGCTGTTCAAGAGCAATGAGAGAGACTCGCCATGAAGATAGAGGAGGGATTTGTGACATCTCCGTGGGACTGGGGAGGGGGCCTTTTAGCATCATTGCATTTCATTAAGAGAAAGCTGTATGTGTATGTTTTGCTGTGCCTTCCAAGGAAGGAAGAGCGTTGCAGGGGGCTGCTGCGTCTGCAGCATTAATAGTGTTTTTCTGCTTCTTGCAGCGGTACCGACAGCTCCTGCGCACAAGCTGGCAGTGAAGAAAGTGCCTCCTCCTGGGCGTCCTCCTGCGCTGCAGGGTCAGAGTGTGCTGAGCTACAGCCCCAGCCACCCCCTTGGGGCCAATGTCACATTTGCCTCTGGTTGACTCCCAGGCTGCAGCCCTCCTTCAAGCACCAGGGCTTCTTGCAGCAGGGCTTGCAGCTACTCACTGAGCAGCAGATACTGCAGCCACTTAAGGAGTGCGATGGCTGCGAGGGAGCGCTTTGGATTTGCTGCTCGTGTCCTCGTGTTGTGCCATAAGCTGGTGGAGGTGCACAGCAGGCGGCTGCTGCATGGGCAGGTTTGTCTTGTCAGAATTCATCCTTTCCCCAGTGTTTTAGTGTTATTCTTTTTAGAGGAGTTTGTTTCAGACAAAAAGCAAAAATGAGAAATGCAAAGGTCAATACAAAAGAGTAAAACTCATTTCCGCCAAATCAGACTTGACTCTAGAGCAGCAATCTGCAGAACAATAAATTCATCTGTTGAGTCAATTGATTACTGAAATTTATAAGATCAAAGTGGAAGTCTTATTTTCATCATACAACACAACTGTTTCCTTCCGTTCCCCCAAGTTTTCCAGCTTCAGCCCTTCTTTCACAGCTTCCCCACCTCCTGCAAGTGTTGGAGCAGTGCAAGGAGGGCCAAGGTGTCACTCCCGCTCTTCACAAACTTTGCACAACTTCTGCCTGAGTCAAGGTGACGACATCACAGACTACAAGTCGCTGCAAAAATATCTGCAAAGTGAAGAAAAGAAAGAGCGTAGACATCAGCTGCGTAAATCAGTCCCTTTGCTGGGCCTGAAAAGATGGGCAAGGAGAGGATGTAGGTTTCATTGGAGAGTTTTTCCTGTGGGTGAGAAAAGCTGGAAAGGTTTCCAGCAAAGACAGTGAGCTGCTGGAGTCCCAGTAACTAAAACTAACTCACATGTCTGGTAATCCCTTGTGAACCTGGTAAAGGGGCTGCTGGCCACTTTAGCCTTCTACTCAGGAATTCAGACAGGAAGCAGAATGCTGTGATTTCTACACATCTCTGCTGCCTCAGGAATTTCAGGAAATTCTCCTCCATCGCCATAATTAACAAGCATGTCTCTCCAGTCAAAACTGGAGCTATCTATGGAGCTATTGCCTGCACTATTGCCTGATTGTTGTCCTTCTACCTGTAGTAATTGTGCATGACTTGACTGTCTTTTCAGCCAGTTCAGTTTTCAGCCATTGCCTCATAGACCAAGCGCAACTGCTGAGAAGGTTCCAGTATCAGGTGGCTTGGAGGGCCCTCACCCACAAGGGTGAAGGTCATCTGGACTTTCCAGAGGCTGCAGAAGTAGTAAGTGGAGCAGCAACATGGAGCTCCACCCGAAGGGTTGGCCATGAGCTCTATCAAGCATGTTAGAAAGAGGCAGAGAAATTCCTGAGCATTTAACCCCGTTCATGCAGCTTGTAAAGACTTTTTGTTACTGGACAGGTCTGTTTCATGTTCTGGATCAGAACTGGAAACTGATTTCAGCCTCAGAGAGCAGGATACCTGTATTTAGTACAGAATAAAAAGTGGCTCCAAGAAGAATTGTGGCTTTTCCTGCTCTGTGGTGTTTGTAATGAAGTGATGTTCTCTGTGTGAGCCACAGCGGGCAGCAGGAAACCCTTCTGTCCTTGTGGCCAGCTCTTGAGAAGTGTTTTCTTTGAAGCTGATGCATGAGGGATGTGGAACAACTGCAGTTTGCATTATAGGCTGTGGCTGAACTCAGAAACGATCCCAGGCCCTAGAAGCTCCTTTGGGATTTTCCTCAAGTTGCTCTAGGGAGATACTAATGTTCTTTGTGTGGGTTTGGGCCAGGGTGCTTGTGAATTGGTGCCAGCTGGATCACATGGATTGCTGGACCGATTGGTTCAGAAGGGTAAGTCCTATCCCTATAGACTGACTGTTCTTGTTAGGAGAGGTGTGGCCGCCTGGAGAAGAGCCTCATCCCTCAAAGAATTGCATCTTTGAGTGCACTGGGGATACAGGTGGGCTCAGGCACAGGGATTAGAATGGTGTGCTGGTAACAACAAAGCAGTAAGACAACTTTCTAACCTAAACTTCTGCCCTGGCTGACACGGGTATTCTGTATTCTAAAAACTTTATTATTCTGAAATTCGCCCACCTTTGAATGGAGACAAATGCAGCGCAGTGGATGTGATAAGACACGTACTTTTGCATGCCTTTTTTTTTTTTTGCCTTTTTTTAAGGAGTGGGCTGAGTGGAAAGTAAAGATTTTTGAGATGTGGGATTCTTTCTGTTCTGTAACGGATCCCAGAACCTCTTGTTACTTTTAGGCTTTTTCATGTTTGCATTTCTCTTTCCTAGTGGATTAGCATGACCCTTTTAGCATCCCTTGCCCAAGAGATGGAGTCTGTGAGCACTCAGCTGAGAAGAATGGGGTACTCTGAGATGGAGACTGGAGGTAGGATGATAGGAGAAGCTGTGGGGTTGCATTCTCTTGTCCTGGATGGGTATTCCTGAGATTTCTGGAAATTCTGATGAAGGTGCGCTGATACTGCCCTCAGATAAAATTCAGAAGCCTCTTGTTTTCTCTGAGTTTATTCCTGGATAGTTAGAGGCTCCAATTAGCATCCTTACTGGATCTTAAACTGTCAGAAAACCCTTCCGTGTTGCAAGGAAAGCTTCCTCTCAGCTCTCACTGTCTGTTATGGATGCCTCTTTCCAAACTCCTCCTTAAAATCATCTGTTTTCTGAAAACAAAAAAAAAAAAAAAGAGAGAAAATATTGCTGGTATTTCCTTGAATAGTTACCCAGTGCCTTGCCCAAAAGCATTTGGGCACTAAATGTTTTACGAAAACTTAGTTCTGACGCACCCTCTACAAATGTTGTTAAGACTTGAGAAGTCCTATTGTGAGTGGAATCCTATTAAAACCACAGAGCTGGGAAATCTTTCACTTTATATTTAACCTAGGAATAATTCTGTTATCTTAGATAGGCTATTAATCCTTTGTATTGAAGATATTCATAGTAGATAGTGGTAGTGCTAGCTGGGGTTGGTAATTGCAGTGTGAGGTGGATTTGAAAGAGCTCTCAGTGTTAGAAGAAATGGTCTTGGTTGGGGGTAGGAAGAAAAGGTCTTTGCATTAAGGGTAGGTTTGATTGAGTTTCTTTTTTTTTTTTTTTTTTTTTTAGCTTTTGTGGGTATTTTTGGTTGGATTTATTGTTTGTAACTTTGCTTTTACATTCCCATGAGCTGGAATTGTGGCTCCAATTTCCCAGTGCAATTCTGAAGGAGCCCCTTCCATTGGCAGATCACACATACATCCCCTTCCCCAAGAGCTGGGCCCCATTCGCTGCATTTAAACACAGGCAAAGTTTTTTTGTGCAGTTTTAGTCTCCCCTCGAGCCCTGCATTGTTGTGCTGCCTGTGGCTTCCTGGCCACCTCCCCACTCTCCTGCTGCTGCTTAAGGGGGCGTTTGGGGCACTGCCTGAGATGTGACAATTAGCTCTATGCTTAGGAAACAGTTAGGCCAAAGCAGCCATTTCATCTTCATAACAATGCGTTTGTTACCCCCTCGGAAGGGAGGATGTTCAGGTTTGAGCCATGGATGCAGGTGACGTGCTGGCTCTTCTTGCGTGCAGCAGCAAGCAGTGGGAAACAGGCAGCACTTGCTCAAGCTACAGCCCTTCCACTCACCCTGTACACGACAGGGCAGTACTTGGATGTTCCCCCAAGCCAGGAGTACTGGGCTGAGCACATCACAGGTACGTGCTGCCCTTCCTGCCCTCCCTAAGCGCTGCCCTTAGCTGGCTTGAGCGTTGCTCCTCCCAGATACCTGGTCAGTTGAGACGCTCAGAACCCAGTCCCAGCAGGGCAGAGAGCTGCTTTGCAAGGAGCAGCAATGGTTGTTTGGGCAGCTTTCCCTTTTCGGAGCAACGGAGTGGGGTGGGCCTGGGAGCGTTCTTACGAGTTTTAGTTCTCATTTCATGAAGAGGGGGCAACAAGTGTCCTATTCAATCCCTTTGTTCCTAACAAATAAAAATGACCCTTTCTGGTACCTTCCAGGACTGCTAGTAGCTGTATAAATGTTGTTGTTTGCAGAGCTCTCCTGAGGAGGGTGCATGAGCATCTTCCAATGGAGCAGAGGAGGAGATTTCCAAGGCCAGCCCTGGGGTGCTGACTTGCCCAATGACTGCACTGTAAGCTTTCCAAGAGGCCCTGGCCAAACTTCCTAAAGCTGGGCTTTGGGCATTACTTTTGGGGGGTGGCAGCAAAAGAGTACAAATCCTATTTGCCTCACTTATTCTCAGAATCCCAGTGTAATTTTTGAAATTGCAAGCCAGCATTAAACCAGCTACCTGGAGGATTGTGTCTCTCCTGTCTGAGATTAGGGAAAGAGAGCTGCTATATAGTAGCCTTGTGTTCCTCAGTCTTTTTCATGCCAATAAAGTGGGTTTATTTGCACAGGTCCTTATGCACATCTTATGCTCTTACCTGGACTCCAGACTGCCACCAAGCCTCAGATACCCCCATGGCAAAACCTTCACTTCCCAGCACTTCGTTCAGTCCCCAGAGAAAGCAGGTAACTGGCATTCTTGGGCTGCTGCTCCAGCTGCAGTTTGTGGCTTCACATACAGTAGCACCCTTAAAATGCCTCTTTTCTTTGAAACCTTTGATCCACAGACATGACAAAGGAGAATCTCTTTTGCATCTACCAGAGCAGCATCAAGCCACCCCACTACAAGTTGATCTACCACCACCGCATCTACAACCTGCCCAAGGTAGGAGCGTATATTAAGTTTGTTCTGCTCCCAGGGAATCTTCAGCAGACCAGATTTGCAGTTGGATTTATTTATTTATTTATTTATGTGACTACCCACATCTATGGAATATTTATATGTAAGCTGCCTCAGTGCAGAAAATACCAGAAATCACGCTTGAGAAAAGACTAGCATGAACTTCAGCCCTTCTGCTGCAGCAGCAGTGGCTGCTGAGCGGCTCTCAGCTCTAAGTGGCTCAAGACACATGTTGCAGCAAACTCGAGCCCAAACTCTCCTGCAACCTAAAAAAAAACAAGTAAAGACATAGTAACAGGAGTGGGTTACTTTGGTGGACTGTAAAAAAGGCTTTAGGTGCCAAGCAATTTTGTAATTTTTATTTATTAGTATCTTCCAAGCCATGGGACAGGTTAAAATATACCCTGTGTTCAACTAGGAAGAGCAATAAATTAACACAGTTTCAGGCTGTCAGGTTCAGCTTCCTTTTAGGGTTTGGTTAACTGACATTGCTAATATATCATACAGACAATTCTAATCTTTCTTCTTCATAAAATCTTGGCTACTTTCAAGAAATTAGTTCACACTATTCAAACACAAACAAACAGAGATTCAAGCCTACTATCTTACATCATCCCGTGGATGGATAAATATCTATAATTCAACAAAATGTACTGTATAAAAATATTCCTCTAAAATCTCATATTTTCAAATAAATGTTGACTTTTATGTTTATTTATACTTTACACCTTTCTTTCTGAAGAGTTTTACGCTTGAGTCACAAGAGATCTGGTCTTCAGTTTCTAGATATCCAGCTGTCCTACTATTTTAGATCTGTATCAGAAAAAGTTCTGGAATTCTGTAAATGAAAATTCAAATATATAAAATAAAAAATATATAAAATATTTAAGCATAATATGTAATATCTATTACATGTTAATATACATTGTACATATAGTTGTACATTATGTGTTATATATTATACACTATATATAATTTAGTGTATATTAGATATGTTGTCTATGTTTTATATATTCAATAAATATTCTATTTATTTATTTATTTATTTCCTGCAGAAGTAGAAGGCCTTGTCCTAATTAGCTTTCTTTGTGTGGTTGTGTTTCTGAACTTTCAGTTATAGACTGTACAAGTAATTTTGTCACCAATGTGCATTCAGCAACACAAGTTATAGAGCATGTTTTTCAAAAGTACTGATCTGGAGGGATTTGGGGATCTCCCACTGTTTTCAGCTGGGGTTGTGGCAACTCAGGACTTTTGGGCAAAAAAAGGACTCTGGAAATCATAAACTGGGCTTTCAACAGAGCACAACAGACTTTCTGGGCTCATTGATTTCCAGCAAACGTTGAAGTCCTATTTCTCGCTGTGATCTCTTTCAACTTCTATCCTATGAAACTGATATAAAACACAAGCGTTGCTTATCAAAAGCAAACTGCATATTGTTTTTTCTTTTTTTTATTATTTCTGTGATCTTTCAGTCACTTATTGATGAATCAATAAGAAATCCTCTTTTGCAAAACTTAATTTCAAGTTTTACAGAATCTTTTTAGAATGCCTCAGAAGCAAGAATGCTTTAAGAGATCGTTCTTTTCTAAATGTGTTATTGACATCCTACCAGTATTACCATTTTGTGTTAGTACACAGTGTTGGCCAGGTTTTGAGGAGTTTTATCTTTCCCAAGGGGAAAAAGTAACTTCACTTTTAACTCATCAGTGACTCACAGTATTGTTAAAGGTAGTTGTGAGAGATTCTCTCTCCATTCTCACTTTTCATGCTGCAGAGACATCCCTTATTTTGTATCTCTATTCCACCATTCATGGAATTGCACCTGAATTCCTTTAGTCAAAGAGAGTGCAAGGATCGTCTGAAAACCAAGCTAGTTTTCAAACATACTTCTCATGCGTGTTCAAGGTGGTCAAGAACACTGCAGAGCAAACACACAGGAACTGAAAATCTGACCTCAAAACCACTGCCAACACAAGCAGTTGAGAAGAAACTTGAATCTAGGCGCAGCCTTTATCATTTCTGTTAAAGTGGTCAAATGATTAGGCATCCACTCTTTATTTACACAGCGTTGTTCTTATTCTGTAATATTAGATTCTGTTGCATTTTAACAATATATAAAACTACACTGTATAGTGTTTTTGCTTCTAGTTGACGAGCATCTGAAACAGAGCTAGCACTTAAGTACTGACCTCTGTCATAAGATACTTGAAAATGTTTACTTTCCTTTCAATACTACGTATTTTAGTGGAGTATTAGAGATAGTATCTGTTCTAGTCTTTGCCTTTTACTAGCAGCAATTTGTGGGGTTTGTTTGCACTGCACTGAAAACTGTACTTCATTTAAGAATTAACCCCTTTGTAGCCATATGGTTTCCCACTAGGGCTAGTCGGATTTTTCCAGCATGTATCATCAGCCTCAATCATCTCACTTATTGTAAAATGTTGTTTTAGTGTTTTAGTTCCTTGAATAAAACAAAAGTTGTTTCTGCATCACACACAAGTAGATTCAGGAATTGCACTTCTAAGCAAGATATCATAATTTTTAAAAAACTGATAAACAGCACATTTTAGTTTCAGTCTCTAAGGAGCTCATAGTATATCTGAGTCTTTAGGAATGTGAGGAAGGGGGGATTTCATTGTCCTTATTGTGGAGCAAATTTTCAAAGCAAATTATTTTTCCAGTAGAAACAGTGTTTAAAAGGAGACAAAAGTAGGGCTCTAAAATGCAAACTCTCTAACGCTTGGAGATGCAAGAAATGGAGGGAAAAAAAAGCAATATTTTCTATGTGAGTGGAATCTACTGATCTACTTACTGTTTTTTTCTGAAACTCACAGAATATGAAGATTAGCTGTACATTTTAGTGTGTTGGTTCTAGTAAATTTGTTAATCATAAATTACTAAGCAAAAATTGAAAATTTCTGATAAGATGTAGTTAAATATTGTTAATAGAAACTATATATTACAGAGAAGTCAATAGATCATCAACTGTTATTAGGTATTAATCAGATTAGATTTCCAGTCTCTTTCAGAGTTGATTTCCAATAAAGTCATCTGATTTATATATGACTGTGCTACTTCTGTCTTTTAAACAGAATTCTGCTCAACTGCATGCAGCAGAGAAACTGTTTCTGAGTTCGCACCATCAAATTCTGTGGCAGAAACTGCTATTTGCAAGGACTAGTGTACATTTTCTGTATAGAACTTTGTTTTGTTTGACCAAACAGGCATAATTTCTTCTGAAATCTTAGTCCTGTACATCTATTCAGTGGATCGAGTTTTGAACCTGAGCTGGGCACTACGGCATTTCTCATGGCCAGCCTTTGTGTCAGACACTGATTGGTAATAAAAATAATTGAGTTTCTATGAAAAGCAACTTAACAGCATCACTTCAAAGCTTACCTAGAAATTCAGGAAACTAAATAACACCCTTTCAAGAAAGTGCGAGTCTCTCCCACTCACAAGCAGCAAATTGAGCAGCAAGGTGTTTTTTTTTTTTTTTTAAGAGATTTAAATTTAACAGCAAGAAGAGGAAAGAGAGAGAACAATGCGTGAATAAGGACAACCTGTGCTTTCTCCCTGCCTTTCTTAAGTTTTCTATGAAGGCCTGTGAACTGAAAGCCATATTGGTATGGGAGATTTTATATATTGGTGTCTCACCCATTATAGTACATGTATGATTTCATGATGGGTATATTTAGAGGAATATATTTTTTACTATATTTAGAGGAATAGGACAAGAACTCAGAGACAGCTGGATTAATGTACAGAAGAAAATTTGAAAGCTCTGGATCAGGCCACAGCTCCATCAAGTCCTGTTTTGTATCCTAGGTACAAAAGTGGCTGATATCACATGATCTATGAAAAGTAAAAATAAAAATAAATGTATAATTCCTTCTTACTAGGCACTGATCTGGGAGGCAGATACTTCATGAGATAGAAATGGTATCTTTGTATTTAATAACCTTCAGTGTTTTTTTTCTATAAATTATCCAATACTTTTTTGAACATATGTAAGCTATCAGTACCCACATGTTCTATAGCAGAAATATATATAGGATGAAGAATACCTTCTTTTATTTACTCTGAATCTAGTTTCTGCTACTTTACTCTCCTGTTCTACACACTATCTTTTTCTAACTGTGAGTTGATAATTCATAATTCTTGAGACCAAATCAAACAGGGTAAGAGTTAGAACAGCACATTTAGTTTTTCTCATATCAGTACAAGGTTGCTTTTAAACTCAGAGAGAAAAACAAAAGCATGTTTTTCCAGTGCATTCAATCAGAAAAAAAAAGAAACACACTTTTTTTTTGTGAAATTACAAAAAAAGAGCATCATGATTGTATATAAAAGTAGGGAACAGACATCACTTTTATACTTTTCAGAGAGTCACGTCTCTGCTTACAATCTTTCTCATGACACTGTTTATTTTTGATCACAATAACCAGGTTGGCAGCTGACTACATCATTAAACTTTGCAGGTTTTTTTCCTTTAATTGTAAAGATTACGAATCCACAGCATTAGATATATAATGCCATGATCTGGATTTTTTCAACTATTCTGAGTGCTTATCAAAACACATCCAGTCCTGAGTTGAACTGTCGCTCAGGAACAATAATTATAAACTTGATGGCCTGCTATCTACACCATAAGATGTTAACTATGAAATCAAGAGGACAGCACAGACTGCTTTAATAAAATAAAAGTAGCAGTTGGCAGTAAGAGCAGAGTTTAATAAACAGGAGAAAATGAAAAGCAACAGAAATAAGTATACTTTAGAAGCCAATGAAGTTTGATGCAATGCTAAATAAAGCTACACACAGTAGGGAAATAAGTCTTGACCAGTAGATCTAAAGAAAAGGCAAGCCATCTTGAAATGTTCTGGACAGGGGGCAAAAGCACATTGAAATATTTTGTCCTGCTACTATAAGCCAATTGCAAATATAGAAAAGATGAACATTAATACGAACAGTCTCCTCCACATTTAAAAAGCAGCAAGACTTGGGTTTATGGTCAATGGCAGATTTGACCGAAAAGAACCTTTCTGCAGAAAAAGAATGTCACATCTCTGATAGAGTGGAGGACTTTGATTTTTTTGTTTGGTGGTTTTTAAAATTTACAGAAAACTTACATTATGGTTCCCAGAAGTGATCTCTGCTTAAATGATGTTCACCTAAAATGACGGAAATTTAGAAAACTGGAGGACCACTAATGGTTGCTAGTTGAGGAAAGGGTCATGTAGGGTAATCAGTACGTAATTAGTATCTCTTTTAGAGAAAAATATATATATATATAGTCAAATAAATCTGGGTTTGTTCTTAGACAAAGCTGGAAGTTTGATAAAAGAGATAATTGCACTGACAAAAAATACATGGGCATTGGTAAACTTGTTTGCTTTAGTCTAACATGTTTTGCTGGTCTATAAAAAAAACAGTACAGTCTGAATGACCTAGGAACCAGACATAAAGATGCTTGCCAGAATAGTTAGTAATGTTATAATAAGGCAGTGGCATGATATGACCTAGCTTATTCAGTGAGATGAATCCATTCACTGCAGTGTCTCAGTGTATACAAATACAAAATGAAGTAGTTGGAACTGACACACGAAGGTCTTACCTAAACATGGAAAAATAGACACTCTGAAGAGTAGTCTTGAATCTCTAAGGCCATTTTGGATCAGCATGAGTTCCTGGGAGGCTGCTCCAGTTAAAAGGATTAAATGGAAACATAAACAAGGAATAATAAAAAAAGCTGGAAGTGATGTGTCCTTATGTATTCCTGAGGATTCCTACAGCAAAATACCGTATGCTGTACTTATGTCTACATTTTAAAAAACGATATTAAAACTGAGTAGCTGAGGGTAAAGGCATAAGCCATAAAGTGTTCTAAGTGATGCGTAAGAGATGTTTCTTTATATTATCTTGATTTTTTTGGCTTAGAAAATATAATTGAGAGATTGATTTCAGTGCATAAAAATTTCCCCTAGGAATAACTGTTAAAAAAAAAAAAAAAAAAAAAAAAGATTTCTGAAGGGGTTTAGCAAAAATGTGCTCTAGTAGAGGAAACCTGAGAATGAGACCAAAAAACTAATGGTGGTCGTGATCAATCACTGGGGAAAATAAAACACCAAGGGTAATTATAGCTTCCTTTTGTGTTGATGTCATCACATTTAGACAGAATGCCATTCTGGGTATAGGATTTAGTCAGAATTAAGTCAGTAGCGGACTTGATGCAGAGGCAATCCAGTGCTGGAGAGTGAGCTGCAGCAACCGGAGATTGCCAGGAGTCCAACCTGCCAGGCTAAGGGCTCCTGCAGGCCGCACACCTCACGGTGTGAGACCAAAGGAAGCAGCTCCCCGCCGGCCTCCGGCCCAGCCTCCACAGCGCCGACACTCCGCTCCACGCTTCAAGCGGCCTCTCCTGGAAAGGCAGCGCGGAGAGGAGGTTCCGCCCGCCACCTCCTCCCGCCTTCCCCACAGCCGGATACATAAGGAATATGTAAGGACACGTTCCCCGGCGGAGCCGAGGCCACCGGCGGCCATCGGGGGGCAGCTACGAGCCGCCCTGGGCGCTGCCGCCCGGTCGTTGTTTTTTGTTTTTGTTTTGTTTTGTTTTTCGGGTTTTTTTTTTTTTTTTGGGGGGGGGGGGGTGTTTTTTCAACTGGGAGCAGACAGCACTCGTTCCTCTGCCTCAAGACAGCTCTTCACACACAGAACAGAGTCCCCAGCAAAACCGCAGTGACTGTGACTCAGTTCCCCGTGAGACTGTCGGCTGCTTTAATTTCAGAACAGGAAACTCTGCAGAGTCAATCCGTACAAGCAGTTCGTCCGCTGAAGAGCTGGGGGTTACAATCCTGTCCTCAACCTGCTGTTGGAAGCTAAATAAGTATTCCTGAGTTACCTGATAACTCTCACTTAGCTTGTCCTTCCAAGGGGTTTCAAACCTGAGATTTGTCCAGCTTTGGGGACAAGGTAGATCACACAGCTCAGCCATGGAAGTGCCCCAAGTCCCACTAACCTATCAGTGGAAATCTGCTAGAGAGGTGAGGAAAATGCTTGGTATACATAATTTTTGTTAGTGATTTACAGAAAAAAAAAATGCTGGTCTGGCCTAACAAATGGTGCTATTTTTAAAATAACTGCTTTGCTGGTATGAAAAGTCACCCCAAATCTTTATTTTGTTTTGGCCTAACACAGTTATGGAGTGGTCTGTACTGAAATAAAAGCCATCACTTTTCTAGTGAAATCCAAATTACATATAGCTTATACATAGGCTGTTATACTTTCTTAAAAGCAGAGATAGAGTGAATAAAGCTTTGTACAGAGAGAAAAAAAAAACTCAGCTATTTTCTTCACTAAATTCTAAATTCTAGAGTTTCGCGGGTTTAAAACAAAACCAGAACAAAGGAAATGCATTGCAGGTGAAATCCATTAGTTTTTCAGTCACAGGGAGGTTTTTCCATTGATGTTAGTGTCTAGGAAATCTTTGTTAAGAGTTAAGACAAGATCAGAATCTCTAGGAAGTTTAGGAATCCTCATGTTTTGTTTCCTCAGATAGAAAAGGAAATTCCCCAAATCCTCACCTCAGCTGGCAATGTCAGGGAAATTCTTGAAAGTCTTTGAAGCATTTATTTTCTCAGGTTACATGCACAACAGGAGAAAAGGCTGTTTTAAAATGACAAGAGTTACCATCTTATTAAAGTTAGTAAGACAGGTGAACCTGTCAGCATACACTATTTTAATTGATTTTCTCTTAAAACCCTGGATTTCTGATGCACGTTTTTCCTCATCAAGGTAATAAGGTAGATTTTTCTAACAGCAGAGCAGGTAGCAGAGATTGTTCCTCAGCAAGAAATGCCAGGTATTAATTATCTTGTTTTAAAATCAGACTACTTTTTGCCAATTCAGGCAAAGCTCCAGGGAAATTCTCCCAGATTTTGATTATCTCCACAGTGCATAAGTCTTCTAAGCACTCCATTTGCCTGGGGCCAAATGTGGGTTATACACTGAACATAAGCAGTCTAAGCTAGAACTTTAAGCAACCAGAATTGTTGGAAAAAAAAAAAGTATGTAAACAGTTATAAATAAGTTTCCAAGATCTCTATTACATGAGCAATAAACTAATCCTCATCATACACAGATAGGCACCCCGGTCCCCCGGTCTCAGACATTTAAAAGCAACATTGCGTAAGATGCAGTGCCTGAAATACTTCAGTCTAAAGGCACCATCATGTGAAAATGAAAACAAAGACAGCCAGAGACTGGGGAGGCTGATGAGAACAGATAACACTGGAGATCCACACAAAACAACTGAAGTTCCTAGTCTGTTTTGGCATTGTTGGTAACATTCATGTTTGTTTCTATTTTTCAAAGAAAACATACCTGTGCTTTGTCATATCACTTCTACAAATTCAACTTCTGTGTGCTCTGACTGAAAACACTAAAGCAGCACCAGTTTAAATCACCACACAGAGACTCAGGAAATCATCCCGTGAGAGATCAGCTGTGAGTAACTTTTTCCCACTCCCCAGATGAGAGCTAAACAAAAAGGTTCTAAACATACACATTTTCTGACCCAATCAGAGAGGCCAGGAAAGAAAAAAAAAATTACCACAAAATATCAACTTGGAAAGCTTGCTTAACTAAGAGTAGGAAAAAACATCAACCGCTGGTAAGTGTCCTAACCTGATCCTCTCTCACAGCACTGTGCAAAGACAGAAGCTCTCTGTCCTTGTAGATCAGTTACAGCCCACTCACAGTTCATCATTCAGGCTCAGAAGGGTCTGGGCTCTCTGTGGACTAGGCTGCAGCTTTCACACCCTGCAGGACAGGTTGTGACCTCCCCCAGCAGGAGCCACTGAAGCTCTATGGCTGCTTAGAGAGGCTCCAGACTCCAGGCAGCAACCTTAGCTCTGGTAAGCACAGCAGTGACCACTGCAGTTTGCCGCCTTCCTGGTCAGTCATTTGCAAGCCACTTGCTGCTCGCCACTTCCAACAAGCATTTGCTGTCATGGCCACTCACTCCCCATTCTACCTTGCCATCCTCCAAGGCACTTTTGAATCATGACAGGTCCAAGGATACTGCCGATCTTTTTTTTCCTAAAAAAAGAAATGAATGCTTCTACTTAGTTCCTAAAAAAACCAAAAAGATGACCCTGTAATCTTTTTATTCTGCTCTCTTCAACTTTGTCTGTCTTTCATCTAAAGCATCCAAGATGCATCAGCACACTTCCCTTGACCATCTAACACTAAATATAAACATGTCAATACGTTTCTAATATACAAAAATGTCAAGGCATTTTTCTCAACACGAGTATATATATTTATAGAATATACAGCAAATCATATATTGTATAGTAGTAGTAAACCAAATCAATAACAAACTGGTCTCTGGCTCTCTTCATTTTGGGGAAAATCAGAAGACTGCAATGGTTAGAAAAAGGAACCTGCAGACTCCTGCAACCTGTGCACTTGTGCAAAATGAAGTCAAATTAACAGATATTATTTGTTTCCTTCACTCTCACAGAAGAATCATGTGCGATGAGTTTTTTAGTTTGAAGTATTCCTCCTTACCCCAGACTTTTGTTTTTAATAAAAGTTATTTGTGCCAAGATTGAAAAATGCTACAAATCTTTATCTCATGTTCTAAATTTACTTGATATTGTATTACTGAAGAAACAAAATATAAACAAGTAACTAAAGATGACTGCCTTGTATTTCTAAGTTTGGAGTACTTCTGCTACTTAGAAATACTACTACCTTCCACCTGTTTTGCGCTACACTTATCAGCAGTGTATCCAAGATGTTTCTGGGCTGTCATCTATAAGCTTGAGTCTATCAGGATTCATTAACTTTGTCGAAATTCCAAAACTTTGTAGTTTGGGGAGGATATGATGCAGATCCCCAGTTCTCTCAATTTCAGGAAGGCTTATTAGGTCAATGACCCAACCACTCGTGCAGCATGCATCACCTTCAGAATGCAAAACCACTTTGCAGTTATTGTGATACAGGGATAGAGCAATGATCCATAGTGAAGATAAGGAAGATAAGGTGTGGGAAGTGAGTCTGTGTCCACTTTTATCTCACAACTGTCACTTCCACTCTGCATCATGGTTCTGGAGCACTGCTCTGTATGCGCTCGGGCAGACATACCCAACTGCAGAGTCCTGTCAGCTCAGAGACTACTAACTCTGTATTAGTGTCTGCCCTGCTGGGACCATGAGGAACTGCTTAGGTATCTCCCCTCTGCACCTAGGTGTCACAAATATTTGTTAAGTTACAGACCTTCATAAACATGCAGAGGTGGCTTCATTTGTGTGACGCAAAAAAAGCCAATAAGCCTTCCCAAGAGCCGGGATTGTTGCAAAGATAACCCAGGGCCATGAAGACACTCTGAGGTCTTGGAGGTTCTGTAAGCCTGAACTCTGTACTTTATTAAAGCACCAATGCTAACTACAGATCAGCTCTGTCCAAGAAATAGTATAGCCATGACCTCTACAGGCAGGAAATGATGTTAGGTCCTGTCTTCCTTCTCTTTCCATCTCCACTTGTACCTAAAGAAGATACAAATGATCTAAAGAGGAGGCATGAAAGCACTACCCATTTCACTATGGAAACTGGGTCAATATACCCAAATCCCACATAAAGAGTGCACTTTTGTCTGTCCCACTTCTCGCCTCCACCAGGCACCACTGTAACTTCACCATCCCACTGCACAGGCTTCCCATGAAGCAGCGTTTGGAAATTACCACCTCCATATATCCTTCCCTGACACAGAAGGTGTCTGACCCAGGGGTCTGACAACAATTTATACACCTGATAGGTTTGTCAAATACACATTCCTGTTTGAAGGCCCTTCTTTGAACAGGGAGCTTAGAAAGACTCATTGTGAAAGCATTGTGAAGGAGTCATTTCTGAAATACTGCCAGGCCAGACTCTGTTTTTGACTCTTCCCGATACATCAACAAAGCTATTAGGAAGTGAACTACTAGGGTTATTTGCTTTTTCAACTACTGTACATGGCACTGACACTTGAAAATTCTGTATTTGCACGTTAAATTACTTGTTTTTAAGTTTATAGAGTACATTAACAATGCAGCTGATAAACTGTTAATTACAGCCAAAAAAGAAAAACTCTTCAAACTACAACCATATTAATAGCACATATGTGGCAAACACCTGGACTTGCTGATACTTTCCTAGAATCATTCTACCAAACCCCTAATTTACTTCATAATCCAGCAATGCTGTCATTCAACTATCAGTTTGCTCTGTAATTCATTGCAACTTTACCCCATCTACAAGAAGATTTGCTACACTAATTATCCTTTAATATCCTCTTGAAAATAAATGCTATAGCCACCAACTCACATGCTAGAGACAGATACCAGGCAACACTTGCAACGAATGCTCTCAGCAGTGACAGTGGTATGTATTATATTGTATTATACACAGAAGAAATATACAAGAGGATGTTCAACATACTTGTCCAATAAATATCCTACATATCACTCTTTCTTTTCATTTCTTCTTATTGCTCAGAATATCCACCTTCATCCACTTAGAAACTGGAAAAAAGGAATAAGCAGGCTAACTGGCTGAAGAATTCTCCTTCTCATGCAACATAGCTCTAGGTGTCTGAAGGAGATCTAGAATCATGAATAGAAAATGGGTACAAGTTTTGTACTTTGACAGGAAGTTAATGATTCATATCTAGTTGTTTATTAGTGAAAATTGTGAGATATTAAGTAATACTTAAAGAATAAAAAAGAACAGATTCAAAAACTGAATGCAATAGGGAAAATTATAAACAGTGACCACAAGCTCCTGGAAATCATATTTAAAAACACACCTCATATCATAATAAATCATCTGCTTGTCGAGTTACATCTGTAAAAGCAGATGTCCAAACTGTACATTTCCTCACCTTTTTAAACACACAATTTGCCATTCCAAGGGTATAATCATTTTGAAAAAAAAAAAAAAAAAAAAAAAAAGCACTCCCCTCCAAGTTGTAATAAAGAATGAACAGAATGAGCAGAAAGAATACCTCCGCTAACGTCTGTATTTTTTGTAAGGAAAATTGCTTGGGAATTTCAGCACTACTGATAACTATTCCTGAACATGTACACAATCTGGAAAAAAGAAACCGTTCTGTTTGGATTGCCCTCAAAAAATCTGTAACCAAAGGAATCCACGGTGCATAAAAGTTCTGTTGACAAACAGCTTATGGTAGATGCCTTGTTCTTCCTGCACAGTAGGAAAACTCTGTGCCCCTGTGAAGCAAGCCTAAAGTCTGGGACTAAGAAGACCCAAAAGAGACTGACGGCTGCAGAATCCTGCCTCAAACCCTTTCCTTTGTCTAAGAACCTGGATATTCCTTTCCTTGGCAAACATCAGAAGCACATGCCATTACTTCAGAGCTGGTCACAAGAAAGGTGTAAACTACTGGAAGGGGAGAGATCACTTTGCTATGTAAGACTTCAGTTTGTACAAGGCAAAAGGGTTTGTGAAGAAGGTTAGGAAAGGCTGGAGATGCTGTAGAGGAAAGACACCTGAGGAAGCTAGAACTCAGTTAAGGGTCAGTCATATCTTGGACACACTTTAGTGATGCTGGTGAAGCCTGCTGGTTTTAATAGCTGATTAATGTGTGTCTCTGGAATCTGCTCAGAGAGAGATCTCCTGATATATCAGTATTTAGAAATTAGGGGATGGAAAAATAGTGTAAGTCTTACAGGTACATCTTTTGCTACACAGTGACAGTCACCTTCCCGCCCCTCCTAAACTGCAATAGTACAGGTAAGATTAACAGTGGCATCAGTGCAAGTTCCAGTCATACTCTTTCTCCATACACAGAAATGAAGTCTTAAAGGTGAAAAGCTTCTAAACCACTACAAAACATCACCAGAAACCACTTTATTTTTTTCTTCCTGCTGAGAACTATTGCGTGAGGCAAGAAAATTCCCTGACCATGACTACTGCCACTGGCACAGTCCACAGGACTTTTCTCTGAATTACGGCTCAGGATATTCCTGAAAAATTCGTCTCCTATCCTAATGACAGCTTTGCCAAGCTGCTGTAACTAATCTTACCACTCTTTAATGTACTTGCCCATCATACAATAAATTAACAAGAATCAGTGCAACACAATGAGAGGATTCAGAACTGTACAGTATATGAGGGCACATTATCTGTAGGACTCTGCAGAGTTCTTTTACAGAAAAAGATCCTTAATATTAATAACCAGTGCCAAAAAAAAAAAAAAAACAAATTCTATTCTTTGTTTGAGGGGGTAGGATCAGCAGACAAAAATGAGCTGTATTTTGTGAGAAGCATGTACTTTGTGTGAAATGATTTGAATGTACCAGAAATAGATGTTTTGGAAGACTACAAAGTACCTACAGGGTAACTTCACCTCTTTATTAAAGAAACACCTGAGCGGTATTGATTAGATTTTGGGAAACTTGATGTTCCACAGTGTACTGTTCATCCAGGAAAAGATCACCTTTTCTAGGTGCGCATTTCCCCAAGAGTTGCACGGAATAGCCTTATACATCAAAGAATGGGGGGAAAAAAGGATGAGAAACAGCACTATCCCTCATTAATATATCTGTGCTCAAAAGTTACAAGAATGTGAATAGTATCAGCAGTTCATACTGGAGCGGGATAGAAAGAAGTAAATGGAGTGCACTATGTATTTTTTTCCCATTGCTAAGAGGTCTCTCGACTCAGTTGTTTAGTATACCTGAAAAGCATAAGTCAGTGTGACATTATTGTAACCACTTACTGTGATCTTCTCTTAACTTTTTTTTTTCACTAAGATTCTGAAACAAAACCAGATCTTTCATGTGGCTTTCTATCCTTCAATCAAGCTTACAGGATGAGCTGCTCTAGAATGCAGGCAGATAACAATGTGAGCAAAGGGTCTAAAAGTTTAAATCCATTGCCTATGAGGATATTATAGGAGACAGTGTCAAAAGCCATACTGAAGTCAAGGTAGACAATACTGACTGCCCTCCCCTCATCTACGCAAGTCAGTCATTCCATCAGAGAAGGCTATCAGGTTGGGTAGGCATAATTTCTCCATTTAGACCACTTCTGATCACCTTCTTGTCCTTCATGTGCTTGGAAATGGTATCCAGGGAAATGGAAATCTCATCACCTTTCCAGAGACTGAGCTGAGACTGACTAGACTGTAGTTCCCTGGCTCTTCCTTGTTGCCCCTTTTGAAGATGGGAGTGACATTTGCTTTCTTCTGGTCTTCACACACCTCTCCTGATCACCAAGACCATTTAAAGATGATTGAAGCTGGGCTCACAATGATAGCTGCCAGTTCCCTCATAACTTATGGGTGTGGCCCCACATCAGGCCCCACAAATTTGTGTATGTCCAGTTTGCTTAAGTGATCTTTAACCTGATCCTCCTCCAGCAAGAGAAAGTCTTCTTTTCTTCATACTTGCTCCCAGATCCCCAGGGCCTGTTAATTCCTTGTTCAACAATGAAAGACTCTTGCCTGCTTTGCATGACTTCTTGCTCATTGGGATGAACACTCCTGAGCTTGGAAGCATTACATCCTTGAATATCAACCAGCTTTCATAGTCTCCTTTTCCTTCTAGGGCCCATGGGATCCTTCCAAGCAGGTCTTTGAAAAGGCCAGAGTTTGTTCTCTGGAAGTCCAGGGGGATGATCCTGCTTTTTGCTCTGCTCTTTCCTCACAGGATTCTAAACTCCACTGTTTCATGGTTACTGCAGTCCAGATTGTCCCTAACCTTTATGTCTCCAATATTTCTGCAGTCGAAGTGAGCAGACAGTACCTTTGCACCTTAATGCTCTGAGACATGTTTTTGTCTTGCCGCACCTGCATGCTCTAGGACTCTGTCAAACACATCTGATATTTTTTCAACTATCCCTGTGCCATACCTGGTCACCATGTTCCATGTGCCTCGAGGGTCAAGAGTACAGACAGTCCTATATCAAGGCACAAGCTGATACCCTGACAGTATTGTCACTGTTACAGCTGTATACGACTCAGGATGTGACACTATACAGCAGAGCAAACATCAAGGATTTTAAGGTGGACAACAACAGCATTAGAAGCAAATAGCTCTCTTGGAAAGGCCATGATCTTTCCCCGCTCTGGAAGTGGATAGGTTTTGCACGGTACACTCATTTAGACCCATACATTTAGGTATAGCCAACAGAAGACATGTTTGTGAAGGATGACAAGTGCCAAGGAAAAGAGATTGATGACTTTTCCTGAGCAAGTACATCAGACACCTGAAGCCTGACTAGACTTTTCAGAGATGAAGATGTCATCCCATCATCTCATTCTATCACCAGCCAACCCTCCACTTGCTCTGTCCACAATGTTTCAGAAAACACTAAGAGTAAGAATCACTCTGTGCCGCAGTTAGTATGCTGACTTTAAAGTTACAAAGGGCCAGAAAAGTTGCATGGATTTCCTAAGGGAAAGTCTAGATGTTCCTTCTTTCACTGCAGGGACTCTGGCCTTTACTGGAATATCGGGATTAGCAACTGATGAAAATGACTGAATGGCAGTCCTTACCCAGGCTGCTACGCATGCAATCTCAGCTTTTTTTTCTTCTGGCTTGTGTCTCCTCCTTTCTTTTCCATAAAAATTCTGCCTCTCATGATTTTAGGGAAAGGACAGCAATACACCTCAGTTTAACTTGAGTATTTATGAAAGCAAGGGAAAAGTTGTGTTGGCCAGAGCTGGAGAAATATATAAAGATGCAGTGTTATCCAGTTCAGCTGACTTGTCACATAAAACACCTATAGGCTCATATGTAACATTTTCAGGATATTTAACACCAGGCCTGCTACTACTACATATCTCGTCTTTGTAAAAGATGTCAACATTTGCCTTGAAGCAAGGCCTCTAAAGTCTCTAACAAGAAAATAAGGTAACTCCCCATTTAAATGTGTTAAATGTGATTTGTGGTTACTAACAAAATCCTTGCGTATTCAATACTAATGTAACTCTGATCTACTTCCTCTTCAGTCCCTAAAATCCACCAAAATCAAAACTACATAGCGTCCTACTCAATCTCCCATCAATACATGCTCAATGGTACTGTAGCTACCATGCAATAGCTTTCTTAACTGGCTATTTTTTCTCTTCCAGTGCTGCATACTCAACTTTCATTGGTCATCCTGCCACGTCTTGAATCTTAGTAACAGAAGCATTGGCTGACCATCATATACCTGACCATTTGTCAATTACAAAGTAAATGCTGGATTTTGATTGCTAAAGGAAATGAATTCAGAAAAACATTGACTTTTCAGTACGTACCTTGGCAGTGCATTTTTGGTAGTAAAGGTATCATGGTCTATTTCAGATCTTCTATAAAGCACATGAAGGAAGATAGTAAAAGACAAGGAAGCATAACTTTGGCTATGTCATGAACTTTGAATTGTCAAACTGAACTTTGCACTGACAAATATAACTTTGAAACCCACACCTGTGTCTGCAATTTACTGAACTGATGGGTGAAAAGAAGACCAAAATGGCTTGCTTGTGAGAAAGGAAAACCTCGGTCATAAACTGCACATTTTTTCAAAGATGTCCTCAAGACACATAAAGAATGAAGAAGAAATTAAAGAATAAAAATCCAAAATGACAGTGGAGTGACCTGAAAATATTAAATGTGCCTCAAAACCTGACAGAAGGACTCGGGATGGCTGCATGAAATGTGGCCATTTAAAATGCCAGATGATACAGAGGTGTAATGGCAGCTCACAAAGGTGAACAGCTAAGCTCTGCCAGGCTAGGCTTTGTCAATAATGTCATCTGCTTCCTGTTTTCTTCTTTTATGGGCACAGATACCACAGAGTTCCCAAACATTATTTCTACCAGCACAGAAGGGATTAAACCATTTACACATTTTCTAGTGGTAAGACTCACCTGCCTTGGTTCTTTTTCAACTTGAGGGAGGAAAGTGACTTCAGATCTAAAGCTTCCTCTTCTCTGAGTTGGTTCTATCCACATATTCATATAGTGATATTTTCTCTGCACATAAATCATAAGAACTGTAATAACTTTTCTGATTGCACAACTTTTAATTCAGTAATTTCAGCTACAGATCTGTGCCATAAGCATGTTTTTATCTATTCAGTTGTTACTATAAATATATATTTATTACAGCATAGGTTATACATATGCACTTTCCTTTGGGCTTAAAGATCTAGATTATCAATTTGGCTGGTAAATAATTCACAGAAGTAACCTTTCAGATTCTATGCACCTCAAACTGTTGTAACTACAGGGTAAGAAACATCCTTCCAAGTGCGTCCCTTGTGTCTTTCTCAGTTAGATGCCTGTTTAGAATGTTTTGCGGCTGCACTCAATACGTCTTAAATAAATTTGATTACAAGAACAAATATTATTTTCAGTATTAAAACAAAAGAATGGGTATGACTTACTGCTTGTTTTTTAACAACTGACTTGTGTGAGGGAAGATAACCACATGGAATGTACTGACTTAAATCACTGACATGATGAAGATACTTAACGATCTTGTATTTTATGATTTAATGATTTTTATAGACAATAGTGATCTGCAGGGGCTCGATTCTGCCGAGCATCCTCTTTTAATATTTAAGGAAAACCATTCTGTTTAGCTATCTGTATGACTTGTAATAATATAACAATAATACAACAAGTCATATTTCGGAATCTCTTGGAATGTGTTTTTACAAATACTTTTTTTTTTAAACTTTTTGTTTTACCTTACTTATCTTTCTTTTTACTTGCTTATGCTGTGAAAAAAACATTTAGATTTAGATTTCTAACATCTTTTCTTCTTATTTTCCAGTCTCTATATGAATATGCTAAACATTTCTCTTTCCATATTGCTCTTATTCAAAAATTCATAATGACTTCTAGATGAGAAGGTTTTGGGGAGTTGTTACAAACAGAATTGAAACACACAGAATCATTCAAAAAGCATCACACAAGTATGTAAAAAGCAACCTATTATAAACACTCATTGTACTTTTGAGGTTTCGGAATTTACTTTAAAATACTTTTTTTTTTTTCACCTCTATCTGTCTCCATATTTCTTTAATGACTTGTAAAGGTGGTTCCATTCTCCAGGCATTAATCTGAAGTTTCTAGGAAATACCAGATTCCACCCCTGGCTTAAGTTAGCTTTCCATCTGGTGGGAGAGAATGGAGATGAAAGCAAGCAAGTTTCAATACCCAGGTCACGGTCCCTTCCAGGTTGTTCTTATTTGAGCTCCTTCTTGCATTTTTCTTTGCCAGAACTCTCAGCAGGATATAGCAGCTGTTTCAGCCTTCTTCTCCACATAGTTCCAACGATGGGAAGCTTGCTCATTGGGCAAGCAAGCAAGCAACAGTCTATGCATTCAGCCAGTGGTGCATCCTTACTGTGGCATTCAAAAACTTTCAACAACGTATCAGCACAACAGCCTTACCAATCCACTGTCTTACCAATCCACCAGCCCTCTGAGGAGGGGGAAGAGGAAAATGGAATCAAAAGTGGTTCAGATGACTTATTTTTCACAGCTGTATTACATAGTCGGATAAGATTAATAGAAACAATAAGAAGGATGGGCACACAGAGGTAAAGAGTTATTAATTAAGCACATCTAGAAAATCAAAAAATAAATACCAACTGGTCATCAACTGCTCTTTTGAGCTGCAGTTGACTTCTTACGCATTTATTATGAGCAGCTGAGCAGATCAAAGACTAAATATGAAGGACTGCTTGCAATTTAACAAGAATGTTATCAAAACTGCTTACACTTTAATAGGATATGACAGTTCTGAAAAAAAAAACTCCATTCAAATAAATAAAATCAGGTAATATGAAATTGCTAGATCTGGCAATCTGGAGACCTAGTATATTTCAATCACTTTGTTCTTTAAAGGAGTATAAAAGCAGTATGGAAAGAAGAAGTAACCAGTGTGATTTCAGTAGCAAACATTTCTGTTTATGAACAGAGTATGCCTGCATGTCTTTTAAAAAAAGAAAATGTGATTGACTTCCAGCTACTCTCCTTCACAAGATCACCTCTCTTGCTGGTAGTCTAAAATGATAGCTAATGTTAAAAAATAAACAAAAAAAGTTGAGAATCCAATTACATATGAAAAGCAGTAATACTAGAAGTGAAATGTATGTTTTGCATGTGTATGTTATGCAGGTGTAGGGACACAGAAATAATGATGACCATAAGAAGGCAGATTAAGACTAAGGTCTGCAATTATTTTCCAGAAACGAAAGTCGAGATATATGAGAAGCAGGAGGAAACTAATAATATATGGTTTTGAAAGATAAGGCATGGGTGAAAGCCTAGGTAAAATGAGCACTTTGAACAAACATGTTGGCATTTTCCACCACGCAGATAGAGCATGAGAAGAAAACATACCAGTATTTCAGTTTCCTCTGCAAATCTGTGCATGAATGTATGCAGGACAACTTCACCAGGCAGACTCAGGGTTTGCTATTAGCACTATGCAGCATTTGCCTTCCTGATCACACAATGCAATTGAGACTGTGCAGTCCTCCAGCCTCCTACCCTACGTACACTGAAACTACAGCTGTTTCTGTGTCTCTATACGTGCATGTTTGTGCATATTAATTTATATAGGAACACACTAACAATGCAAAATCAGTATGTTCTGATAAGCTGGATCTCAGCCTTACAGCCTCTTTTCAGTCCTGCAAAGCACTAGATGCATGTTTAAACATAAATGCTTATGCTCTTTGTTAAACGCTTTGACAGATCATGTCCAGATTAATCAACAACCTCTACACAGGAGAAAGTAGAGAGGAGTAGGGAGATTGATTATCCCCTGCCTCTGGGGTGAATGATGGAACTTACTTCTATTATTAAAATATAACTGTTCCACTTTTTATATTATATTTTATTTATACTATATATTATTATTTATATTATATATATAATATGTATACATATATATTATATATACTATTGTATTTTATATGTTATATACATATTATATATTACATATTACATATTATATATTATTTATACTACAGGTGTTATTTATATTATATATTGTTATATATTTATATTTTTATTATATTTATATTTTTAAATATATTTTTAAATATATTTATTTAAATATATTTTTAAATATAAACTGGGCAAGTAAGGAATTAAAATCCCAAGAGGGAAAGTACAACTATCTGGCAGTTGTTCTTTAAGTCTAACTAGCATTAAAAAAAAAGATTTGCATATATGGTATAAATGGCCCGCAGAATGTGATTATGAAAAACAATTCTTACTGGCAAATGTAATACTTTACCCAAATTTAAAAATCAGTGAGCAAAGGAAATGCGGTGAAAATTTCTATCGCTACAGACGGGGTTATTCATCCATGAGTGGAATAAGTTCCCTGAAATAAACATAGTTTCATCTTTCGACATATCTACACACAAATGTGCAAAAGGGTGTGAATTCCAAACTGGACACATGCTAGCTCAGTGACATTCCCTGTGAATTTAATTTTCTAAGAGACTTTGTAGAATAACTGGAACACAATTTTGTTACACCACTTCTAAACCAGAGATATTTTATGCCCAAAGAACTGCTCTGTCTTCACGCACTGATGTCCCTCTACACTGTCTTACCTCTATGGCTCTTGCTTCTGCATGGCATTTCAATCGTGATGATGACAAGTTATGAACAATAGTTGTCACATGGCTTTGCCATCTTGATCCAGTACTTTCTGGGCTCCTCCTCCACACTAACTTCTCTTATGAGGAAATCATTCAGTGTCAATAGCCTGGCAGCAGAAGCACCATTGTTCCATCTAATGGAGAGCTATTCAGTTTTGATGGCCTTTGATTGCTCTTTCCAAACATAGGCCTAGTCTCTGCCAGATAGGATTCTGCTGGTAGAGTTATGCTGGCAAATCCTCCTAACATAAGTACGAACTACAGTCCCAAAAGACTTATTGTGGCCTAGAACTGCTATAATTTACATAATTCTTTGAGTGTAATAAAAGCAGACAATAACAATGTCTTTCAGAAAATGTATGATATGGAATAGGTACATTAATTTACTATGATGTTTGCAATCAGAAATAATATTAATTTTCATAAGAAAAGTAAATAACAGAATTCATAGTTTGGCATAGACACATTGCCAGTGTGTCACATCCTTATGAGCTGGGGATATGTATTTGTCAAATTATGAATTCAGTTTTTGTTTTTTGAATGCCACTTACAATTGCAACGGTTCATGTGGATGATTGCATCTATTTTTACAGTCAAGGCTGTGTCTGGGAAGACGTAGCAGAACAGACATCAGCGCTGACTGGTTCTGTTTTGTTGAAACAATAGGTTTCCTCCAAGCTGACCTGTTCAGGCTCCATACGCTCAACAGAATTGAGGTCTGGGCTTCCTCACAGTTTAGAGAACATAGGCAAGAGAGATGAAAATATTTTATAAGGGTAAAGACTTCTGTCAAAAAGAAGTCTTCCTGCCAAAAGCAAGATGGAGATCACATGTAGGACTTAACTGTGTTCCTGAGGTCAGGTTGTGGGGGGATTACAAAGAGATATAGTCCTGAACTACTTCAGAAGCTGTGAAGCACACAATACTGTGTAGCCACTGCCATCCTCTCAGTACTGACCAGGAAAAGAGGTAAGAAAGTGAGGTTCAAGCTCTCTCTAATACTCCAGTAATTCTCTCTTACTTCCCCAGTAAACTTATGCCTGGGCATTGCATTTTCATTAGCTCTGTAGCACAAGTGACCTGAAAATAAAGTTGCTTATGAGTGAAACATTTATTTGGAAAAATTGGGTTCTCTGCTTTTCTATATATTATTCCTTGCCAGCTTTCCTAGAAAGCTTGCTTGCAGAGGTATATCTAAGCAAACTAGGTCTTCAGAAACTACGGCACTGTATCTAGAGCCAAGTAGTCTACTTGGTATCTACAACAGCATGTGCATTTGAGATGGCACTTCACCAGCCAAGGGAGGAGTGGTACACTCCCTATCACAAATAGACTCGGAAGTCCACTGGGGGTTCAGCATTTGGGTCTCATAACCAGGGACTTGCATCCCTTCTGAGATAGAGACGTTTATCATCTTGTGCATATGGTTACCTTGGATTTTCCATATGAGCCTGCGCTTTTTCCTTGTCCCATCTTTAAATGGCAAATCTTTAGTGCAATAGCATCTTCATATATATTTGTCTAATTCTAGGCATCTAGTATCACCAACAACAGGCCTTGCTCCTTGACTGTGGCACTTCCTATACAAACTAGAAAACCATCAGCAAAAGCTTCTGGGGAGAAATTGCTCTCAGGTCAGCTATTACTCAGCTTCCTGGGGAAGCTGGTAAATACAGACTTGATTTAAATGTTTTGTTGATACACAGAGATGTCCTTCTACCATGCAAGAGCACAAACATCAAGAAAACCAAACGGGGCATAAACCAGAGGCAGGGACAGCTGAGCATGCAGGGACAGCTGAGCATGAGCTGCCCTGGGGGAGAGGGAAGGCCTGAGTTGCCATGCTGGATGCAAGGCCCCTTTGGGAAGAACTACGGATAGAGCTACCCAAGGTATCCTAGAGGCAGCGAAGGAGAGGCAAGGTATTTTTAACTTCTGTGGGAATAAAACAGCAGGGCACCTCACAGGGCTGTGTACCCTGCCGAGGGCAGGCCGTGGACCCCAGCACGTGGAGTGCCACTCGAGCCCGACCAGGGCAGAGCAGAGGTCATGCCAAAGAGACATGTGCCAGGGCAGCGGGTGCCTAGGGCTCAGGTGATGCCGCCCCACCGCTGCCGCGAGGGCAGCGCGTCCCTGCAGCCACGCAAGCGGCCCGGCCACGCCGGCTGTGCCCCTCGCCGCCCGCCCGCGCCCTGCGGCCCCCGCGCAGCGGGCCCGGGGCGGGCGCAGGCCCCGTGGCTGCGGGCGGCAGAGGGCCGCGCAGGGCGTCCCGGGCCGCCGCCGCGGCCGCGCGCACAGAGCGGCGCCGCCGCATCGCCCTCTGCCGCCGGCGCGCGGCAGTGCGGCCGGCTGGGGATCGCGTGCGAGCGCCGAGCCGCCAGGCTCGCCTTGTCACTCACCCGTCAGCCCGCCACCTGAATCACAGGGGAAGCGGAGGCCAAGCATCCTCCCCACCCCCAGCGCCCTCCATCCCCGCTGCGCGCTCCCGCCGCGCCGCGGCAACGCGCCCCGGCGCCGCGGCCGCTCCTCGGTCACCCGCTCTGCGCCGCGGCTCTTCCTCGCGGAGCGAAACTTTGCGCCCGGGTTGTGGCAGGGACCGTGGGGTAAGTTGTTGCATCCGGCGAGCTCGTGTCGGACAGGCGAGGCTTCTCCCAGGGATTTGCGGGGGTGCCGCCGTGTCGGTACGTCTCCAGCCAGGTCTCCCCCCAGCCCTGGGATGCCAGTGCTCTCCCTGGCCATCCCGGAGGTAGTGTCACCACAGCCCCGGGCGCCAGCTGTGCAGGACGCACCTCAGTTATTAGAGCCAACTGCCTGTGTTAGTGCCAAGCTGTCTTGACAGTTCCCATGCAAATGCCTCAAGAAGCCCTGAATTCCCATCTGCCCCTCAAGATGGGTGATGCATGGAATAGTGTCTCAAAAGCTATGAGCGAGTTAGCATAGGACTTTGCAATGGCTCCTTTGCTATATTTGGCTTCACTCATCCCTTGCGCTGATGACTTGGGAGAACTTCAGAGGAAAAGCAAGTGAGATGATAAAGTTTCGCGTAATCAAATAGATTGAAATACAAGCCCCAAGTGAGCTCACAATGTGTGTAATAGGATGGGCAACGCTATGGGTCAGTCCGTACTTCCCCTGGGAATATGTATTTTCAGCGGTTTATAACTTGGGAACTAAAAATTCTTTCCGTGTTTCAGTTTGACATGAACTGTGACGGAACTGTAATGAAAAATCTGTAAGGGAAGAGTGAAGCATGGAAATTGTCTCCAATGCATTTTTTGATGTTGTGTTATTTTGTTTTGTAAGTGAGAATTCTGTACATCTTTGAGTGAATCTGTAGTTTAGCATGAGACCAAAGTATATTATTTAAAGACTTATTTTTTTCCTGAAGATGAGCACAAAAAAATGTTTGTATGTCATTAAATAAGTTTTTAGGAGGTAGACTGAGGAAAGAGAAGGGAAGGGAAGGGAAAATTCACCCAGCAATACAGCAATATGCTTGACATTGTTTGGCAGTTGGAGTTTTCAAAAAGACAACCAGGACTAGATTTAAATAAAATTGAATGATCGTTTTGGGCTCAGTAGTAGTCTTTTGAGAAGAACGTTGATACATGTATATTTGCATTAGATGAAATAAAACAGTTCTGCTATATGAACCATGGAGAGTGTTATTATCCAGGGATAATATTAAATCATTACACTTATTTAAGAGACTTAATGACTGACTAGATCTAATTCACTTGCAAATGACTCTGCTAAATAGCAATCCAAATTTTATATTATTTAAAAATAAAGTACCTGAGAATACGGATGCAAAAAGCAGAATCATCAGTTGAAGTTTTGATAGTAACTTTAACACTGTTTCTCCTGCTGGCACCCCTGACTGAATACAGACCGAGACAATCCTCACTTTTTATTGTTGCATCTACTCCTTCTCTGCATGATTTTATGTCTGTGGCAATGCCGTGTTTTCGTTAGTTGTCCATAAAAGTATATTCAGGCATTCGATGGTCTCAAAGAGAGAATGAGATTTCTAGAGTCAACATTTGGACAGGGTGTAAAGAGCTACAGTCTTCAGCCTGTGCACGCACTGGAAATGTGAGGGTCTATGGTCCAGACAGTGAAGGTGTACTGAACTATTTCAGCCAGAAGTGGAAAGGCGCATGCACTTGCATGTAGAAAATCTGAGCTGTGGTAGTCTCAGAATCTATATTCAAAACAAGCTATAGAAGAAAGAGGTGCATTATTAGCTCAACTTTGCATTGATTCAGATTTCTGCCTAGGACTACAAATGAGAAAGTAGACTTATAAACTTTTTTTTTGCAGTGTTGATGCTTACAAAAAACAGCCAACCATTCCACTATTGATTTATCAGTTTCAGTATATGAACAGATACAAACAATACTGTGGAGGATTTAGTGCTCAGATGTGTTTTTTTTCCTTTTAGATAGCTTTTCTGTAAGTGTGTCTTAAAAGATAGGATCACAAACTGCCTCTATGTAGTTGAACTAGAACTTAGGACTTTTTTCTTAAGGAGTTAGATTTAACTTGAGACACCACTGAACATGGGGGTTCTGCTGTTAAATAACCAAGATTGAGTGCCAAATCTTTTCCTAATATTCCTGGTAATTACTGCTGACTCATGCTGACATGTGAATTCAATTAGCTCCAAATGGAATGTAAAGGATATGGGAGTGTCTCTTTGTGCACAGAAACAGCTAGGACAAAGAAGATTTTGGAAAAAATATTTTAAGGAATAGCCAAGTTTGGGTAGGAAGTGTCAGCCAAGTTCTGTTACAGTAACGTTTGAATAACCAATAAAGTTGAATCCTTGGAAGGAGATGAATTTGGATAACATGGGTTTTTCTTCACTATGGAATAACTGGAGTTCTAACTCAGATGTTGCTTCTAATTTGACTTATGTCCACACAGAAGAAGTCATTGCTGAAGTGTAGTGATGTTTTCAATTTGAGTCAACTTACACACGAGGAATAAACTATAGCTCAGATAAGCACAATTCATGAACCACTAACATAATCTCCCTGAAGAAAACAAGTGTCATTTTGCTCAACTCTGGCACTTGAGTAAGGTTACCTGAATAGCAGTTAACTCTGGGTTACTTTTGTATTAAGGACATAGCTAAGACATTTTGTGTACTGACCATGATGTAAGTACCTGAACACGTAAACATGAATATTCTTACCCAGTTACTATTTAAGTATTATGTTTGTGGTAACTCACTGGTGGTCTTCACCATCACTGCATGCTCATGACAAGCAATAAAGGCAGAACTAGCACAGTGACACTAGCTGATATTCAGACTGGGGCAGTGTAGCAGAAGGATGTGAAAAGGAAAAGTTGTCTTGGTCCTAGAAATTAATTTCCTGTCATTTACCAGCTGGTATGATGGTACAAAAAGGTCAGTTATATGTCAAAGATACCTGTTAAAGGTATGAATCTAGTTGTACTTGGCAAGCAAAAGCAAGAACTTCTCCTTTTGGAAGAAACAGTTTCTTTGTTGGGCCTCTATGTAAATCAATACTAAGAAATGCATATAAAGAATTCTACAAACATGTGGAGCTCAAAAGATAAGATGGTCACAAGAGCAACTATGCAGCTTTATGTGTACCAAGACGATTTTTTTTTCTTTAATGGCAGATAACCCTTATGCAGACTCTTGCTTCTGGGTAGAAGCATGAGTACACACTGGCTGCCCCATATTGTTCTAGAAATGCAACAAAAGCTAACCTTAGCCCATAATTTCTGCATAAGGTGCGACCATTTCAAGGTGTTCTACACTTTGGCTCACTAAGCAGCCAGCTAAACACCCCGAGGACAGAAATACTTAAGGAACATGTTTGTATTGCTGTGTTGAACCAGAATTCAGTCAAATTCGGTCACTCACTAGAGCTGCAAAAATCCAGTGTTAGTGGATTTATTCTTTTCCTGTAACGTTGGACCTGAGATAGAGCAAAGTTAAATATGTAGCATTCTGTGACTCATTGTCTAGATTTCCGAGCAGCTCTTTGCTACTTTTCATAGTATACTGATCCCTAAGAGTCATGATCCTGAGTAGACTCTCGAACCTTTTCCCTTCCTGAAACTCCAAATATTATGCTCTCATCTCACAGCCATGGCAGTATTGTTTGGAAAGCAGGCTATTCTTGGCATCACTGTCTTTTACAGAATTTTGCAGAAAAACATGTGTTTTTCTGATGAACTTCTTACTCACTTCTGTCAGCTTGAGTCTCCATCTCTTTGTCCTCAAATGCAGACTCCTTCCCCAAATACTATTTGTTTGTTTGTTTGTGTGTTTGTTATTCCTTGCATTAAGGTCATTCTCACACAAAATTTGCTGATACCGCTCTGTGCTCAAAGAATATAGATATTAGTGATTTGCTGTCAAACTGGAGGAATATAGTGAGCAGAGTTCCATTCAGGTCAGGGATCCATATGGGTCTATCATACGGTCCATATAGTTCAAAGCTGTTGCATACTTGATTGATGACTCAAATGATGGTCTAGAGCATGTGAGCATTCAGCTTACAGGCACCACCAAGCTAAAATGTGTTTCAGGTACCTTGGAAGACATGAGGCAAATTCAGAGTTATTTTGACAGAGTAACAATCTGAAGAAAACCGACTGCATAGAGATCTGTAAAGTCTGTGCAAAGGTTTATCAAAAATAGGGAATAATTATTTACTCAATTATTTACCATGGGGAATGTCTGGCTGGGCAACATATCTACAAGCGAGAAAGAATGTGAACATTTAGTAGATCACAAAATAAACATGAGTCAATAATATCATGCTGTTGTGAAAACAGTAAACATAACAGTAGGGTGTAAAAATAGGAGTGTTCCCTGTAAGACATGTGAATAATCTTTTCAACCTACTTAGCCTAGGTAGAACCTTAGCTGAAGTATTTAGTAATAATTAAATGCTGGAATAATATCCCTGGGGTACTCACAGAAGCTAAGCTTGTAAAGTATAAAAATCTCTCAGGAGTGGTTTAACAGACAAAAAGTGATTTTTTTTCCAATCTTCATGTCTCACTAGTAAAAACTGAAATGATTGCAGAAATCTAAAAATATATTATGAAGGTTTTAGTGAGCATATAGAAAATGCTACTGCTGGGATTATTGATGAGAATACATTTCTATATATTCATTACTTTAGAGTGGCAACACTTATAAATAGTATTGAAAGATTGAGTTCTGTTGCAAATAACTTCAATATATATATTAGCCCTTTGGAGACATATTTCTAAAATGGGAAATGTATTTACAATAGAAAGTGCCAAAGTTGTTACCTAACAATTTTGAAAAGAATAGGTATTTCTATAGATCTTAAAGCATGAGAATAGGTGAACTGACAGAGGAGAAATTCATGTTCCTGTAGAGAAAAATCTTATACATCCATAGTTAAAGGTCTGCAGTAAATTTGAATATGCTTTCAAACCTCACAGTAAATGCCAGACTCTTTAGGAGTGAGTTATCATGAGATACAGCTTGTCGTCATAGCAAACGAAACTAGCCAGCCTTTCAACAAGTTTAACTTGCTTAGGTACCCTTATAATCTCAGGAACAGTAGCCTACATTTGGTTTTCTTTTTGACTTTTCTATTCATAATCTCTTCCTGAAAGAACAGGAATTTCTGACTTTGCATTTTGATTTTTGTATACTCCATAAAATTGAAGACTTGGAAGAATGGAGTAAAACCGACAACTCATATACCAGCCAGACTCTGAGTGTGTTATTTCTAAACTTTGACCTGCTTCTTTCAAATGCTGCAATATTTCTTAAACCATTTAGAGAACTAAAATGCAGCAATAACAACACTAACAATATCAGTTTAAGCATCAAACTAAACATAAATCACCTAATTTTAAGAAAATACTTCCTGTTTCATTTCAGTTATTTGCATTCTCATTTTTCCACATCAGGCTTTGACGAAAATAACTTCTGTTTTTCCTGATTTTTTTTCATTTTCAATGGATCTTCACATTTCTAAGCTGTGTTTTAACCATTGTTATGCTTTGCTTGACGTTTTCTCCTCTGCTTCTCCTTTTGTCGGACTGCATAACTGAAGAAGGAAGAGAAGAGCAGAGCCAGGAGAGGAATAGGATTGCAACTTCCCAACAAGTTGTCATTACATCGAGGTTTATAAGGCATCTTTCTCCCTGCTCTCCTCCTCCTACACACACTTGCATTTCATAATAATTTTATAATAATAAAGATAGCAATCTCCATTTTATTGGCCTTAGGTCCAGTCCTCTTCTTCCTTGTTGTTGTTGTTTCTTGAGGAACTTCCACTGTGCTGTTCTGCTTGTGTCAAGGAATCTCCTGCAAATTCATGCTCTACTGTGAGTCAGAGATGGTCACTTCTTTTGCTTTCTAGACTCTGTCTACAGTGATTTTGCATTCATATTTACATCCAGCTTCTGACTTGTGCATTGTTGCTGCGCTTCTGTGCCAGAGTGAAACTAAAAACTTTCAAGAAGCCTTTTACAAAAAAGAGACTAGAAGTGAGAGAAACAAGAGAATAGCCATAATTGATTTCTCTGAAGGTCTTGGAATTGGATCTTGGTCCATTCCCTGAAGGAGATCACCAGCTTATTGGCTACTTTGGAATATCTGTCTGATTGTGATAAGCAATCATTCCCTGATAAAAAATCTGCTTCATTCGAGCTGTTTTGGCTTTGCAGTAGAAAATGCCTCAGAAATGTTCCTACTGTGTCTCTCTTGCTGCCTAGCCTGCTCAATCCTGTAGTCTACCTGTGAACTCTTAGTTATGCCTTTGTACAACTCAAGTTTTCTCATCATATTGTTAATATTTGCTCTAAAAGTGAAAAGTGCAACACACTTCTAGTTTGGCCTCTTGGCTACACGGTGATAAGTAGGCTTATCAAAGATCATTCTTATACTATTTCTTATACTTTCTTATGTATATTTCTTATACATTCTTTTACTATTTCACACACACACAAAATATCTAAAATCCAGATTAACTAAATCTGGTGAAATGACAAGCCATTAAAACATAAGTGCTTAGGAAGGTAATACCCAGAAATGCTGGTAAATTTAAGAGAGGGTTTAGAGAACCGACAAAGTTCAGCAGTTTTTGGATTTACCTGCTTGCTTACTTAGCTCTACTTCACATCACACAGGATGGCATATGGGTGTTGGATCATGTAGCACCTTATGCTGGATCATGGGAGTAGGCATGAGGATAGAAAAGCATAAAAAAACAGCCAAGGTTAAGTCACAAGGGTATGTTACAAAAAAAGTGATACAATACAAAGCAACATGGCACTCCCTTTCATCCAAGAGCCTTCATTTATCCTTCAGTTACAACTGCAGAGCAGTGTGGAAAAACTAATGAATCAGATAAACTGATTACTAAGTGACGATAGCAGTCTAATCATGAATAGCACAGAGCTAAACCTGAACCAGAACCTATCCAAAAAGAAGATATGTATACATATATATATAGTCCATAAGAAGATATGTATACGTTTATATGTGGTGCATTGCCAATGTAAAGCTATTCCAAGAACTTAAATTACCTATAGTGTAAAAAAGTCTAAAGTAAGGCCCTGTGGTCGCATACACATCCATAGCAGAAATATTTCATAGACCTGTCTTATTGGTTTTAGTCTTTATTCTTCTCTGACACTCTGTGGCAAGGATAAATGGAGGATTAAATCCAGCCTGGCCTAAAAAGATGTCAATCCACTAATTAATAGATTGTACCAGGCACTGGTCCAATCTGAATCTTTCTGTGCTTTTAAATGTAATATGGTCCATATCCTTCCTGAAGTAATACGATGCACATTTTAGAAGTTTGTTCTAAAACCAGCTTGATTTTTGAAACAACACCTAAAACCCATATTTTGCTCCAAAGCTTTTTTACAGCTAGTTATTTACATTCTTATAGGTCAAAAAAGGATCCTTGAACTTCCTTTCAGACTTTCCTAAGAAACAAATAAAGAAAGAATGGTCAATGAAATCACATAGTCCTTAAACTAACTTGTTTGTGAGGGAGGAATAAGAGTTGAAATAACCATTTGGCTAAAGACTTCTGAATATGCTTATAACTGCATACTCATGTTTTGGAAAGAAGTATTACACTTCAAAGTCAATTACTTGCATATTAGATGACAGAACTAAAGATGGAACATTAATTCCTTACTTATGTGGACACACAGTAAACCTGATCTTACACTATGTCATAATTTCAAGCTATTCTTTCCACAGAGCATATCTCTACATGATGAACACTACTCAGTGAGGTAGAAATTCAATATTTTGTTTCTATTATCTTCATTCACTACGTGATCCCATTTCGATTTGATGCACTGTTCAAATCCTGTTCTGAACACAGTGCTATTAATTTTGGCACAGGCTTTTCTGTGATTATTGTAACTACAATATCCAAGTATATCAAACCCACTACTGAATTAATCTTTATAATACTGCTAAGACATAGTACTATTAGTATTCATATTTTACAGATGAAGAGCTCAGCCACAGAGCTAAATCTGAAAGATCTATACTGATTCAGGCAATTCTACACATTTAGGACCTGTTTTATTTCAGAAGACAGTCGTTTGTTTATTCAGAACAATGTTCTCTGCCTTCAGCTGCAGCAGTGAACGTACACCACTTTTAGAAATCAGATCAAGGTTCTTAGAAAATAAAGGTTGATATCTTTGACATAATTTGCTTGCGTCGCTTACCTGTTCAGCATCACACAGATTGTACAGCCTCTGCATAACCTTGATTTCTTCTCTAAGCTCTGCCTGTCCGCTATTGAATGAGGCCAGGAGTTCTCCTCTGTTCACTCAGATTTCTTCCTGTGATGGGGACAGAGACTGCAAAGGAGGCTGCAGGAGATCTGTACGGGAAACTGCATTAAGAAGATGCAGGCAGTCTTAATTCTGTCAAAAAATGCTAATCTTTGAATGGTTATTTAAAGTCTTACTATTAAATTGAAAGCAGTGCTCCCTGATGGTCACTCTCTGGAGTGTTAGGAAGCACATCATTTGCCTGCAGATCTTAGAGCTACTCCTTGGTGACAGAGGGAAATTGCATCTCTTTAAGCCTCAGCTTCTTCCAGGCTCTGAGGACAATATGTTCTCACTGGTCACAAATTTTTCTGCTCTCACCCCTACAAGTGTCCATCTATTCTTGGCTTCTTTGGCCTGACCTCATTTCAGTCCACTCCCATCCACTCCATGCATCATTTCAGTCTATCTTGCAGCTATTCTCATGACAAACAAGACATTCTAGTGCATTTCAGGTTGGTTACTTGCAATCAGTTGTCTGTGGGCTGCAGTGGCAGGAGCACAGAGAACTCCCCAAGAAAGGGGAGTACACTAAGAGGAGAAGTGTTGCTTGGCCCCTTTTGCTCCAAGAGGAACCATGTAAAATACATCAAGATGCATAAGCCCCTCCCTGTAGGAGGAATGGAGCTTGTGCTCAGTTCAGGTGGAATCCATAGAAAAGTTAACTGTCAGATTGCACCTGTCTTGAGCACATACAAAATGTATTTTATTTTCCAGAAGTTTAAAACATAGCCAAATTTGTACAGATTTCTCTCAAAGCAAGTTAAAAGAGATTTTATATGTGTTATGTGAGATGACCTGAGCTATGCTGTAAGCATCACATAAATGTTCCCCAGTACTTGTAGAATACCTTCTTCATTTTTCATTTTTGTGGAGATCAAGGCAGAAAAGCAAAGTGTTTTTAATATATCTCAAGGATAGAAAAAGCCACTGTGATCAATTGATTTATCCCATGTCTAAAATATACCACCAGTCATTCTTAAACAGATTATTCACCATGGAGGTATAATTGTTTTCTGAAGAAAAAAAAATCTTTATTTAAAAGAAGATATGAAGTTATGGAATGTCTCTTGTAGTCTCGTGTAAATTATAGTAATAGTTGTGCTTTTTTTTTTTTTTGACTTCAATTAGTCTCAAATTCTGAAAATTAGAACTTCTTAGATTTGGCATGATCATTACCCTGAAATGTTTGCTTCTCACATCACTTAGTTATTTACTGTGAGGGAGACTTCACCTGGGTACAGTATTGCACACCATTTCGTTTAATACTTTACCTGATCATCCACTCAGATGTTTACCATCTTCAGCATAGCTGAAGGAGTGTTTCAGGTGATTGCAGACTTTCTGTGTATGCTGCTTTAGGACAGCTCTACCTGGCAGAAAGCCTTAGGTTGAGGTTTCACTGGTTGATCATTCCTGCAGCCTGAGAGCAGCTCAGCACTGCAATTGGGGCTCTTAGTATTTTGCACTCTTAAGAAATAATAATGATACACAGAAAGTCATTTTTCTTGCCAGCCAAACTCTAATGTCCATCTTCAAACATCTCCTGTTAATGTATCTGCAGATCTCATTATCCAAATCAGCCACAATATCTCATTGAAATTCCTGTTCATTATTCATCATTATTAGAAATCCTTTTTTTTTCAGAGTTAATGCTAAACACAAACAAACAAACAACAAAAAAGAAACTGTTCTTTAGTAATTACCTGTTCTTTGTTTTTAGAGTTCCATGGCTGCTCTGTGGTAAAGACGGAATAAGAACCTAACATTTTGATTTCCACAGTCTCTTCTAAACCTGTGTTTCAAAGCTTTTCTCTACATAACCCTTTTGAGTAGTTCATAAATTGAATACCTGATATGTGATCACATTCAGAAAGGAAATAATAAAGTTTAATGAAAAGAACAATCACTGGGTAATGTAACTTGACCTTCTGTAACTACCAAAGTTACCACATTTTTCTGAATATGCTTGCATTAAATCAGACTGCTTGTGTTTCCTTTAACCATAATTTCTGTTGCAGAAAGATATCTAGCTAGCTGATTTCAAGACATCATAAGATTGAGCCATTTAAATCATTTGTTATTTGTCCCAATACTTAGATATTCAAGTCTTATTTCTTGTTTGGATGTAACTGGCTTCAGATCCTAGTTTTAAGTGCTTGTTATGTTTCAGATAGATAAAATAATTCAGCACCTATGCCTTTCTCTTGAAAATACTTAAATGTTGGTCAAATCACCTGATTCTTTTTGATGTTTAAATGTATTTCCATGACAGGCAGTGTCCTCAACCGACAAATATTTTTTATAGCTCCTTTCTTTGACATCTCCAATTTTTAACATTATTTAAGATACTGACATAGGAACTGTACAGACGGTTCCAGCATCATTCTAATCATATCTATAAACAGAGGTAAAATTACTTCACTTACGTTGGCAACTGCATTAGTTTGCAGGAACTGTTCCCTGGGAGATCAAAGTATGGAGTTTATTCGTTGTCCACTTTGGTCCCTACCTTTTAAGTGTCCCTCGCTTTACAGGTTGCAGTCCCCATTCCATAGCAGTGACTTGCATGCCCTTTTCTGACTTAAAAGTTTTTGCAGTTAGCTGTATTACAATGCACTGTGGACAATATCAGGGCACTTACCATTACCAAATTATGGTAATTTTGTACCAAAAATTTTGTACATTACCAAATATTACAATTTTTCTAAATTTTGTATACTGTGAAAAATTTTATCACCATTTTTTTTATTGGAACTTCGTACCTGTAAGATCTGACCTTTCTAGTTAGGAATGATTTCACAATGCTTAGGTTTTTTTGGTTCTTTTAGTTGACAAATTCTTTATCTGCTTACATTGTACTCTATAATACTTTATTGTGGATCTTTTTTTTTTTTTAATCAAAATCTTGTACTGTCATTCCAAAAGATGATATTCCTTAGACTTCTACTAAGTGATACTGTTCATCTTTCATTTATCAGCTTTTCTGATATTTTGTTTGATATGAGTGTTAGTCTCACCATCCTGCAGTTAGCTAGAATGTTATTTTTGACCTCTGTGAATATTGTCATATAGCAGCTGTTCTTCAGTCCCTTCATTCCTTTCCCTTAATGTCATACTGATTAAAACATCTGATACAAGAAACTGAATGATCATGGCCCACACCTGCTCTCTTCTTGTCCTGCAGCTCTGTGTCTTTCAGTCCCTGCTCTTCTCCCGAAGCTCCTCACATTTGCACAACCACTCTCTGCTGCTGCAGGAATGGAAGGCTGCTGCTCTGGGGACTTTCTCTTCCTCTCTCAAACTGTGAGAGAGCACAGGAGGCCTCTCAAGTGTAAGAAAAACAGAAGGAGAAACAGAAGAGAAAGGAAATAGCAGAATTGTTCTGATCAGCTGAGTGTCACCGCTACAGCCTTTTCCCTTTTCTCTGATAGCAGGCTAGTCCTGCAAGGAGCAGCTAGCCTCCTGCAGTGAAGGGATAAACACTGTCTGACAAAGACAGACAGTGGCGCACACAATTAGAAGAAGGCATGGTCCAGACTTGACCACGAATATGTGCATCTTCCCAGCTTCGTTCACCTTTTTAAAAAATATTACAGATATGGCCTTTACATATCAAGGCCTTCTGACTTACCCTTTATTCCAGTTTGTTCATTCTCAAATTTACTTCATCTGCGTGCTACTGCTTGTGTTAATGGTAGTAGCAGAAGCAACTCTTGACTGTATATGTATCTAGGACAGTAGTGTTTAGCCGATGATGTAGTGCTTCGTTCTGTTGCTTCACACTATTGCTGTGTTTTTATCCTATTTTTGTAGAAAGTCCCTCCATTATTTAAAGCCTTGAAGAGTGTTTGGTATATTCTATTTTAATATAAGTGCATGATCCTCCTTTTTAAACAGATTATAAATAAGTCGATTTAATATATTTACCTTTCCTACATCCCTAACATACAGCCATCTCCATCAAATAAGCACTGTACACACTTTTTAGGATTTCATTTGTTTAGAATACTCCTCTAAAAAATGTACTAGCTTTCCTCTTTGGCGCTGCCAACGTTTTACACGTCATCAATTCTACCTTATTGTTTGCCATTCATTTGCTGATTTTCAATTTTTATCTCCTGGGGTTTTTTGGTTTATTTCTATTTGTTGTCCCAAATTTATCACCTGAACCAGAGTGAGTTTCAAAATTAAGTTGTTCTTTTTAGGAAATCAAATGAACTTCTAACTTTCCAATTTAAGTTGAATTATGCTGTCCAAGTCTTTCTCCTCTTTTAATTTTGCCTATTTTGCTTTTGCTTGCAAGAGAAGGGAAGTCTAGTACGTGATTCAGCGTTTTGAAGAATAAACTATGAGTCATAGATTCATATTATGGGCAGGAAGGACTTAGAAAACAAAAATATTACATTATAAAGAACACAGGTTTAAATATAAGGTCCCACAGAACATGCTCACACAATTTCAGCTTTCTACTGGAGTGGAAAAACAGCTAGAGGAATACAATCAGTCCGGAAGACTGTTGCCAAAAATGAACTTCTAGGTGAGCCTCATCTGACCAAATCACCTAACCAAGGTGGGAAAAAAGCTTTACCTAAGTTGATACGATATCTGATTTTCTAGGATAGAAGAATGCAGTAGACCTAATTTATTTGGATTTAGTGAAGGGATACACTGATGCTAAAGATTAGTGCAAGAATTCAAAGGATGGGGAAATGAACTATATCAAAGGAGGATAACAGCACCTTGTGCTGAAAAAAATACTGAGTAGGAGGGAAACTACAGGCACCATTCCTCAAGTATCGTTTTAGAGACAATCTTATTTTTACTAAGAAGTTTCATATAAAACCAGGAGTGTACCAACAAACTTAGTGGCTGGCACCATCAATACAGAAAATTGAGTTCTTATATAAGAAATGGCCAGACACTTGGGTCCTAAAAGTTAGATTTTCCCTTACAGTCTGTACATTTATTTGTTGGCAGTTATGCAGGAAGGTAAAGCACTGTGTATATTAGGTGGTTCTGGGATGACTGTGAGGCACAGAGTTGATAATGGGTGTAGAAAAGAAAGATGCAATCACACAAATATTGTGACATAGTTCTAATAAATAAAGAATTAATACTTTATTTTATTAAATACATGCCTATGTGTGTGCAAAACTTGTAGATGTTATTCAATATGCTGTGCATGGCTGTGTTTATCCATGTTTCAGAAAGATTACATGAAATGGGAAAATAAAGACAAAGGCTACTAAGGTGATGGGGAGAATAAAAAGATTGTTACATGAGAGGAGAATAAAAGAGTTTAGGCTCTGCTAGAATAGAAAGATGGAAGCCAACTGAAGATATGACTGATATTTTAAAATATGCCAATGAGTAAACACGATGGAGGAGGAAGGACTATTTAAAGTAAAAGACAATGTTGGCATAAGAACAAATGGCATAAAACGAACATGAACAAATTCAAGCAAAGGTTTCTAGTTATCAGAGACTTGAAATCTGTAGCTGTCTCAATAAAAAGCAAAACTCCTCTAAACAGATTGTTAATTAGCTTAATTTTAGATAAATGAAATTCAGTAAGGACATAGTTGCCTGCAGCTCCATGGTTTTTGACTCAGTGGCATGAGGCCCTCTTATTTTGCATCTTACACACAGCAACAAATGCTGTTGAGATATAGTAACCTCTGAAGCAGAGTGTGCCAGTTGTTGAAAACCACATGGCAAGACTCTTTCCCATAGAAAATCAAGAGATTTCAATATTCAACTCTTCTCCAGCAGATTTAAACAGATTGACCATAATGATTTGTTTAAGAACTTGCAATATCTCTAAGGCTAACATGCCTAGCAGTAATAAGGTTCTTGAAAGTCTGGAAAAGGTTATTGATGGTCTGAAAACTGCTACCTCCATCAGAAATACACTGAGTATGTTCTTAGTGCTAACCCCAACATCGTGCCACTTCTTGAGTTGCCAATGGACTTACATTCACTCCTTAAAAATGAAGATGCTAAATGTGATGATCTGGACAAAGGCTAATTTGAATAATTGCATCCTGTTTATCATAGTTTTGGTTATAGTAGACAATGTTTCTGTGTATTTAAAGATCTGTGAAATCCTCCCTGCAGAAAGTGATGGGCAGTATTATTCATTTTTATGTATTTAGCTGAATTTAAAAATGAACCTACCTAGAAAAAAAATACTGGGATATCGAGTAAACAGGATGTATTTTATACCCATTTTTTGTATTGTGTATAATACATTTAATTTAAAAATATGAAAAATTGAATACATCAATATTCTAATAATATTAAGGTAGGAAATTGGAATACGCCTTAAATTTCTGTATTTACTAATGCCACTGTGTTTTTAGGCATTGTTGTTTGTTCCCATTTTCTTCAGATGAACAGTTGAACTTTCTCCATATTGTTATTTTGTACAGGCCACAGAAACCTCTGAACTAAGACTTATTTCTTTTGTCTTTCAGCATCAAAACAATGATTCCTCCAGGGGACTGCCTATATGCTGGGAGAAAAAGGAGGAAACCCATTCAGAAACAGTTAAGTATCATATTCATTAGGAAGCAATTATGTCTCCCATGACATATGCGTGATAGAAATGAGAGCAGACATAGAAATGCCTTCTTCCCATAGTCCTCTGATGCAGGAGAATCCTGATCTTCCCCATGAGAGGGGAGCAGCAGGCTGGTTGTTCAGATAAGCCTGGCTCCAGAAAGAGGACTGAGCATGGGTCAAGCCATCTCTACATCTCAGTAGCTGTATAGCTGGTATGGTCAACATGGCTACAGTGTCTACTACAGTGCTATATAAGGAGACGAGAGAGGCAGTGCTTTCTTGTAACAGCAAGATGAAGAGTGGATAATGGTGGACTAAGTGTCAGGTAGGCAACTGGCTGGAGTGAGTGTCTGCCACCTCCGTGTTTCTGTGCTCCCTAAGTCCTGCTCAAGGGGACTTTCAGGAAGCTCTGTGTCAACCAGTACCAGTGTGCTGGTGTTGTGCTCCCCTCCTTTTCCCTTCCTTGGCTGAGGCGTGCTTGGGGCATAAATAAGTCCAGTGTGTGCAAATCTGAAAAGTGGGTCAGGTCAGCCAACTGAAAAAGCAAAGTGGTGAATCAATTCTTGCATAAAAACGTATCATTTTCAAGTTGTTGTGGAATCACTTTCATTATAAGAAAAAAACGGGAGAGAGGAATTTTATGTGTGAAGGCAAAGCGAAAAAAAAAAAGGCGATGGGAAATAAGAGGAAAAAAAGGTTGCTGCCACTCAAGTGTAAAGCAATTTCCAGATATCATAAACAGCTTTGTGAAATGAAGTCATTAAATATAATCATGTCATATCTTTGATGTTATACTAAATCATATGTTTATGAAACAGACACTTTTGGTGTGTTAAAACTTTAAATAAGCACTGGTAGGCTTCACGGTCCATTTAAGAATAAGGTTGTTAAAATGAATTTCCCAATTTTCAGTTGTTCAAAATTTCTAAAAATAATCTAGTTGGTTTAAAATTGTATGCGTCTATGGTCAAAGGGCAATTTTTCTGCAAGTTTGAATGAAATTTGTTAACCTTTTTGAATTTTGGTACTTACACATAAACCAGTTGTTTTCACTTAAAAATATATTTTTAATGTAAAACACACTGTAGGTGAGAATTCCAATAGACAAAGATAATGAAATAAGAGAATGGTTATTCCTGCAACACCTGACTATTAGATCCAATGTGTATGTAACATTTTTGCTCTACTGTTTGAATATGAATGTGGATATTTAACTTCTTAACCATATAAAATAAGAAGCTGCTTCAGGACATGAAGCTACCTCTGTGCAGAACTATTTATAAATCAAAACTTAGTGAGAAAGAAAACAGAGTTGGAATTGCTTTGAGATATTAAATTTAATGTTTGGAGCATATATGCTAGTACTTATCTCTACGATAACTTCTGGAGAGATGCAATGGCAGAGAAAATTGCTTGCTAACAAAAGACATAAATGTCCTCAGGAGCGTTTTGTGGTGATCTGGCAACTGCCTTCGAATTCAGGATATCACAGAATGATAGTGTTAAGAAAATTACATTCATGTTCCGTCAGGCACAGTATATTAAAAATTGTGAATATGTTAGAAAATACAATATATGAAGATCTGTGGAAGAATGCAGAAAACCACAACTATGGAAGAATGTGTGAAAAACTTGTATTACAGGAGGACTCTGATATACTTCAGTTTTCTTGTCTACATAGAACTAGTGGTTACTATGTTCCTTAGACTTCCATTCTTCAGACAATACATTGGGTTTAAGTTCTACTTTCATACATACAAATAAATGATAAATCCTAGCTCTTCTTTTGCCACAGAAAACTTCCAAACAAACCCCGTTAAAGCTGTTCTACAATAAAGGTTTTTTGGCATTTATGGAACTACTTCAAATAGCTGAAGCTCAGGCGGACTGAAGATTTTCCATTAGATGTGCTTTTCAGACAGACAACTGGAGTTTTGAGCAAAGGAAATGTTTTCTACCAAGTGTTTCTTTCCTGTGGAACTCTTTAACATTTTATTGAAAATTCAAGCATCTAAATGTTAAACAGATCTTCTTTTAACCCCAAACTGTCTTTATGCTGAAATTTATATTAAAAATTATAAGACAATGCCTCAGGACAGTAACCTTTTGAACATTTTATCCACTTCATAATCTCAAACCCTGGCAACTTTTAAGACTCTCTCCTTCCAGAAAACATTTCTCTTAATGTTTTACAGCTCTTGAAAGACAGCTCAGAGCTGTCCCAGCTCTGAGCATATCTAGAACTGTTCTAAACTGCCCAGTTAAGTCAGAATCGTGTCAATGCCAGGGTAAACCAAAACCTCAGGAGAAGCAGCTCTTTCCTGCTTCTTCATTGCCTTTTTAAGTCTTCCCAAGGCATAGACCTTTCTCTTCCTTGTTATCACACTATTTCACCCCTAGTCTGCTCTATGAATGTGCTGTGCCAATATGACTACCAGTTCTGCTTTCCCCTTTTGGAAATGCCTTTCCCAGTCTTTTGGAAAGACTGATAAGAAGTGGAAGGTGGAAAAGTATCCCCTTTCCTTCCAAGAAGTTTCTTTCATCTGGTCCTTTTAACTTGTGGGAGATGGTGAACATCTGCGCATACGCAGCTCACTTAAGCTCAGCTCTGCCAGGATACCTATGTAATGATCAAGAACTGCACGTAACTGTGAGGGCTGGTCAGACCATTTATGATAGTCATCTTGCTGCTAGTTTGCACTAGTTTATCTATTGTATCTCATTCTCTCTTCCTTTTCCTTACTTATTGAAAGCTTACTGCCATTAAATGATTGGATTTTCTTAGTTTAGATCATCTGTTGATTTAGCACTTTAGCATACTTTAAAAATTCAGAGTGAACGTTTTCTTTAAACTGTTTTGGCAGCTCCCTCAGGAGGTAGTGTTTGAAATAAAAGAGTAGATACTACACACTGAAGAGATGTAACTGAAGGAAATTCCTTTGCAGGCTCACCAAACTGCTTTACACGAGCAGCAGCCTGTGTGTCATGGGCATATTGAATCATTAAAGTGTAAATGGCTCAATGCGTATGTATCAATAAAATAGCAAATGTTCTCTGCTTCAGCTCCTGCACAATATTCCTACTGACTAGGGACTGGGTTTTGTACAGGTATATACCCTTATTATTACAAACAAGTATTTGGACAGTTAAACAATTCAAAGAGGGAAATGCCAGCTTTATTATTTTAATTACACATTCTGCTTATCGTCGTAAAGTGTCCTTAACGAGTAAAAGAGATACCGTAGGGGAGTGAGTGCTATGCAAAATGGCCTCGCTGTTAAGTCATGATTTATACAGTTTGAGAACCATTGTTTCTACATAAAGACAAGTAGCATCTGCTTCCTGCTCAGAATATGGGCAAGAATTTCCATTTGCCTCAAAACAACTCATTAGAGAATTTTCCTGCTTGCCACTTTCTGTTTATTGATAGCTAAGTTAGTCTTTCCGTGAAACTTGTGTTGTTTTTAAATCTCATCCACTTGGCACCTTATTTCCATTTACATCAAACTCTTGTTTGTTTGGATTCACTCCCTTACTGAATCATTTCCTTGAATTTTCAGGAAGAGGCCATCTTGAACTTTTTGTCACATTCGTTCTACACCATTCCCTGTAATTTCCAGAAAACTAATCCTTATGCTCAATACAAACACAGTCTACATACTTGCCTCAATCCATGCCTCTTTGACGTTGAACAGTCACTATTATAAGACAAATAGTCTTGAGCAATTTTTATTCATGTTCCATGTTAGTCTCGAAAATTTTTACCATTTGAACTCCAGTCAGTGTAAGTTTCTTTATCAGGATTTATTCTTTTTTTTTTCTTTGGTAAATTGCTTCTGGTTTCTCAGAGGTAGAGAGCAATGTGCTTATGTCCTTTAGGTTCTATTGAACTCTGAGTTTTATTTACTCTCACAGATTTATTGCTCTCTGTGGGTCAGATATGCTTTTACGGCATGGCAAGGATGGCTAAGCTTCAGGATTTCCTCAAAAAAAATGCACCATTTTCTGCAAAAACATTTTACTCTGGAAAAGAAAAAAAAATCTTTATTGATTTAATATTTTTAACATTTTGCTCTGATAGAGTGAATTTATTTACTGAGCCCTGAATATTAATATCTCCTCTTTATCTTTGAAACAAACAAGTAATATTGTATTAATGAAGGGTTGTTTGGAACACAAGAGTAGGAATTACACGTTTTCCTTGAGAACTGCCTTGAACATTTTTTCATTCATGTCCTGTGAAAATGAAATAAAGGTTCTCAAATCTTGTGAAAATATTGTCTTATCCAATTTGTTTTAAATGTTTACACTTAGCTAGCAAAATCACAATTACATGTACAAAACATTGACCTTTTTCCTAAACATAACGTTTTTTTCCAATTACAGTTACAATGATAAATCAAGACTGCATTTATAAGAAGGGAAGACTCAAAGTGTGTTTAATTTAACACTTCTAACTACCGTCTGAAAAGCTAATGTTTAAAATTATGATTGAAAAGTACAGTGTGCAGAGTGTGGAAACACAGCAGTAAAGTATACAGAATAACTACAGTTTTGCTTTGGCTCTTCATTTGGCCACTAGCTATGCTACATAATGATACTATCCTTGACTTTCATTATATGAAAATGGAAAATGGTAGCACTGCTGTATTTTCCATACCTATCATTTCCCATTTAAATAAGTTCCTTGTAGTATTTTCTTCTTTTTTCTCCCTGATTTTTCTCTAAATGTCCCTTATTGTTATTCTAGAGAAAGCACCTGAGAATGAACACTGGAATACACTGTGTAGTAAGAAATTGAACATAGATATTATGGGAGAGAGAGTGGAGCACCAGCATACTCAGTACTAGATACCCTGGGAGATGCTTGCTCAGCTGTAGCACTGGGCAGTTTTACTTCCTCTCAGATCTATGGATCTGTGTAGCTTATGGCTCCAAAGACCTGTGGATTATTTTTGGATAACATACAGAGCCTGAGGTCTCTTAATACTGAGCAAGAAGGTGGAAAGGATAAGGCATGTGGTACACTGCCCACTCATAGCGTTGATACTGCTGGGTCCAGCAGTGCCTGTGTGTTGGAGATAACAAACTTTAAACAAGTGTCTTGCTTAAGTGACAAGTCCGTGCTTGAACACCTCATTGTAGTGCTGGATCTTAACAGCTTAACAGAGCTGTATCTTAACAGCATGAAAAGAATTTGCACTTCATTTGTCTGGACTTCAGGGGCCCAATAGAATAGCCAATACCAATACCAATAGAAATAACAGAAAATCTCTATAGATTGCTTTCTCCATATTTCTATATGGAGAAAATATCTACTATAATTTTTTTGTTTCTATTAATGAATATGAATGTTCATTAATATTAATGTTTGTTTCTGTTAATAAGTATTAATGTTCTTTAAGAGGGAAACCTTATCTTATCTTATCTTATCTTTAATATTGTTGTAGAAAGGTAAAATTGGAGCTTTTGGTATGATGCTTTGGAGACTTCAAGGGTGCTCAATGGGTTCATTTTCCTCTGCTCTTCTGACTCTAATTTATACAATATGGATGTGAAATCTCTTTTCCTTGTGTTCACTAAACATAAAGATAGTTCTCCTTCCCCTGAAGTGAGAAATTCCTGAATGAAAGACATAATTTTCCCATCTGCTTTCCACTGGAAAGATATGAAAAGAGAGGCTGACATCCTTTCTTTGCACAATGGCAAATGCAGAATGGTAAATTTAAAAAATATCTTTCTGACAATGGATAAAGACTTTAAAGATTTTCACATAAGTTAAAGTAAATATGCTTATTAACAACTAATTGCAGATAGTGTCTCACTGTCTGGGTGAGACACCTCTATGTGGAGGTATAACAGGTAATCCACAATGTTTTCTCCACCACAGAAGGCCTGCAGTTGGAAATGAAAAATCGAATCCTTCGAAGAGACACAGGGACCGTCTGAATGCTGAATTAGACCATCTGGCCAGTCTCCTGCCTTTTCCACCTGACATTATATCCAAGCTGGACAAACTTTCAGTGCTGCGCCTTAGTGTCAGCTATCTCCGAGTGAAAAGTTTCTTTCAAGGTATGTCTCTTAAACATATCAATATTCCATTGAAAGTCTCCCTTTAATTTATCACTGCTTCGTACCAATCATTAGTAAAATTTAAAATATAATGTTATATTGATAAGGGAAGATAAGATCAAATTTCCATTACTGAACTTATTTTGTGTATGGGAAGCTGCTTTGAATTTTTTTCTTTATTTCCTCTTATGCTGCTTGTGTGTTTTATACCACACAATGCGATAAACTGTGCCCCCTTCCCGGTGTATTTGAGAAGACGAGAAAACATGACTGTAAATCCCCCAAACCAGCAAAGAGGCTGAGGGCAAATGTGATATCTGTAGCTTCTTCAAAATCCATTTCTGAAGCTGTTATCATTCATGTTTAAAATATCTGTTTAAATGCACTGTGAAAGCAAAGCAGCTACAATATTACTTATATTTAGTGTATTCCTAACAGCACGGAGGCTTGCTTGGAAGTCTAAAAGGGTCTCTTTTACAGGATAAGTGAGATCTGAAGCTTTAAGTGTTGACTAAAGCTGTAATAAGCTACACTTAGTTTTTGTAGCTGTCTGGCACACATATACTCAAAGCAAAATGTGCATGTTGACAGGTACATAATAAGAATTATTCCAAATCTGCAGACAGTTCTAGTTTCTTCTGTTAATGAAGTGCTTGGATATTTCATCCATTTATATACAGAAAGTATCACGATGTTGCCATGCCCAAATACTCTACTTTTAAAAAACTACAGAATAAAATTCTCACGGTGCTGCTATTCATCTTTTTTTTTCTATGCCTATGCAGTAATGGATAGCAAAAATATGAAGAATCAGTGAATACAGTAAATCGAGCAGTGAATGCTCGATTTTAGCACAGAAGGCCCATATTAATTACTTCTCTTTCATTCTTATCTCAATTCCTAACAGATATAAATTTTATGTTAAAATTAGACGCAAACAAAAATGCCTGACAAGTAGGCAAGTTGATATATTTCTGTGGAAATTGGAGTTCACTTTGTCAGGTAGTTTGTGGTCTTGACAGTCTCACAACATTTTATCAGCACCTCAAGCCACTATTATATTAATCTCCATGTAGTAGTACATCCTTAGTGCCCTACGTGATTTAGAAACATTCTGCTATGCAACGTTTTTAGCGTTCTTACAGGCCTGTTTCCATTATGGTCACATTATCCAATCTTGGCACAAACACTGATGTTGACAAAGCTGTTTTCCCCCTTTTCATATCTTATGTCGTAAGCTAGCATAAACCATAGAGGCCTGCAAATGAAATTCTGTTTCAGTGTATCACTATATAACAGCTGCATACAAACCAGATTTATATTCAGTCACAGAGATGACAGAGAAACATTACCTCAAAGCTGACATTTTTCTCTTGGCTTATATAGTCCTGGAAGAATGGTCATGAAATAGGTCACTGTTTTTATGGGAGTCTGAACAATCCTTTCTGCAATCGATATGTGAAGGGAAATGCAGAGAAATATTCATGGCCGAAGGGAGGGGAATGGTGAGAGAAGAGTCTTTCATTAACTTTTCCTGGGAATGTTCAGAAGCTCCAATGCCTCATTATCTTATGCAGCTGTTGAGAAGAATAGAATATTGCCTTTCACCCTCAGTTTCTACCCTGTTCTATCCTGCCATCCAACTGGCATGCTGCATTTCAGTTTTATTGGGTTGGCTTTATCTCACATGTTGGCACAGAGCTCCCATGCATCTTTCTGCATTCGTTCAAGATATGACAGAGAAAGGAGAAATAGAATCTACAATGAAAACATTAAATATTCAAAAGACCAAAACACAGATTAAGAATGTAGCAACGGAGACCTTCTGTTAAAATAAGAAGGAAGAAAATGTATGCCTGCTTGAAGGAATATAATTGACCTCAATTTACATGTGGATTGTAGGAAGAAAGATATTTTTTATGCATGTTAGTTTTCTTTCATTATTACTACTCCTTCCTGTTATGATTCTTTGTTATGCACAGTGTGTATAGGGGAGCCCTAATAATTTTTCATATCTGTGGGACATGTTCCAAACTGGCATCACATTACAGATGGTGGTATTATTGATAGCCTAAGCCTCCAGTGTTAACTGTGGCTCTACCTCACCATCCTGCAGCTCCTTGAGTTTCTCCCTTTCCCTCTGAACACATACAAGAGAGTTAATGTCCCTCTGAGCTTTTGATTCTTCTAGATTCACATGGAATACAGCTGCCTTTACTATTCTTCTGTCTGAGTTTCTAAGATCTATTGTCCTTTTATTTTCAAAGGGTGGATAAAAGTAGAACAGGTAAAGTCAGACTTTGTTACTCTAAAGTGTTCCATGTTGCAAGAGATTTCATTTATTTTAATCTCCAAATTACCTAATCAAACACAGTTTTTGTTCCCTCCATTCTTATTTTTAAATGTTTACATCATGAAACTAAGGTTACAGAAAGCATTGTTTATAGTAAAGGAAGGAAACTACATGCCATTTTAAGACAGAGAACAGACTGGAGGTTCAAAAGGGTGGAGAGAAGGAGAGGTGAGCAGCTGAAAAATTGCTGGAGAAGGAATGGGTGCTAATGTTTAAGAGCAGGAGCTGCAGCCTGGGCATCATCTTGTGGCCTGCTTCCTTGTAGTTGTATTTGGAGAAATAATAATCTGGGTTTTTTTCTAAGCACAAAATTTGGTTAAAAGTCACCAAAAAAAAAGCAAACAAAAATCCCATTTGTTTAGATCCTTGTTATGATAAAATAGCATGGAAGAGCAGAAATATCTTATTTGTTTTTTAATTTTTAAATGAAAGGATTGTACTAAGTTGAGTTGAGTACCGTTACAAACACTGTTAAAGATAAGAACTGACCAGTGGTATACAAAGATGTTACAAAATTTTTCATGCCAAAATTACGTATCTGGTAAAACTGGCCTAAACCATCCATGCTAACTCACCCGGAAAAAAAATAATCCAGAGGAATACATGTTCAGTGGAAGAGAGGAAACTAGAAGATAGAACATGAAAACAATAAATGAGGCAATAGAGTGGTCGGCAAGTTGTTCTATGCTTGTAATATGATATGTGGAGATAACAAGAAAGCCAAGTGTGGATTTTGGTCTATTTACCCACAGTCAGCATTTCACTAAACCCTCAGTCCCTCTCTGCATGAGGCCAGCATGACTCCCATCTGGAATACTGCTCTCTGCTGTGGGCATCTTCTGGTCAAAAGAGTGTTAGTATATCTAAAGGGATTTAGAATACACCCATTCAGGTAGTGACTGGTAAGACTCTATGGAACTCTTTCCCTCCTCACCCTTCCCTCCCCCTTAAAAAAAAAAAAAAGAGTAGAATTAGTTCCAATATGTTGTACAATTTATACACTATGGCTATATGTCTTTAGAGATTAGTGTGTTGTGAAAGGGTTTTTTGAGTGTCATTTAGGATATTTTAAAGTGGCACATTGGGGCCAGAGAATAGTGATAAACTTGTTGAAATTTAGCTTGAATATAAAGAAAGATATATCTTTAATGAGTTCTGTTCATCCATCCAATATTCCTAAAATGGATGCAGTAGAAATCCAGGACATTCAAAATTGTAATCTATACATGTGCATCTTTCAAATCCTTAAAAATACTGTTCTTTTAATTTTAAGAAAAATAAGGTTACATTCCTTAGCCTAAGATTTCAAAAAATGTTATTTGCACTTCTTAAAAAATGTAAAGTGCTATTTAACATATATATTCATAATATGACATTGCCAATTCAACTGCAATAACACTTTTGTAATTACTATAACAGTAATTAAAATGATATGCCTTCAAAAATTACAGTGGTTTCCAGAGATACTCATTTACTTACCACTAGGTGTCCTTTCAGTAGCTACTCTGAAATAATAGAAGACTGCGTAGCATAAATATTCTATCTATAAAGATTTTAGAGAAATATTTGAACATGTCCAAGTATGCAGGGATGGGGCTAGGAAGGCTAAACCCATTTGGAGATTAATCTGGTGAGGGATGTCAAATACAACAAGAGGACTTGGATAAATACCTCAGTAACAAAAGGAAGATTAGGGAAAATTTGGCTTTCTCCTGAATGGGGCAGCAGCCCTGTTGACATGGGACATGGTTTAGCAGGCATGGTGTTGAAGGGCTTACTATTGGACTTGATGATCTTGAAGGTCTTTTCCGACCATAATGATTCTATGATTCTGTGATCACTTAAGCAAACTGGAGGACCTGAGGGAGCTGGCAGCTATCAGTCATCTTTGAAAGGTCCTGGCAATCAGGAGAGTTGTGTAAAGAATGGAAGAAAGCAAGGGTTACTCCAGTCTTCATAAAAGGGAACAGGAGGACCCAGGGAATTACAGTCCAGTCAGCCTCAGCTTAATCCCTGGAAAGGTGATGGAGCAGCTAGCACATGAAGGACAAGAAAGTGATCAGGAGTAGTCTAAATGGATTAACCGAGGAGAAATCGTGCCTTCCCAACCTGATAGCCTTCTCTGGCAGAATGATTGACTGGGTAGATGAGGGAAAAGCAGTGAGTGTTTGTCTGCCTTGACTTCAGCAAGGCTTTTGACACCGTTTCCTGTAATATCCTCATAGGAAAGCTGATGAAGTACAGGCTAGATGAGGAGACAGTGAGTGTCTGAATGGCCAAGCTCAGAGGGTTGTCATCAGTGACACAATGTCTGATTCAAGGCCTGTAGCTAGTGATGTCTCCCAGGGGTCACCCTGGAGGTGACTTTGGAGATATTCAAAAGCCATCTGCATAGGGTCCAGGTCAACATGCTTGAGCTGAGCCTGCTTGAGCGGGGGGACTGACCTAGACTAGATGACCTCCAGATGTTCCTTCCAACCTCAACCATTCTGTGATTGTGTGTATTATCATCTAGTAAACATACTGGTCATCTCATATAGGTAGAATAGGGAACAGCAATCATATTACTAGGCATCCTTTGGAGGCATCATGTGTTCACCTAAGTCCCCCTCCCTCACCTCCTGTGGAGCACAACAGGAACACGCACTTGCCTTGAGATAACCTGCAGAACAGTTGTCCTTTGCAAACTGGCCATCCAGAACGTGAGTACCCTACTGTAATTACACCTATTCATGAAACAATTTGCACATCCCTCTGAAACAAGAACTCACCTTGAACTACAGTCCTGGATATTTAGAATGGGCATAATGGATGTTGTACTTGGCTACCTCAGCCTTTCATAGCAGTTGGAGACCTATATGAGGACTATTGCCAGATCGTTGAAGTTTAATAATCTCATCTACTTCCCTTTCTTACTACATCTTATTTTGCACATTATCTTTTCTGTTTTCTTCTGATATGCTTGTGCTTTATTTTATTTATATTTAATATTTGACAGTTTTTCATTTTGATTTTTTTTTCTTTGTGGGATTCCCGTCATAGAAGAACTTACTTTCTTAAGATAGTCTTTCATTAGGTTTCCCATATTTCACTGGGATAATTTGCTCTTATTGCCTTCATATTGATTTTTATGGATTTAAGGGAAGCTGCCAAAGCTTGCTTCCATTAGATATCTTTCCTATGAGATTTTGCCTTCTGGTTCTGCAGGTCTACTGAAATCTCCCCCTTTTTTTTTATTCCCAGTGTCTTCATTTTGCTGTTCTTTTGATTTCTGTTCCTATAGCAACTAGGAAGTCCAGAATTCTTTCAGCAGGCTGCTTTTTCGCATTCTAACCAGTTTCTCCTCTGTTATTCAGTCTCTTTCATATATATATATATATATGTATATATGTTTCACTTCTGACAAGAAACTACATACTTTGATTTCCCTCTTTCTTCTGATTTAGCATTATATTAGTGGGTCATTTCCTTGTGCTCATTTATGTGTTTGGTGTGATTCAGTTCCCACTGATGTTTATCTTTAATGGAAACTGAAATTATCCCTTTTAGAAGATGGCAACAAAGGATTCTTCCCAGCTGGTCTGATTTTCAGTATCCTCAATAACCAATTTTCATCTCCTCCTACTGTATCTATGGCTATTCCTGAGTTTCACTTGAAGATTCTTTAGATTAGGCTGTCCTAAGAAGAGACTGTGAGGCTGTTGTGTTATTTATTGTGTAGTTTTAACAGCTGGCGCAGCAGTTCCCATATTCTGCATAGCTTGGAGATATGCTTCTGATGAAATGTGCAGGCCACTCATAGAAAAGACATAGAAAATTTAGAAGTTAAAACTTGGGATTGGTGGGAGAATAAAGAATGGTACCATCTTCAGTGCCCAGTACTGCCATGCTTTCTGAGTGCTGCCTGACTGAAACAAAACTTCTCTTCTGCAGCTGAACTAGAGGGGTCATCAAGCTTCCCTTTTTTCCTGGTTTCCCTCCTTTCCATCCTCTGTTTTCTCAGAATTTCCTTTGCAAAGTTGCGCACCCAAAGGTTTTTTTTGTCCTGGATTGCCAAGTTTTTCATTTTGGTATAAATTCATTGTTGTCCTATAGCAGGAAGCAGAGTGACTATGTCAGGTTAGGGATATTCCCACGTGAATTATTCCTTCTCAGAGGCACAGTTTACCGGTAAATGCACCAGCAACTTGTTATTCCAAATGAGCCACTTTTTTTCAAGCTCCTGTCCATTATCCCCATGTTGCAGCATAAGACACTGTATGCCTAAACAAACACCTCTGGAGCTAGTTGAGAGCTCTTTGCACTACAGTCTATTATTGTCCAGCACAGACATACCTTTCTGATGCTTGTCAAATCATCCAGCTCTCTTCTCTTTCAGCTCCTGTGCTAGTACAGCTAGGCAGGTCTGCCAAGGCAGACCTCAAGATAACCTGTTCTCCATGGAGATGGGAAGCTTCAAGTGTAGGCTCGTACCAGGTCAGAACACATTTCAGTGTATATACATACTACTTGCTTTAGCATTTTTTATCATTTAGCACATTATCAAGCAAAGTCCAGACCTCAGTCCTCAGACCATTCACCAAAAAGTAATGTGGATGGAAGTGAGTGAAAATCATGTGATAGTTGTCATAACTGTTGAAGACCACACATTCAGAGTTGCACAGACATAGTCAGGAGTCTTTTCCCCAGTGAGAATTTTGTAAAGATAAGCCATTAATATCTTGAATTAAGAATCTGCCATTCAAATGTAAAGATGGTCATTTAGATTTGCTTTAAAGAACTTTTTGACTTTGTAGTATCTTTATAAAAGTCAGTTTATGAGATTCTAAAATGCTGTCTTATATGCCTCATTTGCAATGGCTGGGCATGAGGGCACATGAAATGTGTAGTTGAAAAGGTGTGCCTGCACTAGACAAAATGATAACATTTTAAATTGTACTTACCAACACTTTTCCTTGTCATGATTTTCTACTGGGCATTGTACCTAATACAGAAAGAGTTATGCGTAAAGATAAATTCACTGGTTGCAGTAAACCTGAGCGGCGGTAGATGAGTGAAGGATGGGAAGGAAGGGCAGGCATAAAAATTTAAAGGAGATTCTTAACCGTCTTTCATCATCTGCTTGTTAGATTCTCAAAGAATTGCTTTGTCACTTGTCTGTTAACCACTCACAGATCTGTTTTCTTATCTCAATAGTTTGACTTAAAGCACTTCTTTCTTACTTCGCTTCCCAAAGTCTTACTGTTATGCCATTGGTACTGTGAGACTATTGTGTATCATGTAGATAATTATCAGCTCATTGTTTTTTGTTTTGGGGTTGTTTTTTTTTTGTTGTTCCCTCTGCAATTCTGCATCGGTCTGTTGTTTCCTATTTTATGCTTGGTAAGTGCATGTTTTGTCACTGAGGGACAATTTTTTTGTTCTGTGGTGCCAAATCTATTTCCATCTCTAGCAGCGTTAATGATCTAGTGGAATGACTCAAGACAGACACAAATGGATACCAAAGTAAGGCTAAGTGGCCACAGTGTTTTTCATAATTCTGTCTTTTCAAGATTGTGTTTAGGTCCTGATAAATTCCATTTAAGTTTTATTTACTGATTGCCTTTTATTAACTTTTCTGAATGTACTTAGGGTGTGTGGTTTTTATTTGCATACTGTGCTTGGAGTCTAAAATCAGTATATCTGAACACTAAATCAAACATGAGCAATAAATGAAGTACGTCATTAGAATTCAGATAGGCAACTCTTGTTATTCCAGTTACTACCTCAAGAAATGCTTGCCAATGACTGGGAAGCCTTTTGCATCATGCAGTACTTAAAATGACATCTTTTCTGAATAGGACTTGAGGTCAGCATTCAGGATATTATTAGGTGACCATCAAGCAGCAATAACTGTGTATATGACGACTGACAAATCTTCACATCCATGTAGAAAACTAAAGTCTCTTCAGTTCATTCTTTTCAGTCTCCTTGCTGTGTAATTTGCAAAATAGTCTGGCATATCTTTTTCTGAAAGCTATCCATTGACAAGATCAGAGCTTCTTTTCTTTTCCTTTAAACTTTTTGATCATTCTGTTGCTGTCATCACCATTGTTCCAGCATCCACTATCAGAAGTATTTGTCAGGGAGCAGCAAGGGCCAGCAGCTGCATATAGGAGGGGGAACCAAGCACAGTAACATGGCTGCAGGGCAGGGACCTCACCTGCCATAATACCTGACTGAGGAAGCAGGACAAGCTGGGGGTGGCTTCTGCGCTGGAACAGGAGCTCATTCGGCTCAAGGAATAATCACTGTTTCTGCAAAGCTTGCCTCATTTTGAAAATGATTAATCCTATAATTGGGCTTAGTTGATTACTATAAAAGACTTGTTTTCATTTAATTATGTTTGGCCTAGACTGTTTTTTTTTAATGTTATTTAAAGGAAAACCCCAACTTACTAACAGATGCTTTTCTTCTATAATATAGAATTAACATATTAGTTCTCTGAGCATTCATCACCATCAAATGAATTATTCCTTTTAGAGTAGGCACAGAAGATTTTCCATTTATAAACCTAGCTTTAATTTCATTACAAATATTCATGCAAGCAGGTAAATAACACAAGTGATAAATTTTCTAAAGTTTTGGCATCTGTATCAGTATAAGTGGAAGCAGAATGCAAATCAGTAAACAAGATCAGATGCTTCTTTGGGAAGTTACTAACAGACTTTAAAATTTCCTTCGAAGAAGTTTGTAAGCTATTTTATTAGTTTGATGCTATATAATAGTCTTGCCAAACACAGATCACATGGATTTACTGTGTCCCTAACATTCCATACTAATCCCTTAAATGGGTCTAGTTATACCTTTCCTTCTTTATATCTCTATGGGATTTATCATATTGAAGGTCTGTAAAGGAAGTAAATGACTGCCTGTAGGTTTTGTTGTAATAGATAATGTCAGCTATCTCCACTTATCTACAACATGAATTGGCTACTTATGTATTGGAAGCAGCTGAAAGAAGTTGAGAGAAAAGGAATTTGAAAGCAAAGAAAGATCAAATCAAAATCAAAACCCAACATATTATAGATTTTCTTTACAGTTACAACCCATAATCCTCTTATATCCATCTTAACTACTCTACTCTTTCAATATCTGTACAGAAAATGCTAACCACATGTCTTATTATTACTTTTTTATGTAATTGTAACAGGAAATTTGTCACAGAAACTTGAATTTCATTCCAAATATTTTATTAAAGTGGTATTGTGCCATCAAATGACCACCACCAACTTGATAGGAAAAAAGAATGACCCAATAAATAATATTTTGTAGAAATATTTATTGAGGGGATAAGTAATGTCCCCCTCCCCGCCCCAAACACTACATCTTGAAATGATGAATGTAAGGATTTATATGGAAAATATGCCAAAACACTGTTATGATTGCTGATACAGTATGTGGAGAAAAATGTGGTCAGCATTTATTCTCTTCATACTTTTTATGTTTTAATCTACATTAGTGCATGTAGAGAAAAAAAAGGTTGTGTATCCCAAAGTATGTAATATTGGTGTGATGAAATTAGCAGTATTTTACATTACAGTAATAATTTTCATAGTTATTAGTGGCTTAGCCATGCAAGGTGCTCTCAAATTAGTACAAGATCAACAGGAATTGAGCTATTTCATTGCTTCTTCGGAGCCATCAGAATTATATGACAGTTCATCCTAGAAATTGACTTTTTCTATGTGTCTGTTCAAGAGACAAGTTCTCCTTTCTTATGAGACAAATATGTACTTGTGACGTGACAGGGAGTTTTAAGGTATTACAATGTACAAAGTTTGTATTGGTGTTAACAAGCACCAATAAAATTTAGTAAAACTAAGAATAAGTGTTGGTGATCTGGGTACAGTGATCCTAAATTTATCCCTGCAGACTTCTGACTAGGAAAGCAGAAATAACATCAGTGGAAAGATTTCTTAGCAGTCACACCTGAGAAGTCTCACCACATCTGAGAGGTCCCTTAAAGGGACCTGGGGTCCCTCTAGGTATCTCAGTGATAACTGATAATGCCTTTAAAACCCCCAATGTGAATCACCTTTGGCATAAAAACTACTCTCTTCAGAGGTCAGCTTCTGGACAGTCTATGAGCTCTAGCTCTTATGGCAGCCCTGCAGACTGAGACTAAATTTCAAGAAGTCATTTGGAAAACAAGTTTCTTTATCGTTTTCATCTAGTCAAACCTAACTTAATTTTATTTTATTAATGTGAAGCCATTTGTGTTTCTTCTACTGGAAAAAAAGATTCAATGGTAAGCTACAATCTTGTGACTCACTGGCCCACTGTCAAATGATGCCTATAGCAGCCTACAGAAACCATGCTGGGGAAACCTTTTCAGCTGTATGTTCATGTCCCCTAAAATGCCTGTAGTGGAGATTGGGAAACTTTCCAAGGATAAAGAGGACAGTGAGAAACCTGATCTTCCCACTGGGGCAATCTGCCAGGAAAGTCCTACTGTAGATAAAATGTGGGCAAAAGGCCCATTCAGGGAAAACAAAAGATTTGGATAGGAAGGAAGTACAAAGACAACTGCTCGAGTCCTTATTTCCCTATTGTGTTTTACTTAACTTTACCATTAGTAGGAGTACAATTCAAGTCATTTCTTCAGAGTCTGGCCCAAAGGTTTTTTTTTAAAAAAAGTGTTATGTTAAATATATTTTAGGAATCAAAGCAAAAACATCATTGAAAGTGTGTACTCACACCTTTATTGCTTTAGAAATTTAGTGGAGAGTGTTCTATGCTAGGTAGATTGAGCTCTAGCTAGTCATATTGCTGCCAGATTAACAGTGGTGGCAGGATGCTGAGAGATGGAATGCTGAAAAACGAACTCAGATTTACCCAGAGATAATGAGAGACATATGATCGGATTGAGGCATTTTATCAGAATACTTTCATGTCAAGCTTCAATTAAATTTGTCAATTTTATTTTACCTGTATATGCTTTTACTGCTTGCTTTGGTGACTTTCCTTCTGTGTTTCAGTATCTTTAGTTTATTGTTTCCTTCTTAATTCGTTGAGAAATATTTTCCATTTATTTTTTTCTAGAGGCCTTACTTGAGATAACCCACCTCATCCTCCTCCTCCATTTTGTTTTCTCCATATAGTTTTCCTCACCCCTTTCTCCCTCTTCGCTACATCTTTCTCTTTCTTGTATTTGTTATTTCTTCCCTAAAGGCCTTTTCTTTCATCTACCCTCTTCTATTCTAGAACCATCTGTTCACCTTATTGGCAAATGGACTTTGGTGGGAAAGAGACATTCTCTTTTTTTGCTAGTTAATACATTGTTCTTGTCTCATGTTGGGTGAAAGAAGGACCAGACAAACCTCTTTTCCATTCTCCATGACAGCCTTTTGCCCTACGTGGTCTGGGTGTGGTGAGCACAGATAGTTTGCTGATGTTTTCATTGCCTGAGCCACAGGGAGGGGAGATACCTTTCATTCCCTCCCCTACATAAAGCCCTGCCACAGTGTCAAAATTAGGAAAAACCCTGCAGCAGAAGGATGAAGCCTTAGAGTGGGGTGGAGGGGGCAGGGGGATAAATAATGAATTGTTGCCAACCCTCCCTGCCAGATGATTGCTTATTTCTTGCTTCCACCCACACACTTCATGCCACCGCCTGCATTCTCAGTCCTTTGTGGCTAATGTTATGGGCTAGTCAGCTGATGAGTCAGCTATGCTAACCAGTGCTTTTTCAGCTCCCCATGTAGTAGTAATGGCTTTGGCATAAGAGTTTGAATCAGAAAGATTATCTGCATAAAGGGGGAGGGGGACAAGGGCATATTAATTCATATATTTAATGGTTATCATTTTTCATGTAAGAGCAAGTTTCTGGGCATAAGCAGTTCAGTTCATCATGTTCTCTTCACATACACTCTGATGCAGGGAATTGTGAAACTATATCCTGTATGCTCAATACCATATGTTAGTAAGGGAGTGTGGAGTTAATGGGAAATTCAAACTTTAAATAGGTCAGGAAATTCAAAGTTTTGTTCTCAGAGCAATTAACTACATGTTGGTCTCAGATGGTATTTTAACTCATTGGGTTAATATACAAAATGATTGTTATACCACAGATGAATTCCTGCGCCTCAGCTGAACTTGGCACAGGATCTGAGCGAGAGAAGAGACAATTAGTGTTTCAAAATACCTTTATGCCTCATCTATGCCAGGCAGTCCTGGCCCTCTTTAGCACTTCCCAGGGGTCAGAATAGCTTGAGGGACTGCCACAACCAATGTCTTACAACTGATGTCAAGTGTGGAACATCTGAGCAGTTGGAAATATATGAGGCAAATGTTCCAATAGCCCTATTTCCAGCATGGCCCCAGTCCTGTCTTAAATCTATAGACTCTTGACTGTATTGTTTTGACGTTAGCAGAATACTGCAGTTCTTTGATTTTTTTTTTCTGTTTCTGCAAGCTGGGCAATGCTATGGCATGTTTTGTGCACAGCCACTTAAGGAAGGCTCAGTCACAACAAATTGTTGACTTATTTTAAATGTATTTCTGTACTATTTTCTCTGTTTGCTGTCTTCCTTAATCTCCCTTTTACTTGAATATTGCAGTTCTGTCTAGGCTAGAACTTGATTTACATTACTGTAAAATAATGCTTTTTTACATTACTGTAAAAGAGAAGTTCACTGCCAGAAAAAAAAATAGATGGAAGGTATTGAACCATGGTAGAAAGACAGCTGAACAGGCAGTATGTGGCAGCAGGTGGAAGAGGTTAGAAGCTTCTTGTTAAGCATGCTTGAAACAATTTTTTTAACCTAGTTTCTCGGAAATCCTTAACAAGTTTGACAATATAACAATTTATATTATGCTAGTTTACATTATTTGATTTTGAATTATTAGCTGAAGTATAAGTGAGTTGGATCACTCTTCTCTGGGTAATTTTCAAGTGAAGTAAATTTCACAGATAATTAGAAAAAGAACTTAAAGGTAGATTTGCAGCTGATCCATATAACTCTGCATTCTCTTCTCTTTGTTATACAGGCAATGTCCTGACTTGTGACTCTCAGATATAAAATATTAGATCTGTGAAGAAAATGATAAGAAGTTTCAATAATTATTTGGAAAATGGCATAATGGAGATCATTGTTTGACATAATTTCACTATACTAAATTATTAATTCTTTCTTTAAAATTGATCGATTCTTATTGACCAATTATTTCTTTAGAAATCTAGAAAAGTGGTGCTTAGGCATTGGTATTGGCTACCAGTGCCTAAGATGGCCAGGCGTCTCCTTAGAAGCTGAGGGCAAAAATTATCACGTGTTTCAGAAATGTTTGAAACCGTGACCTGTTTGCAGAAATGACTGAAGTCTTGTCTGCACTGATACTGTTACTCTTAGGGTCACTCTAAGCATTTCAACTCTTCCAATTTATAAATATCACCACCTTACTTCACCACTGCCCGCAGCACTTTGTCCACTCATAGAAACTGTGACAGTATTTGGCATCTAAGTTTGAGACTGACTCGCTCCACTTCCCTTCTATATAGGGAGTGTCTCAGTCTCTGATAGTGAGTTCCATAAGCAGCAATGTCACAATTACCTGTCCTGTTTCCAGTCTAATTCTACCCATAAATACAAGTAGGACATGGAGCAGAGACAAGGCTGATACTGAAGAACTCTTAATTTCATACTAAAGCTACACTGGGAGATAGTCTTTTGTTCAAACGGCAGTGTCAATGCAGATGGAAATGGACTTCTCAGAGCTTGAGCTGGATACTCAGCAAGGTGAAGCCTGAATATCACTTTGGGTGAACACAAGGGCTGTGGATACAGCTCTAAAGTCACTAAGCCTGGCTGTAGATTGAGTAGGTGAACCTGCATTAGCTTTAATCTTGCTAGTTTGGCTAAAAATAGCAATGAAGTGATAGAAGTGTGTGCAAACTAGTCACCTAAATCAGTACTGTGAGTCCTCAATGGGTTTAGCACAATGACCTCATTACTGTTCTTACTTAATTAGGAGGGATTATAAAGCTAGTCTGGGCAAGCCTGTTTGTGTCACTTTTGAATGAAATGTGTCTGTACACCAATCCTTACTAAAAATCAATGAGAGAGATATCCACCCTCTTTTTTTTTTTTTTTTTTAAGCCCACAGGCTCCAAAATAATTTGGAAACTTTTGCAAACTTTACATCAAACAATCAGTGCAAATAATGCATAATGGAAAACACAAAGTTGTCTTCAGAATGCTACCTGACTGAAAAGGCCAAAATCCCCATTCACTGGGCAGGGCTGACTTACCATAACAAGAAGAATATTTTTAACTTTTTTCTTCAAATTTCCCCCCCTCAGGAAGCACATTCCAACTACTGCATACAAGGCAAACCCATACAACAGATTGGTATGTTGGTCATTTGTGAGATGTTTTGTTGGCTGAAATATAAAATATGATTTTCTGTTCTAGAAATTAATTTATACTGTATAAATGTTTGATAGTAAATCCATTTCCTGAACTTACATTTCTGTATCATTGCTGTTTTTAACACTGTGCCAGCAAATTTAGGGCAATCTTACCTGTGTTTTTTATTGAATCTAATGTTTGTTTCACTGTTTACCACTATCTTAATTAGCATAATTTATAGTGATTTACCACATGATTGGTAGATGTTGACCTTTAAAATAATAAACGGTTGAATAAATATTTGAAAAGCAATCTAGAGCTATTTATCTCAGCGTTCAACTTAATTCTACTATGGGAATATTGTTTCATGCAGCTAAAATGCCAAAGTATACTTTTTGTTATGCTCAGTGTTGAAATTAAGTGTAATAGTCCCACGACAAGTTTCAGTTAAGCCTATATTATAACATGTGCGTGCCTTATACCTGTTTTTTTTTAAAAAAAAAAAAAAAAAGGATGTATTGCCTCTTTAAAAGCTCTTAGTGAACCTGTATTGCTGTAGTAAACTCTACCAGACAAGGGATTGCGTGACTGCAGCAGACTCGTTTGTGACCTCAGAAAAGTGGTTATGAAAGTGATCTCTTGATCAGAGGAATAGAGCTCTGTTGCCTGTTAGACCAGCAATGCATAAATGAGCCTCCTCCCTGCAAATCTGCCCAGACATGACAAAAAAAAAAAATGCTCTCTGCTTATAAATCCTCTTTTGGATGCAACATTCAGAAATTAACCTTTAATGATTCTACTTAAAAATATTATGCTTAGAAACAAATGAAGCTCTAGAGTATGATTTTTTTCAGTTAATTTTCGTAGTTTTAAATAATGTTTACATGAAATCATAGCCTTTATTTCTGCTCTTTCCAAATTGCAGTGTTTGTTTTCTGCCTTAGCTCTGTATTTCCTTAGCATTGTGCTAATACATTATGACTTCAGGGTTTTTAGACTGATTTTGGCAGAATATTCACTGTAGATGCACTGAACATTTTATTATAGCACTGAAGGAAAACCAGTATAGTGTGATGTTTATGTTAAACAATGGATGCAAAACAGATCGAATGAATCGGTAGGTAAGAAATGACTGATTTTCATTTAAAAGACCTAACAGAATAAAAAGCATGGGCACAAGAAGTCAGATAAATATCACAGTTCTCTCTATGCTATTCATCTATTGCTGACACTTAGTGAAAGCTGTAATTAAATATATTTGTCTTGAAAGTGGAAGCCACAACCTTATAAATTTTGTGAATGGGAAACAAGTTTCCTGTCCTTATTGACATAATTTCTTAGGTAGGTTTCTTAGGTAGCTATGGCTCAGGATAGGAGAATCAGAAATCCAACTCCTAGAAAGATGTCAGACTTCTCTGCTTGAGTCAATGGCACATACGTAGAGGAGTTGAAAGTGAAGAAAGGACTGTACTTTATTAGAATTTTGTATAGAATATATAGTATTTTTTAATATAGAATTTTATATCTGAAATACTAAATATTGCTTGATTGTTCCTGTCGTCACATGGCATGAGTCCAATAAGAACTGTGTGACTGCCTTTTAATTTTATCTCTACATTTCAGTTCTTAATATCTCTCTGTGTTCTCTATTTTTAAAAACTGAAAAGCAAACAAATGCAAGACTACAATTTACATTTTTAGACTGTAAAATTAAAAATACTACCTTTCTTGAATTTTTAAAGAAAATATTATTGATTATGCTTAAATATACTGAAGGTTCCAATTCTGGCCTTTGAACTAGGGATATGTCATTTTTTTAACTTTAGTTTCTCTAGTGATAAGGAGAAGAAACTTTGTATACCTACTAACAAGCTGCTTAGTATCCCCCTTCTGAACATGAAACCTTTCTGTGAAAACAGCCAAAGCAAAACAGTCATGAGGAAGTGAAAAATGAAGGTTTTTGTAATAATTTAGCACAGTGTGTGCATGTATTTTCTATTTCTGCAGAAGGTTCCTGTTCTGCAAAGCAATTTGTTTTTGGACAGATCATTTTGTCTTCCCTGCAGGACTTTACAAGTGATCTCAGGTGCAAGGTCCATCAGTTTTGCATGACTTTGCAGAACTAAAATTTAAATTCATATTTTAAATTATTAATGTTTAGAAGATATAATAAACATTCGAGGATTGTAACATTACCAATTTAGAGTTTGGATAGTTGAAGTTTGGACTGCAGTTGTTAACTTAAACTTCATTCTTAACCCTTAGGTAAAATTTTCACGTTTTATTCAATATTCTAAAATGGCTGAAATATATCTGATTTTTTAAAGGTTTTTTTTGAAAAAATAAAAAACTTGTAACTGCTCTTTCTAAACAATATTTTAATTGCTTTGTCTCTTATTTCAACACCTCTCTTTATATCCTGAAGTGGAAAAGCCAGAGTTTGAAGACATGCTTTCTGGTATTATTTTACCACAGCTTGTTATGTTCATTTAATCTCTCAAGCCATAGTCTCCCTTCATACAGTTAATCTCATGGTGGCAGTCTCAACAGATAGAAAAAAAACCACAGCAACTCAGGTTTGCTGCCTCATATTCTGTGAAGTGTATTTATTTGGGTATCTGACTGCATCTGACTCAAAGGTTCCTGTCAATCATCTTTGCTTACTTAAAGTTCTCCAAAAAGGAAATGTGCCTGTGTTTTTGTCTACTGAATGCAGTATGGTTCCTACATAAAGCAGTATTTCAAGGAATTGCTCTTATATTTCTAATTCTAAATCTGATGAAGCTAGATTTGGTTTTCTGTGTAACATAGGTGCATCCTGTGCACTAAGTTCTCAGTGTGAATATTTTAGATGCAGTGTTTATATCATGTTAAATGTTCCCTTTATCCTCTCCAGATCTTGTGCTTTGGCTATTTTTAAACAAGCTCTTGACTGATGTACTGGCCTACTGATATATGCTTTTTCAATTCTATTCTAAGAGTTACTGACTTAAATTACCTCTTGGAGCTAGCAGGTAGGAAAATATGGTGGGACAGGAGTGTTATAAAGCAGTAGAAAGTAGTGGAAACTAAAGAGGGATAGTCTCTTTGAAGAATAGTCCTAAAAAGAGTTTTTTAACTCCAAAACAGCAAAGATAATGTAAATTTCACATAAGTCAGTCACTCTTAAGATTGATTTAATCAAGAAAGGTGAGACATGCTTTCTCATACAATTTCTTGGCTGCACTTACTGTATATATTCTTAAATCTAGTCCTACAAGCATTATCATAAGGTTCTGATTTCTATTATTGTCACTTCTGAGATGTGTTTTTTTATTTTGTGTCAGAGATAATGATCTCTTTTTGATCTGTTTATTTTCTATGTGAAGCAGATTTAATGGACAGGGTTGTGGTACTGCAGTGAGAATATAAAAATGTATGATGCACTACTGCATCAAACGAGTGGACCATCTAGTCTGGTATTGTCATCTCTAACAGCAAAAAATGAAGATAAAGAGAGCACATGTGCTTGACCGTTTTCCACAGTCCATTCCTCTCTTCTACGCTTAGCATCCACAGTTGTTACATTAAAGTTATCAGGAGCCCAGCTGTTAAGAATTTAAGAACTAGTCCTATATCCTTAAGTCCAAAAATCCTTATAGACTTGTTACCCATGAATTTGTCTAATTCCTGTTGAACATGTACTGCCTTCTTTCACAACCTGGTGCCTAAGAATTACTTTCTTTCATCTGCTTTAAACCAGTATCATACCATTGACATTGAGCTTTCGACAGTTTTCATACTGTAGGATGGGCTGAATGACAGTTCTGCATTTAGTTTATTCTGACTTATGATTTTGTAAACTGTGGTTTTATCCCCCCTAGTCCTTCTCTTTCCCACAGTGAGCAGTCACAGCCATTTTAGTCTCTACTGATAAGGCAACTGCCCTGTTTGTAGACTCCAAAGTCCACTGGTTATTATTTTCATTGGAAGAATAAAAAAAGTGAAAAAAATAGCCCTGGAAAAAAAAAAAAGAAATAATATAAGCTGTATCAAAAAATGACAAACACAGAATGGTTGAGGTTGGAAGGGACCTCTGAAGGTCATCTAGTCTAGATCTAGATCTTCTCGGTCACAGTGACACGTTACTGACTCATGGTTAATTTGTTGTCCACCAGGACGCCCCAGTCTGTCAGTAGATTTGTTCCCAGTCTGTTCCTTGTCAACAGGTTTCCCCAATAGGTTCACTACATTTAAAATAATCAAATCAAATGATAACTATATGGAATGATGAAGAAATAATGAGAGACAATTATTGGAATAAATATTATGTCTTAGGAGAGGTTAGAAGGAGTGAGTTTCTTTATACCAATGTAGTCTACCAGACCAAGTGACAGACCAGTACCAGATCCCTCAAACATTTACTCATCTTTAAAATATCTTCTTTACAAATGCATAAATATGGGAAAGTCTGTTGGGGAGATCATCTTTTGAGTCATATGAAGAGACAAATTTTGCAATATGAAGCTGCAGGTACCTGTGCATTCTGGACAGTACTTGTAAGTTTGTATAATTAGTACACAACTAGACTCTGCATGAAGGCAAAAGCTTTCTAGAGCTGTAATCCTTCAGATGTTATGGCCTAAAGATGTTACAGCTCCAAACTACATAAAAGCAAAGCATCAAAACAAAAAATATATATATAGGAATGGCCCCTGCCTTAAAAATCCTTGCTGGTGATCAGTTAGGTCAAACGGAAAATAGTAGAACGGCTTAGTTATAGAGGTCAGGTTGAGGAATGATGGGATGAGTTTCTCTGGGAACGGAAGTAGAGTATATGAAGACATGCACAAGGGTCCAGATCAGCCCTTCTTCGTTTCTTACGCGTCTGAAATCCCTCTCTGATTAATGTCTGTCATTAAAGTCTGGCCTCCCAATTAGGCAGATCTCTCAGGATTGATGTTAAAAGGGAAGCTATAGGAAGGTGACATTTCTTTCTTTTGTTGTACGTACTTACTGTAGAAGTAATTTCCGTGTGCACTCCAATGCAGAGAGCGCAGTGGACAATCATTTTGCAAAGTTTATCTCATTTGCAAAGTTTATCTCATTTGCAGCTATTTATAAATCCAAAATCAGCCCAGTGGAATAAATCTAACCAAGTATTTTGATGATCTTTCTTGAAGCATTTCTTTGTATTTATCAAAAGATTTTACTTCACATAAGTATTCCTCAGCTTCTGACTTGCTGTTCTTTTTTTCTTTTTTTTACTTTCTCCCTAATGAATGAGAGTTATTTTCTGTCTCCTTACTTGAAGCCCCTTTGCTTTTGTGAGGCAATTTCCAGGTATCTGATACAATATCTAATGAGAAATTACTTTCCATTCCATGAAGGCTTAACCTTCATGAAAAGCATTCAGTGTTTGCCAGGAGTCATCAATATTTAACAGCTGTTGTTATTATGAAATATTTCATAGGGTAATGTGGCTTGTCTGCTTGCACGCAATGGTTTGAGCTTGTGCCAGGCCTCTGTCAGATGCAGGGGAAGACTGACAGGCGGCTCCATTGCGTGACAGAAGAGCTCTGGTTAGTCAGCAATCCGCTTCTGCAGAAAGGCCGGCCCTGCCCGCCTGCTCCCCACCCCGTCGGGTTTCCTTCAAAGGGAAAGGGGGTGACGGAAGGGGGGGCGGTGGAGTTTGAGTGGAGTAGGTGGCTCGTTGCCCAGCTCCCTCCCACGAGCAGCCAAGATAGCTGTAAGCCCTAATCACGCAAGGCTGTCCAGAAAGTGGATGCTGTAAAAACGCCTGGAGGAGAGCGAAACTGTCAGGCAATGCCATCTCTTTAATACCCCTTGTGCATGGAAAATATGTTAGGCTCACTGGAAAATGAGGGGGAAAGAAAAAAAAACAAAGGTGATGAGATCTGTAAAGAAAACAGTTCAGTTTGTACCTTAAATAAATGTCGTGCTGTGCTTGAGAAACTTCAAAGAGCAGTCAGATTTCAAAGCAACTCTTAAGAAGAAGCAGACTGAAAGAAAAAGCAATTTGAGAGGGAAAAAATTACATTATTGCTAGCATAATTTCAGCTGGCATTCTGGTAGCCTCTGCAACATAACTACACTCTCTTATTCAGAGAAAGGGTTTTGTTGTTGTTTTCTTTCCTGAAGCATAATGTGACCTGTATGATGCGGCATTTCAGAATGAAAATGTTCCCTTCATGTAGTTCGGGAATGCATAGTAACTCTGTTTATTCCAGTACGTATAAGGAGTGCTATCCTTATTGTCACTTCGTGTTGTCTGCAGCATTACAAGAGGATGTAGATTATTTCAGTTGATGACTGTAGTTTAACAGAATTTCTCATACAGCTCTTTCCTACCTGCTTTGTTATGTTTTATTTTGTTATCTTAGCACACAGAGTAACATATATAGTGGATTCTTCGTGCATCTAGGAGATCCAGGAAGACAGACCACGTGTTCACTTCTTTTTGAGAAATAGATACTGAAAGTAAGGCTTGTAATCGTATCTAATGTACATTTGGCTAGATTCTGGCATTTTGACCTGCGTATTGTAAGAAACAATTTATGTCCTGGGCAGCACTGGAGAGAAATGGTCTCATGGGTCTGAAGACCTTCTGAAGAAGAGAGAATTGTCCCTTGATAATCCAAATGAACCCAGGCAAGATGTTTGCATAAGAAATAACAAAATGTCTTCGCTACTCATCTCACTTGGGCCTTGTCAGAGCAGTAGGAGGTGATGTGTGCTACTTAGCTAAAGGGGAGTCTCTGCAGTTCGACCATAAATTATTTTGTTACAGACTGTAGCTTGGCAGGACATTTTCCTCGTTATTTTCTGAAGAAAATATTGCACTAGGGTGGAAAGAAAGGATACAGAGACACTTCAGAAAATATAATCCCATTTATTTATTTCCCTCACTCTGAATTATAGTGTTCTACAATGAATAAGTGTTCTATTATATATGGGGGTAGGGAATAGCTAAGATGATTTCATTATGCTTCTTCAGAACAGACAGTTTTCTGTTCTTTACTATGTTGCAGATTTAACTTTCAAGCCTAGTGGTTCATAAATTTAGATAGTAATGCAGAATTGGAGGCTTAAAGGAGATCTCAGGTTTTTTTGCAGTATTCTGGAGACAATGTTACACTGAAAGGCTCAGCTGTAGATTATGTAGATTATGTAGATTATTTCAGTTGATGACTGTAGTTTAACAGTACTATGTAGGACAGTCCAATAGTTTATTAATATACATTATCATTCTATTGTGGGCTTTTTTTTCCTTAACTATCTGTCCATTCTAATTCTACATGTGTGTATATATACATATATACATATATATATATATATATATATGTATGTATAGGGTTTCCACTGCTTTTGCTGTTTCCATATCATTGGAACAATGTCCTCAAATCTTGAGTTTTCCCCTCTCCTCCCTTCTCCTCTCTTTGCCCCCACCACCACCACCTTTTGTGGCGTCCTTCTGAATGATACAGCCTTTCTGGTCCTGTGGTTTTTCGTGTTGTCTGTGATTGTACTGTGCTCACTAGATCGTGTGACCCTGCAAAATTTTTAATTTCTATAATTGTGTGTCTTGTGTTTGTCACTCTGTAGTATCAGTACAGTCATTGGTCTTCTTTGGCAGAACAGCTCCATCTTCTGTTTTATTCTGTATTCTGGAAGTGCAGGTCACATAGTGCAGGCATTGAAAAAAGCTGCTGTTACTCCTGCTTCCATTTGATTTGCCAGTTTTGAACCTAGTAGGTGAGTGCTATACACTGAATTGGTGACAATCCAGTCTAAACAACTTTTTCTCCATTAGTAAGCAGTCCAAGGCTCCATAATGCTGAAACTTTCCATTTTGTATAGACAAGAGTATTCATCAGTTTGCCTCCAATACAATTTATTTTATTATCCTATTCTTGATATATGGATCCTCCAGCAGCCAAAAGTTCTTCCCTCAGGTCCTTAAGTCATCCTTTGCTGTTTGATATTTTCACAAAACTTTCTGCAGTTTGCTTCTACTTGCCTACTAGAGACATTGCTCATGAATTCTCCATTCTTTTGTTTGTTTTGAGCATTGTAGATTTTATTTTCATTCTACAGGGCCACCATTTTATAGCATGTTTAAATCTGATCACAGTGGTCTCAGAATTGGAGCCTTAGATAATAATATGGAATCAGATAGTAATATCAAATAACCAGTCATAATCAATAGGTCCTTCCTTCAGTTCTCCCATGTCCCCTTAGTATTGATAGGGATAGCATTAGTCTTTTCTGTTTTCTTTTTCCTGTTTTTCCCCCTAGTGAGAGCAGTTTTTCCTCCTCACTCTGTCATATTTTGCCTTTTTTCCTGGCCATTCCATTTTAGGATCTGAATATATTTTTGCCTTGCTTTCTTCAGGTGACCTGCAGTCACCATCATTAATATTTGTTCTGAGCTATCACTGCAAAATTAGCCCCCCTCTCCTCCCTAATGGGATTAATATAGTATTTCTAGTGCATGGAGGTAGAACAAGGACAAGCTGTCAGCAATGGCTCTTCAGGTGTAAATAGCAAAAGTTCCTGTCCTCTTGGCACAAAAAGGATCATTTGTCTTTCATGGTTCAAGGGGTACAGTTCAGACCAGTGAGTACAGTATGTTATGAAATGGATGTGTGGGGCCTAAGATAAAGTAACTCTGGTCATCAGCAAAGTAACATTAAAATACTTTCCATTTGGAGATGGAATTTCTACCAGGCAGACAAGCTGTGGAACAAATATTCCTTGTACTTCTGCTGCTGTGTTTGCGTGAGCCTGAAGGCTAACAAACAGGCAGGGAGCTCTGGCCTTCTCTGCTGGATAAAATAATAGTTTCCACTAGTGATGAAGTTAGAAGTAGTGGAATTTTTACAAACCAAAAGAACGCCTCAAAAAAATAAACCTTTGTTTCCTCTCACCCCTCCCTGTCTGTCCTTTAACCTGTACAAGTACTACAAAACACTGTGTAAGGACTTACGAAAATATGTTTTCTGAGGGGGGAAAATTCTAGAAGAGACTGTTGGAATAGAGGTTGTGCTTTTAAAAATTGCTGTCGCAAATGTCTAACACTCTGCTATGATTGACCATATGTCTGTTCTTATGGACAAACATAGCAGAAGGCTGGGCTGATCATGAAAAGGAAAAGTGACCTTTTTCAAGTAGTTCAAATATTATAGCAAAATGAAAATGCAAATTAAGATTCTTTATATCCCATTTATATGACCCTAATTTACAAAGCTGAAACACAACATTGTTTTGCCTGGAAAATGTGCATAGGGATCTGTTTTAGGCAACTTCATATTTTCTTGATGTATTTTCCCATGCTCAGCGGAAGTATTTATTACATTTAATTACACATTTATTACATTTAATTACACAGTGTTTTGGGGTAATGACCTACATTATCACTGACAGCAAATATTTACAATGTAAGCTAAAAAACACATGAATATTCAGTCAGTGTGATGCTGTGATGCCATCATCAATTATAAAATGCTGAGAGGTCTTTGTGGCATCCCATCAGTGGACTGTTAAGTTAATAAGGCTCTTATCCATAGCCCTTTTGAAAGAGAGTCAATTTAGATCATATCCTCAATCATTTTCAACAAATATTATTCAAGCTATTTAAAAATCGGTCTTTCAAAAATTTGGTGCCTTACTATAAATTTAAATCGGGTTGTCATCACTTTTAGCAAAAAGCCCAGCAGTATTAGAATCTTTCTTGCTTGTTTATTTTGATTTGATATAAAGTATTCCTGTTTCTCTCCACTGGTTTTTGGACTTCTAACCATCCAGGGCTGGGGCTGCTATAGCTATCCTTTAGTTGGAATGGACAGTGAGTATCAAATGTCTCAGCTAATCTCACTGGTAAATTCTCCCCCCTCATTCTCTATGTGAAAAGCAGAACAACCTGAAAACTGTGTCTCTGTTTGCTATCTGAGGTATTTCTATGATCCACTTCTGTTAGTCACAAGAATGGGGTAGTAAGAGTGAAGCTTATTCCTTAACTGTTACTGACCAAACTATAAAGACATATTCTTGTCATGCTCCACATTCCCTAAATGATGCAAAAGCCCAGAGTATCACGTGATGTGTACAAACAACTCAATCTTCTCAGAAATTCTTTCATTATCCCCAGAAATGAGACTGGATTTCAGAGATTTCTCCCTGTGATACAACCATATGGAAACTTGAATCTGAGTGTTCAAAGATATTTCAGATCAAGTAATGATAAACCGTGTGCAGGAAGGGTAGTCAACAGAAGTTTTGATTCATGCTAAGGTTTTTCTTATTATCAGAAAGAAAAATGTATGCAACTTTAATCTATAGGGATAGGTTTTCATGATTTTCATATGATAAAGGATCAGCTAAAAACTGTATATAAGCCTCTTCATTTGAATCTTAAAATTGGTCTTGGACTCATAGTAATGGCTAGGATTAAGTGAGAGTGAAAATATCCAATGCCAAGAAGGTCACCACTGACAATAAGTAACTTACTTATTACAGTACCTGGTCCTTTGAACTATATTGCTATTTCTTTATGTTGTAATTACATGTATCTTTTATAAACAAAACATCTTGCTAACTTTCTTTTGTTTCTTTTCTGTGGTTTTTATTTGTTGCTTTATGTAGAGCACACTAATGGGAAAAATGTGTTCAGTAAAAAATGTGATAGATATTTCATATAAAAAACATCTGGACTGACAAATATGTATCTATCTCCCTCACAACAAAAGGAAGTTTTCTGTAACTGACATCTAGACCATAAAGACAACTCCCAATTAAATTAATACAATGTTAAGTGAATAAAAACAGGGATTTTAGTCAAGTGGCCCTAAACAGTATGATTTATAAATTGATAATAACTCTTTTCAACAGCCATTCAAGAAAAGCACTTTAAGGAGCAAGGTGACCAAACAATAAAAGAAGACAATATATCTAACAACACTGCTGTACAAGAAGGTGGACTTCTACTAGAAGTGAGTGAAAAATGCTGTCTTTTCTAGCTCTAAATAGTTTATGTAATTTGGTGATATACTTGAGTAAATCCTTTGAGGCAACTTTGAGTACATATTTCATCTTGGTATGAGTCACTCAAGAATCAAACTTGTGAGCACTTCTTATAAGAGCAAAACTGACAGCAAAAACTGGCATGTATTTCGAAGGTACAAACAGGAACTTATCTAGTCACTGGTCTGAGCTAAGATTATTCTGGGATATTTTAGTTTATTCTACTCTCTGAACTCCATGTTCTGAGGGAAGCTGCATATACAGAAATTTTTCTTTCTATGTATTCCTTATCCCCGGTAGAATGACTTTATGTTGGCAGAGCAGCATATAAAGGGGCCATGCTGTTACTGAGACTTGGATCCATTAATCTGACTGCAGAATTAATACTGCAGTGAGCTACTGAACCAGTTAGAAGACAGCAGCCCATCTCCTTTACATCTGAATTTTAACCTCATGATGTAACAATGCCTTTTATACACTGAGGATCCTTGGAAATAGCCATTTGATTAAGACTAAAATATGTAGAGATGTTTTGGATAGGGTAGTATTCATGTTCTACATCATGTTTTAATGACAGCTCTGAGGCACATGTAAATAAAATAGTAACCTCCAGCAAAAAACTGGAAAAAAAAGACATTTTATCATGGGAGCCATTATCATAAGTTTTTCCGATCCTTGGAATAAAAAATGGCATTCAGATTTTCCTCTTAATACTTCAGAAGACCTTTGTTTTGTATTTCAAAGCAAATAATGTAGAGATATCTAATTAGTGCTAGTGCTAAAATTAGGTATTTGTCAAGTATTATTTGCAGTAATCACCATTCTTAAATAATAGGGAGTACAGAACAAAATAATGATAAATATCTCAAGTATCTAAATTTTAATGACACTTCCCTGTCTTCAGTCTGTATATATTACATATCAACAAGTTGTAATCATAAATGATCTTTAAACGATAACGCAGCTGCTACAGGCACATGGAGAGAACATTGATAATAATTTCAAGTACATTACAAGAGACTAATATTGCTGAAGATACTTACAGTCTGCTTGCCCTATGAGTCACATTCCTTTTGAATATATAGGAGATTTTTAATGCTGGGCAATACTTAATTCAAATCATTAATTGAATGATCAGTTGCATATTAATATGAATATTTTTACAAACTCTGCTAATGGACATGTTTCAGTAAGAATAAGAGGATATATTTTCCTTGAGACTTGCTGACAGTGTTCTCTGGTTACTGAATTTGGCTGAAACATCCATTCACTGAGAATGGAAGTTAATGAAATTGTTTTCTTGTTGTTCAGCCAAATTCACTGTTAGCGGTTAGGGACTGTGGTATTCTAAGTAAGTAGTTTCATTTATGATTCCTTCTCACAAGAAGCCAGCAGACTTACTGGTGGTTGTCGTATATGTATATTGATTTGTGAATCTAGCCATTTATTGTGTCTCAAAAGATATTTTTGCAGCTGTCAAAGGGGGTTTTCTCTTTCATAATACTATCTTGCACTGTGTAACTTTCCTAGATGCTTCTCTGTTACAAACTTAATTAATCTGAATCCCCAAATTTGTGTGAATAATGCTGTTTCTGACTGAAATGTTCATGGAAAACCAGACACTTGTTTTTTCTAGTGGATGGAGATGGATCCTGCTCTATATATGGAAGAATGGAGTAACAAGAACTATCACTATTAATAAATAATTTATTTTTGCCTTTGTAGTCTCGGAACTTACTTCCCCTTTCAGCTTAAAAGAAAACAATAGAATTAGTCTGTCTTTAAAGTACATTTAAAATGCTTTTTATTTTTAAAGGCCTCTATCATAACATGTGTTTATATTTAAGATTTTATAGAAATATTTTTACAGCTATAATCAAACAGCTTTCATCAGCAATAATAGAATAAACAATGATACCAGTTTTATCAAAGAATTTTTCATTGGAGCACAGCAGGTATTTTAATAACTAATTTCTCCCAGGGAATTAAGTTTTGGAAACATTTCTGGATAGGAGACTCTTTCCTTGCCATCCCTCTGTTTCCTTTTGGAGGGATGGCAAGGAAAGGTCTAATGTCAAAAGCCCAATTGCATTAATGGTCTTTCCCAGCACTCTCCATTTTTACAGTCTTTCTTTGAAGACTTTAGGCTCCAATTTTTGCAATAATGATTTTTAACTTAGCACTTTCTAAATATTTTCCAAGGCAGGTGGTTTTGCAACCCTTGTGCCACATGCCTTTTGGCAAAAATGGACACATTCAGCTTCTGAAGCCCGTTACTGAAAACTTAAAGAACACACACCCAAACCCTTAACCAGAAAAGTAGGAAAATAAATTATATTGGCAGTCAATAAATCGAGAGAGAATTTATGGGGTGTGGGGTAGGATGGAGAAATAAAATAAAACTGTGACTTGGAAAAATTAGAATGAGTCACTGGCAGGTATCTTGGCTATAGTCTTGATCCCTGTACTCATCCTGTGGCTGTTAGCCAGCTTTTGTTCTTCCCTCCAGCTATGCAGCACTCACAATCTTAAGTCAAGATTTGGAGTCCAGACTGATGGGCAGGTCATGTCTCATCCCAAAGGTTGTTGGGCAATTTCTATATGTTATACCATCTTAACTGCTCTGTTGTTGAGAAGAGGAAGACTCTCTCGATCTTTTTCTTTCTTTTTTTTTTTCAGTGATGTGCAGTTAGACAGTGCCCCCATCCTTTAACATCACTGATACTGCTTCTTGCATAATCATCACCCATTTATTAACCACCATCCTGACAACATTGCCACTTTAACTTTTCACCTTACAGCTGCTTTTGTAGTTCTTTTGCTCATTATAACCATGGATGTTCAAGTTTCTATCTCAGTCCTTGTTACTCAGGGGAAAGAGACATCTTGGTGGTATTTCTGTCTTCTATTTCTTCTGTGTCTCATCTGGCACACTTGTCTTCCATTGCTGGATCTGCAGCATAGAATTTATGATATCTGGGTCTCCAGACATATTGGATGTAATTCTTTTCAGGTGTGAAAATGGTGTTTTATGTTCATATTGTGAAAAATTTATTTTCATTTTAAATGCAGTCAGGATGTTCTAGGAATTCCCAAACAGATGCTAATGGAATAAGACTGGCTGGTTGTGTCATGCCCCATCTCTGTGATGAATACTGATAAAGGCCAGACCTAGCCTATTTAGGCAGTTGAATATTCACCAGCCATTCATGCTCCTTCAGGGAAGGTGCATTTTGTTTGCAGGATGTTCCACCCTGCTCTTTACACAGGTCCAAGACAGATTTCCACCATAAGTCCTATACTCTTAAGGTTTTGTAATATAAGAATCACGTTTCAATGGATTTATCTCAGGTTTTTCTTTATGGTCATTGTGAAGATAGCAATCCTCACACTATCCTGTTTTTTATTATTCAATGTAAGTTTGCCCTTCCTGAGGAGTGATAATTAGCTATTTCCATGTCCGAGTTACCTTTTCCTACTAAAATGAAATAGAAACATATGACTGAATAATAAGGTATCAATTTGGTTACTACTTCACTATAAAAATGAAATGTGGCAGCAAGAAATGCAAGGAACCTTTCAGGCTTAATTTGATTTGTACCCTAGAAGAGTAACTGTGCAGGCTCAGCATGTCTATACACTAACAAAAAAAAGAACCTTTTGCTTATTTTATTCTACATAGTTTGGAGTAATAACAGGCTCCCATGGAATGTCTCCATGGTATTCCATTGATGCCTGAATCACCTACTTTTTGAATTAGAACATCTGCGCCTCCCTGGTTTTGTATCCCACTCCATACTTCTGGAGCCCACCCCATTTTTCTAGCACTAATGACTCTAATCCTTATTCTTTTTATCATGTCAGAACTTTTTCATTAGTTCTAATACTAGATAGAGCCTGAGTCTTCTTACTCAAAACCAGCAAAAGTCGTGGGGCATTTTTAGCTAAGTTAAGGATACAGGATTTGATACAGTGCAAGTATGAAGCATATTACTTAACATTATACAGTTACTTTTAAAAATGGCTGCAAATAGTAAGATTTATGGGTTTTACTTTGAGGAGAGATGTCTATATCCACATTTTAGCACTGAAAGATATTTCCATGTGGCCTCTATTAACTATTTGAACTGCAGTTCAAGTTTCATTCCGAGGGAGTTGGAAAATGATATATTAGAAAACATCTTATTGGTGCTATTCTTCACTCTACATAAGGAAACAATGCAGAAAATCTTCTTCCTACTTGGTTTCCTATATTTTTTAAAACTTGTTAGTGTAATTCCATTTCCTTCTTTCAAACTTTAAGTAATTAGTTCTTGATAAAATTCTGTTCTTGAAAAAGTATTCTAGCTTGAATTTCAGTCCGAGAGCAGGAGATTTTGTTCTTCCTGTTATTTCTTAATTTGGACTTGTAAATGTTTCAGACAAAAGTCTGTTGTTGCATGGGGGCTATGATCAATGCAAAGACTTCTGAAATCAAAAGCTGATAGGGAAAGAGTTTTTGTTTTGTTCTAGTCTTGAGTTCCTTTTTAGCTACTAGCAATGTTGACTGTCTTAGCACAGTCCTTCTAAAATAAATCACGTTAGAGTCTGGTACAGTGGTTTACCTTGTAATATCTTGGTTTAAAATATGGCTACTAATTTAGAAGTTCTTACAAAGCAGTCATAGTCACAATTTCTTTTGCAGTGAATACAACTTTCAGAATTTACCCAAATAACTGTTTTGCTTTCTTGTTTTGAAGCATGAACATACTCCCAGTATTTCAGATGACATTTCAGATGAGATTAGTCATTTGGGAAGACTTACAGAGAATAAATCCATAGGAAAAGGATAAATAGGGTCAGGAGTTACCTGCCATCTTTATCACATGCATGCATTCATTTTTTTTTTTTTTCCTGGCAGGGAGAGGCAATACACAAATGAGTTTTTCAGAGGTCCTGGCCTTTATTTTCTTTGCGAACAGGCATATTTTTGAAACTCAGACTTGAAAGATTTGGCATGGGAACAGCATTGCACAAATATATCATTTCTGCTGCCCTTTAGACAAATAACTAATGTTCTCACTCTTTCCTTTTTTTTTTTTTTCAAACAAACGTAGACAGAAAAGCTTATGACTGCTGAATATCATTTTATCTCTACTCCAGTTCTTGCTATTATTATTACTATTGTAATGATCATGATGTTGCCAAGATGGTTAGGATTCTTAGTTATACCATAGCATGATTAACTTTGCTGGTGCACCATAACAAAAGAAAAAGACATGGTCGTTTTCCTCCAGTTCTTACAATCTAAGCACAAAATGAGGCCAGATGCATTCAAATAGACAACAGAGCTCCTGGAAACAATGAGGTAAATTGGTAACCATGATACCTGGATGAAGGGATGGAGTGCTGCCTCAGCAAGTTTGCTAATGATACAAAACTGGGAGGAGTATCCAATAGCCCAGAGGGCTGAGCTGCCATCCAGAGGGACCTGGACAGACTGGACAACTGGGCAGTGAGAAATCTTACGAAATTTAACAAAGACAAGTGCAAGGTACTGCACCTGGGGAGGGATAACCCCAGACACCAGTACAGGCTGGGGACTGACCTTCTGGAGAGCATCTCTGCAGAGAAAGACCTGGGCGTCATGGTGGACGATGAGTTGACCATGAGGCAGCAGTGTGCCCTCGTGGCCAAGAAGGCCAATGGGATCCTGGGGTGCGTTAAGAAGAGCATCTCCAGCAGGTCGAGGGAGGTGATCCTGCCCCTCTACTCAGCCCTGGAGTACTGTGTCCAGTTCTGGGCTCCACAGTATAAGAGGGATGTGGAGCTGCTGGAGAGAGTCCAGCGCAGGGCTACGAGGGTGATCAGAGGCCTGGAACATCTACCCTGTGAGGAAAGACTGAAAGAGCTGGGCCTGTTCAGCCTGGAGAAGAGAAGGCTGAGAGGGGATCTAATCAGTGTATATAAGTACCTCAAGGGAGGCAGTGCCTCAAGGGAGGCAGTGAGGAGGATGGTGCTGGCCTGTTTTCAGTGATACTCGTTGATAGAACTAGAGGAAACTGCCAGAAACTGAAGCATCAAAAGTTCCACAGGAAATTAAGGAAAAATTTCTTAACAGTGAGGGTGACAGAGCACTGGAACAGGTTGCCCAGAGAGATTGTGGAGTCTCCTTCTCTGGAGATCTTCAAAACCCGCTTGGACGCAGTCCTGTGCGATGTGCTCTAGGTGACCCTGCTTGAGCAGGGGGGTTGGGCTAGATGACTTCTAGAGGTCCTTTCCAAACTTAAGCATTCTGTGATTCTATGATTCTGTGATATCAGAAGTTATACTGTGTAAGCAGCTTGACGTTTATCAGAACTTTTGCATGAATTTTAAGGAAGAGTTTGAGAGAGAAAAATGAAGTACATTTGTGGACATATATGCCTGTATGGAATCTTTCAGAAATGTGAGAGGCAGGATTAAGTGCTTGTTTTCAAGTCCTGCATATGAGTGATAGAGAATAACACAGAGGACAGATCAGAGTCAGTACTAAGCTTTTTCAGCATTGAATGGACAATTATAACTGAGGGAGGAAGAGGCTATGAATGAACTGAAAATCAGCATAAGCAGCTGAAGCTTAGTGTGATAGAGAAAGAAGAACCAACAGCTAACCCAGGCAGGCAGAGAGGAGAGACAGCCAACATCATTGTTTTTTCAGGTCAGTATCAGAACAGTCAGCTTCCATTCGTCAGGGCAGAAAGAAATGTCTCAGTGCTTGAGATATGACACATCTCAGCCTAGCTGAGAATTTTAGATGTACTGGTGAATGGAGAAGCTGTTCATTAGCACTGTTATACATAAAGAATCAATAAGTTTTGGACATAGACCAGATGTGAATCTGAATTTTAGATCATTATTGAACTCCTGCTCTTATCTCCAGACTGTTCATTATAGCAAACTCCACCCTCACTTACTTTTTGCAAACACTTCCTCTCTTTATCCTCATGCTATTTCAGTGACTCTGGAGACAATCCCAAGACCACGTGATTTCCTCCACAACAAAATGTATTCTCCTGTTTCAACTAAATTAGCTTTTTTTTTTTTCCCCCACTGACTTCAAAACTAATCCTTGGCAAGTATACTCTCCAATATTCAATATATATTCAACCTCCATGTCTTATAGATCCCCTGGGATATAATCAGTTACTTGCATTCAAGTAACTAAGTTAATCATAATATACTGTTCTTTTCATGCAAAAGACCTTCAAGATCATCAAGTCCAACCATAAAACCATCAACACCATGCCTCATGGCATGGCAACCATGCCAACTCTGTCCCTAAGAGCCTCATCTACGCATTTCTGGAATATTGCCAGAAATGGTGACTCTACCACTTCCCTGGGCAGCCTGTTCCAAGGCTTCACCATTCTTTCCATGTAGAAATTCTTCCTAATGTCCCACCTGAAGCTCCCCTGGAGCATCTTGAGGCTATTTCCCTCTTGTCCTATCAGTAGCTATTTTGGAGAAGAGATTGACCCCCACCTCACTACAATCTCCTTTCAGGTATTTGTAGAGAGTGATAAGGTCTCCCCTGAGTCTCCTCTTCTCCAAACTAAATAATCCCAGCTCCCTCAGGTGCTCCTTGTAAGGTTTGTGCTCCAGCCCCTTCACCAGCTTCGTTGCCCTTCTTTGGACACGCTCCAGCTCCTCCATGTCTTTCTTGTAGTGCGAAGCCCGAAACTGAACACAATACTGAAGGTGCAGCCTCACCAGTGACAAGTTGAGGGGGACGATCACTTCTCTGGTCCTGCTGGCTACCGTATTCCTGATACAAGCCAGGCTGCCATTGGCCTTCTTGGCCACCTGGGCACACTGCTCGCTCGTGTTCGGCCGGCTGTTGACCAACACCTCCAGATCCTTTTCTGCCACACAGCTCTCCAGCCACTCTTCCCCAAGCCTGTAGTGCTGCATGGGCTTGCTGTGACTGAAGTGCAGGACCTGCCACTTGGCCTTGTTGATCCTGATACAGTTGGCCTCAGCCCATCATTCCAGCCTGTCTGGATCCCTCTGTAGTGCTTTCCTACCCTCAATCAGATCAACTCTTCCTCCCAGCTTGGTGTAATCTGCCAATTTGCTGATGGTGCACTCAATCCCCTCTTCCAGATCATTGATAAAAGATACTAAAGAGGACCAGCCATCCATCTGGTCCTCTTTACTCACCCCTGGGGTCTAAGTAGTCCACAGCCTTTACTTCATCCATTAGGCGGGTCACCTGGTCATAGGAGATCAGGTTGATCTGGCAGGACTTGCCTTTCATGAACCTATATTGACTGAGCCTGATCCTTTGGTTGTCATGCACATACTGTGTTAGCGCCCTCAAGATGATCTGCTCCATAACTTTCCCCAGTACCGAAGTCAGGCTGACAGGCCTGTAGTTCCTTGGATCCTCCATCCAACCCTTCTTGTAGATGGGTGTCACACTGACCAGTCTCCAGTCGTCTGGGACCTCCCCTGTTGACCAGGACTGCTGATAGATGATGGAGAGCAGCTTGGCGAGCACTTCTGCTAGCTCCCTCAGAACTGTCAGGTGGATCCCATCTGATTCCATAGACTTGAGAGTGTTCAGGTGGTGTAGCACGTCACAGAGTGTTTCCTTCTGAATTTTGGGGGCATTTATCCTGCTCACAATTGCTCAGGGGCACAAGTACTTTGAGGATAACTATCTCTGTGTTAAAGACTGAGACAAAGAAGGACCCTACCAACCAATGTCCTAAACAGTCCAAAGTCTGCCCTCCAGAAGCCTATCTACTATCTCAATGAGGTGGAATGATACTGTGTAAAGCAGATTCATGCAAGATGATTGTATGTTTTTTTTGGGGTATAAAGATTTCATAAGAAAAAATACATATTTCACTAGAAAATGTTTCAATTTTATTTTTTGCCTACCTCATTTAGTAAAACTTGAATATGGTAGATTGAATTGAAGAAAAAAGGGGTATTGAAAAAATTAAATGTACAATTTTCTAGTAGGAAGTACACAGTATTTATTTGGAGAAAGAAGGATGGATCGCATGGGGATCCTTCAAATAGTTCTGCTCCTGTCCCAGAAATTTCAAGAGAAATGATGATCATCTTGGCAAGTGTCTGCTCGGACTAAAGAAGAGATCCATAAAGATTCATGGTTTGCACTTGTCTGTAACTCGGTTTAAGCGTAAGCTTTGCAACATTCTGTAGGTGACCCTGCATGTGGAGGGGGGGTTGGACTAGATGATCTCTAGAGGTCCCTTCCAACCTTAACAATTCTATGACTCTATTGAACTGCCATTGCTGCTGTTTAGACAATTTTTCTTTGCCACTGACATTTACCTTATACTTAGATTAGTGAAGGCATTGCTTGTCTATAGGCAACAGATTGATAGGAGAATCAACACCTGTTGACAATATGCGACAGCGTATGTTTTATTCAGGGTATTCCTGGGTTCCAAAACATGCATAAAATGTACAGTAGCATAGTAAGGCTGTGCCCAAAGTCAAATTCTGCGACACCAGACTCTATAAAACTCCACTGTCTTGCAAGGATCTTTAAAAACATTGATGTCTTAACATATATTGTTGAACAGCATGTGAAGTACAGATTAGTTTACTTTCCGTTTCCCTCCAAAAATACTTCTGTCTCAAAAAATGTAATAAATACTAACACAGAAAAATTATGCTCTGCAATTAGGACAGTGCATTCTGCTTCTTTACAGTATATAGGCTCTATTGTGTCTGATATAGGCAGTGTTGTCTCTTTTAGGTTTTGATTTTTTACAGTAAGAGATGTCTGCCATTCACACTAGTTTGTAGCTTTTAAGTATGAATAAAAAGTCAGTTATGGATGGAACATTATGAGAGCCTGTTCTCTTAGTACCTGATATACTCACATGTAAAAAGCACTCCAAAAAAAATCCAGACATTTGATTCTTACATATATCTAACTGTCTAACATATTGAATAAATATCCAAGACTTTTCAGTCAGTTATTATTGCTGTGGAAAATAATGGGTAATCTTACTATATTTCTAGAAATTGTACAAAGGCTACCTAGCTGCATTTGTTTCCACGAATGGATTACATTACTGGAAGAGCACACATTTAATTTTTATATTCAACATCACTATTAATAAGGAAGCTCAATGAAAAAGATACACAAAATTGCATCAGACTTTAGTATCCTTTTATGATAATTGCTTTTGTAAAAGACATCTTATTCACCCAAGTACTGACTAGCATATGCAATCATCATTCATGTATGTATGAATTCAGGTATGCATTCATGTATTAATAAACAAGATGTATTTTTTGTCTGAAAATTGTAGAATTCATAATTTGAAATGCTGCTTTAGATTACTATAAATAGTCCCTTTCCTCGTTTAATGTCATAGTTAATGTCAGGTAATATTCCTAAACTCACTTCTGATACAAAAACCCTAATTGTTAATATGAAAAAGAGAGTCATGTTTTTTCACAATTAGAAAAAGCCCCCAAGTCTTGCCAAAAATTTTTGCTTTAATAGTAATTTTCTATTTTCTATTTTTCTACAACCATACCAATAAATTTGTACTGAAGTATGTGGTGTCACCTATGAATTTGTTTTTGCAGCAACAGATAAAAAAGCTTACCATTATCTGACTTTCTTTAATCTATTAGTTGTTAATGTTGCTCTGCTCTGGAAGCACATAGGATAGTCTGAAATCTAATTTTTGGTGTTTAGTACTTGTAAAAATCATTGGTTTCAACAGGCATGTATCTCTTTCTCGAATGTACTATATTAGAGTCAAATCTGTTTCTCAATGTCATCTTTGGCAGAATGGTTGTTTCTGAGGACTTGGCCCCACTGGAGGCCAGCAGCTTGATCATGTAGTAAGAGAGACCCTATAGACCAAGCAAGCTTAGTTAACACTGACTAAGCAAGCTTATCTTGGAAGGAAAGTATAAGATAGGAAAATTATATTTACAGCTGTCCATCATGCCATCAAAGTTGTGCATCTAAAAGCAAATTTGTACTTGGTGTGTCCAATACTTAATACATATAAAGCGTATCAAATCAATATTGAAATGCATTTATATGTGCGCATACATTACAGTCTCAATCTCTGGGGAACTGCTATGTTTTCTTTAAAGTTTATAGCTCACAATTACCAGAGCCCAATGACTCCTATTTTCCTAACTGACTTCCTTGAGGATGGGTTTGCTACCTCTTGAGGATCCAACTCCCTCATTAGAATAAGGCATATATAGAAACAATCTCTAAAGTTGGTCTAATTTCTCTATTGAAGTGATGTAATAGAATTGTAAGAATAAGAAATTTCACATGGTCCTCCCCACCCTTCAGAAGGCACGGTTGTCCCATCCAATAGTAAATGTGAGGGCTAGAGTTCAAAGTCTTCCTAGGATGTGGATGATGCTTTGCAACTTTTGCCTGACCTTATTCTGAGTAACACAGTACTAGATTGTGAATTTCAACGTTGTCTTTGAGGACTTTGAAATTAGAAGGAAAGTGAATGTAGTTTTATCTGTATTCTTATAGTTACCAAGAATGAAAGGTATTTAATGACCATATTTACATATTTCTTTGTATTTGAAAAGAAACAATTGCCACTGCAATTTCATCCTTATTTTCATTATTTCCACTGTCTTGCATGCAGCTGTCTGTGAAAGCCAATCTGATATAACATTTTCCCTCCAAAAAGACTTCCAACATAAACCCATGTCTCTAGGCTTGGACCCATAGGATGTACTTCCTTCATTGGCTCAAACAACAGAAGTTTGTTTGCTTTGTGGCTCCTTTTGCTTAAAAACTAATCAGTATATGCAAGTCTTTGATCAAAACCGAATGGTGGTAACAATTTTGCCACTTTCCCCTTGCATTGAATAATCACACAAATATTCCTTTGAACTTGCTTTGTAGATACAAAATAAGTCTTTAGGGCTAAAAGACTGTATTTGTTGAGTAAAGGCCATATTCTGATGTCACTAGATGCAATATTAATGAATGGTCCTTTATACATACTCGATTTTAATTCACAGTTAATTTTTTGGCTTATTAAGAGAATCTTAGGGATTCCTGAATGTTTTTTGAGAAGAGCAATTGTGAATCCTAAAAGCAGAAGTGAAAGGAAATACTGGTTAATTACACAATACAGTTTAAGACAGAAGACACATTAACTGTCTGTATTTTCCTCCTTATATTCATAAGATAATCAGTGTGAGAAACAAAAATGGGTGTATTATTTCTCTTTAAATATCTGCTTATTTAAATCAGCAGCAAGTGGCCCCATCCTGCATAGGATACAAAACGCAGAAATACACTATTAAATGAAACTGTTCCAGATAAACTGCAAGCCAGCCGACCCTGGAAATTTGGTACCCAAGTTGCGTGACTTGAAAATCTGTTCAAAGCAAGGCAGGGCTGCAAGACTGGACTGTTGTACTTTAGCAACCATAGCAACATGGTCTCTGGAGACCTAATGCTTGTGAATTTTCCTTTATTTCAAGGAAGCGTAATAAGAGAAACGTGGCTTGGAACTTGTTCTTTTTTTTTTCCCTTATATTCACTATGTCGTGACCTTGACAAAAATATCTTCGAAGTATTTGCTGGCTGATTTTCTGCTATGGGACCATTAAGAAATATCAGGATATATAAAGGATCTTGCCAAAGGAAGTCCTATCTTCCTCAAAATATTTGCCTTCATTCCCAGAGAACCTTTTTGTTAATGGAAGGAACTGATAACTTTCATCTTACAGCTACTGCGGGCACCAGAATAATGTTGTACTTTCTTTGAACTGACAGATTAATTGTTTTTTTTTGTTGTTGTTGTTGCTTCAGTAGCAGGTGCAGCTTTTCGTGAGTACATAATTGGATGTGCATGTTTTTCAGAAGAACACAGACGCCTGTTTGGTGCCAAACTCTTTTTCCATTTGGAAAAAAAAAAAGTGATTTAATTTTTAAAATACAGTGTAGGAAACACATGTAAGTGTTTCTAAAAAGCCATATACAAACAAACAAATGTTCACAATGCATATTTAAGTCCGTTGCACATGTTTCAGCTATTATCCTGGATTTTAAATTCCATCTGTCATTGAATCCATATGACTTATGAATGCCAGTTTACAACCATGTACTTTTACAGATTAGAAGAGTTGTTTTTCATTGCAAAAGTTCTAATGTCTACAGTAAAATCTTTATGTGTGTATACATGTTTCTTTTCCTCCTAAATCCAAGAGCCCTACTTAGGCTTTTCAGTATTTCTACACCATGGGATAGGCTCAAATGGGAAAAGCTGCTCTTCTCTATGCTACCCTCTCTTTGGCTTTGGCAGACACATGCTTTACAGAGCTGCAACAGCTGCAGAGTCTTATTTCCTAACCCTTCTTAAAGATTGCTGCACTGGGTCCAGTCCACTCCTGCTCTGTGACTGTATTCCATTGTGTGGGAGCAAGTTTTACATTTTAAAAGTAGAGACAGATCTCCTAGGGGCCTAGACATGAGCCTAAACCCATTATATCAGATGCAGAAGATTCATTTTACAATCTGGATATTTATTTCTTGAGTTATAAAAACTATACTTAGCAAAGAGAGATGCTCCCCCTATTTCCTAAAGGTGTTATAAAAACAGCATGCCTGTAAGACAATGGGAAGTGCATTGTACATTTTAATGATTGTCACTATGATACTATCTGAGATTCTGTGATCTTGCAGTAATTTTGTAAGTCCTCTAAAATATGGTTTGGTGCATTAACTATTCATGCATTATGAACATTTAACAAATATTCTTAATTTCTAGCTGTCCCAGTTGTGTAGAATAAACTGAAGGTCTCCTGAAGTGTGCACATTAACAGCAGTAGTCACCTGTCTAAAGGAGTCCCCTTTAATGTTATATGGCTATCTTTGTGAAAATTTTCAATCTGTCCAAATTACAGGTCTTGACAGATGTGCAAATGTAATACAATTTCTAGCATCATGTAAGTGATAGTTTCATTGTTGTGAAGAAGAGTACAAGAGAGACAAGATGTCAAAAATGCTTTCTCGTCTCCGCTAGTTACTGTAAATGGATGTGACAGATGCCATCTACAGAGGCTCCCCTCAGTACAGGGAAAAGGCGCAGATGTGAAGATGTAGAAATCTTGACACAATTTCTTACGTTTAGTGAGGTGCTAGGATAAACTTGGGCATTATTTCTAACAGCAGATTGAACAACCATTCAACAGTAGACAGGGATAACTAGTGATGAACACTAATCCATCTACCCCTTTGTTCTGGAAAGGATCTGTGTTCATTGGGCTGACCTGAAGCTAAACACTGTTTTCCCCTAGCTATTGTTGCAGCTGACTCCACTTTAACTATACTTGCACCTGGCTCATGGTTAGCAATGATTTGATTAAATCAGTTGCTGTAAGCCCTCTTCTGAGGGTAGATGCTGGATGGCAGAACCTAGAGGGTGGTGATCAGCGGCGCAGAGTCTAGTTGGAGGCCTGTAGTTAGCAGTGCCCTCCAGGGGTCAGTCCTCGATCCAGTCCTGTTTTATTTATTCATTAATGATCTGGATAAAGGCACAAAGTGCTCCCTCAGCAAGTTTGTTGATGATACGAAACTGGGAGGAGTAGCCGATAGCCCAGAGGGCTGCCATCCAGAGGGACCTGAACAGACTGGATAACTGGGCAGTGAAAAACCTCATCCAATCCAACAAGGCCAAGTGCAAGGTCCTGCACTTAGGGAGGAATAACCGAAGACATCAGTACAGGCTGGGGACCAACCTTCTGGAGAGCAGCTCTGCAGAGAAAGACCTGGGTGTCATGGTGGACGACAAGTTGACTATGAGGCAGCAGTGTGCCGTCGTGGCCAAGAGGGCCAATGGGATCCTGGGGTGCATCAAGAAGAGCGTCTCCAGCAGGTCGAGGGAGGTGATCCTGCCCCTCTACTCAGCCCTGGTGAGGCCACATCTGGAGCACTGTGTCCAGTTCTGGGCTCCACAGTACAAGAGGGATGTGGAGCTGCTGGAGGGAGTCCAGCGCAGGGCCACAAGGATGATCAGGGGCCTGGAGCATCTGCCCTATGAGGAGAGACTGAAAGAGCTGGGCCAGTTCAGCCTGGAGAAGAGAAGGCTGAGAGGGGATCTGATCAGTGTCTATAAGTACCTCAAGGGAGGCAGTGAGGAGGATGGTGCTGGCCTCTTTTCAGTGGGGCCCACTGATAAAACTAGAGGAAACGGCCAGAAACTGAAGCATCAAAAGTTCCCCAGGAAAAAAATTTCTTAACAGTGAGGGTGCCAGAGCACTGGAACAGGCTGCCGAGAGAGGTTATGAAGTCTCCTTCTCTGGACATCTTCAAAACCCGCTTGGATGCAGTCTTGTGCCACGTGCTCTAGGTGACCCTGCGTGTGCAGGGGGGTTGGACTAGATGACCTCTAGAGGTCCCTTCCAACTTTAAGCATTCTATGATTCTACGTAAGCCATTGAAGTCTTCTTCTCCAGTCACCATTTTACAAGTTTGTTGAGCAACAGTATAGCTAGCTATATATGGTCCTGCTGTGTCAAGTTTCCAAAGATGCTCTACATTTATGAGTGGGACGAAATCATGTGAGGAGGTCAACTATTGAACAATGGGTTCTTGAAATTCTTCCCATCATTGTCATAGTGGGAACAAGCTTTAAGCAATCTTGAAAACCAGGTCCTTATTTATGAACCCGAAGCACACACAACTACGTCAGTGGTTACGAGCAATAGAAAATCTCCTCTCATTGCTCTTCAGGATTAATATACATGTCACCAGAACAATAAATTGAGAGAAAGGTAAAACAAAGATAGTAATAATATAGCAGCATTTCATTAACAATTTTTTAAATGGTGATCTCAAAAGATCTCAAAACTATCACATACAAGGATCATCTAATCTCCCTTGGAATGGAAGCCTGTAGTAGTAAAGATATGTTAGTGAATCTTTTTTAAGGTGGGGATAGGCAAAATCTATCAGTCTGCATGCAGCATGAGAAATGTTAGTATTTGTGTAATATATTTAATTTCTACTTTTAATTTTAGATTTTTCTTGTTTTTTCCTTGCCTCACTGACTCTGTGATAGTGATTTGAGATGTGTTCCTGACAAAATAGTGGTCTATATCAGTGAAATAGTCATTGCCTATTTTTTTATGTTCATTGCATTTATATAACTATTTATATAACTATATTACAAATTATTTTATGAGAACTTAAGAAAATAGCCATACTATAAAATACAAGTGCTTTTTCAAAGCCAATACTACGAGGAAAATACAACACACCTACTTAATTTTCTTGTTGAAGCCTGTTGTATTATGTATATGTATCAATACATATATTTTCAAAGCAATTGTTATAGAATTTAATGTTTCAAATTAAAGCAGTGAAAAGTAGGTGACTCTTATTACTAAACTTACATGAATTAATACCTGTTTCAGTTGTTAAGAGAATAACAATATTTCAATTACATTGTAATTAGTTACCCTAACCACTAATCAAGTTAAAAGGGAAAAAGAGAATGTTCTAAATTGTTATCCATGAGTTCATTCTAGGGAATAAAAGTCTTTCTGCAAAGGTACAGAAATACTACAACAATATTTTTAAGAAACCCAATATCTCTATAGCCCCTATGTTCATTTTATGAATAGGAATATATTTAGTAAGTATGTTATTACACATTTAATACAAAACATTGGACTAGAAACTTGTTTCTCATATAGTCAGACTCGTTAGACTCATTAAGAAAGGAGATTTAGTTCAGGCAAAACACATAGGATACATATCTTCTAACCATTTATGGTCTTTAAATCCCAGCAATTTATTTCCTAATTACCAAAAATAAGGCTATATTTATGTTATATGTATTTCTTCTTTTCTTCTGCAATTAAAAGATAATATTCTATAAAATCAACATATCATAGGCCCAAATTCTGATTCTATTGAACTAGTGAGCTGTTCAGATAGAACTTTGAAGCCTGGTATCACATTTGAGAAAAATGTGAAAATTTGAGTCAGTGTACAACACATCTGTTAAAATTATAATTCACAGCACCTTATTTTATTAAATTTATATAAAATTCTGATGTGCTTCCATAAAAATGTGAAGCCCATATTCTGTGCAGTATAATTGTTTCATATCTCTTCCATATAGAAAACATAAATAGATATCAGTTGTTCATTGTCTCTTCCTGTAAAATAATTAAAAGATGTCAAATGAACATAGGAAGCAGCAGGCTCAGAAAGAACAAAGTTCTTTAATTTCACATTCTTCTACTTTACACCGCTTACACAAGCTGTGGAATTCATTGGTGCAAGATTTTGGGGGTATTAAAGTTGGTGTGGTTTTGAAATGCAATTTAACAAAATCATGGGAAGAAAAATCCACTAAATTAAAATATGAAGACAAAGAAAGCACTAGAGTAGTGGATGGCTGGAAGAATGATCTAGAAAAATAGCACTACATTCTTGTCTTTTTCTCTTGTACTCTTTCCTGGGGATTTGCTATTGGAGACAAGATCATGGGTTTGGGTGGACCTTTGGCATAGTCTGATCTGCTCATATTTGTATTACACTCATATTTGAAATATTTTGAAAAGAGAACTGACTAGAACATATATGCAATTAATAAACTGTATACTCATTTATGTCTTTAAATTATGATTACCTTTTTAATTATTGTTTCCCTTATTTAGTCACTGAATGGTTTTGCATTGGTGGTGAGTGCAGACGGAATGATATTTTATGCATCATCAACTATTGTGGATTATCTAGGCTTTCATCAGGTAAATATATTAACAAATATTTAGAATATCTAATATATACTGTGTTTGTAAAAACTTTATTGTAGTCATTCCTGTTAAATGTCTCTCTCAAATCCAGTACTGTGTTTTGTGTTGTTTTGCCATGTCCTTATACTGCTGCTTAGACATAAATCATAACTGAAAATAACTTATTTAACTATGCTATGGTTTTTTTTTTTTTTGGAGCTCATAGATTAAGATTAATTTCTTGTAATGTTGCAAGAGTTGATTTCTGTTGTAAAACTTCTGTTAATAGAAGTTTGATCTATTATAAATATAAGATTTAGCAAAATGTTTCCTTTCAATTCTAGTATAAAATGCTTCTATTGTAGACTGGTTGCCTGTATATAGTATATATATTGTAAAGCTATAGAATTACAGAATGATATAGTTTGAATGGACCTCTGGAGGTCATACAGACCAACCTCCTGCTCAGAGCAGGTCCAGTTCAAGCAGGTTGTTGTGGGCCTTGCCTGGTCAAGTTCTTAATATCTCCAAGGATGGAGATTCCACAACATCTGCGAAACAGTGCAGAACAGAACAAACAGTCCTGTTCCCATGTTCCATACATCCTAAATGTAAAAATGCTTTCCCTCATATGAAGTCAGAATTTCCCAACTTCTGTCTGTTGCCTCCTGTCCTACCACTGTGCACCTCTGTGAAGAGGCGGCCTTTGTGTTCTCAAAACGTCCTTTTATTAGGTACATGCAGACAATTCTCACCAAAGCCTTTTCTTCTTATGGCTGAACAAACTCAATTCTTCTCCCTTCTTAAAATGAGCCATATGTCCCATCTCTCTAAACCTACTAGTAGCACTCTCCAGACTCACTTCAGTGTGTTAGTATCTTTATTTCCCAAGACTAGACGCAGTACTCCAGACATAGTCTTGTAAGCGCAGAGTAGAGCGAAAGAACTACTTCTCATTATGCTTTTTCTAACACAACCCAGTAGAAATTTAGTCATCTTTGCTGTAAGGATGAACTCACTTGTATTCAACATCTTGTCCCACTTGCCTTGTCCCAGGCCTTTTTCTACAAAATGGCTTTCTATCTAGCTGGTTCCCAGCCTGTTCTATGCATGGGTTTATTCCATTTCAAAGGCAGGAGTTCTCCTTTGTTGAACTTCATGAGGTTCTTATCAGCCTATTTTTATAGCCTGTCAAGGTCTCTCTGCATAGCAGTTCCATTCTCCAGCATATCAACTGCCCTCCTCAGTTGGTACCCTTTAAAACTTTCCTGAGAGTGCACTCTGTCCCTTTACCTGTTCAGATAGTAAACCGTATTGGTCCCAATATCAGTCTCTGAGGGAGACAATTAGTACTGTCTGCTGGTTGGACTTTGTTATTACTCACATTTGCATAGGCACAAACATTAAAAAAAAGATAAAAATAATTATCTTCGATGTTAAGACAAAATGCATACAAGAGAAACAGGGGCCTCTGAAGTAACTTTCCTCAAGTTAACTTTGCTCTGAAGATATTCTCCACCAGCCATTATTTTAAGGAAAGTATCAACCAAAAGATACATCTCTGCCCCCCCACGCTTACAAATTAAACATTCCTTATTGCAATTGTTTCAGACTGATGTAATGCACCAAAACATATATGATTACATTCATGTGGATGATCGCCAGGATTTCTGTAGACAACTACACTGGGCCATGAACCCTCCCCAGATGTTATCTGGACAACAATTGCAGAGAGAAACAGGTAGGCACAGTTCTACAGTTCCACACCAAGTCAGATTCTTCAGTGGAAGGCTGCATAGTGTCCATTTATAAAGTTACTGCCCCATAGATTAAGTTTCTTCCTGATCCCTGACACTTATAAGGTAGTGTGTGGTATGATGCTTGGTACTTGGTATTTCCTTTATTTTTCTGTAATGTACCTATGGATATTTTACCATCACACAGAATGAACATCATCAGTGTTCATCCTACCAACCTTTTGTTCACACTGATCAAGACACTGCTATCTTTTAATTGTGAGAAACCCCCATTCAATAAGTTTCTGTACAATACGATAGGGGTGATATCACTTTCTACCATTTGGTTTCCTGTGCACATTTACGTGGCTAGGAAACTTCCAAAGCAAAAGAAGGTTTAGCAGTATTTTTCTCCTGAGGCTGCATATTCCTAGGATAGTAGATTCACATGTGCAGAAAGCTTCCCCCTTGTACAAAAGGATTAAAGCTGGAATTGTGACTACAGATAATAGAGTGTGGTTGAAAATTTTTAATCTATAAAGAACTATTGATTTCAGTAAAATGTATGCAATTCACCAGAAGCTGAGGAAGCAATTAGTTTCTGGATGGGGAAAAACACTTGCGAGAAAACATTGGTTTCATAGCCTTTATGAATTCATGAGGAACACAGGAATCTCTCAAAGTTTGAGTGTTTTGCATTAGTCCTTACGGAAACCTGAGGAACTTTGCAAAATTTTGCAATAAGAAAAGAGAAAACAAATGGAACAATGTGCATGAAATTTTTTAAATTATAAAAAGTCATAAACATTTAGAATTTTTGTCCTAACTTTTGTCTAGCATAAAAATTCATTTTCTGTGTTCATACCTCTGGCAAATACATGTGTGCGTCCTTTGGGAAATAAGTATTTCAAAACCTATGCACCTGGAGTCCAAAACTGGCAAATACTTCATCAAAAATCAAAGAGGCAACAGCTGAACATTAACTAATGAGCCACTGTTAATTTGTTCTTTTCCTTCGTTAGCATTATTCTGTATTTTCTTCCTTTTTCTAGTGTATTATCTCTGATCTCAGAAGCAGTAACATCTGTTATCCTGCTTTGCAACATTGAAAATCACAGAAACTCAGAAAACAAAAAATTCAAAGTTCCCGAAAGAACTCACCTGAATCTCATTAAAAAGCCTCTCTTTTTTTTTCTTTTTTTTTTATTTTTTGGTAGAGCATATGCAAGTTTATTTACATGATTTAATTTAATATTCCTTTCGATAAAACAATTTTAGCATTTCCCATCACAGTTTTTTAAGAAGATATAATAGATTTTCTTTTTTGTGTGTGTAATCTGACATATATCGCCTCCACTGTTGTTTATAGGAGAAGAATATATTCTAAGTAAATTGTTTAAAGCACAAGATAATGACAGCACAACAACGGATTATTCTTCTTTCTTAACTCGTTCATTCATCTGTCGAGTTCGTTGCTTGTTGGACAGTACTTCTGGCTTTCTTGTAAGTATAATTTCACATGCAGAACTGTCATAACATACAGATTTAAATTGCTTCATGTGAAAGATATTTGAACATAAATACATATGTTGTGGACGGTGTTGAAGACACATTTTAAATTTGTTGAATAGCAAGAAACACATAAAGATATTCATTGATTCTATGTAAAGAATGATAGAAGGAAAAGAAAGGCTGTAATATTTGAAATTGAAAGTGGGAAGAATCCTTCATGGTCTTGGGGATGGCACCTGTCCTCCATTTGTACTAGGCTTAGGACATAAGAGGCCAGCTGATTTTCATCTTTAACATTTAAGCACAAGTGAAGTACTCACTTTAAAGAACCATAATTATTATTACTAATTTTCCACTTTCGCAAAGGACCATTTTATAATAAAAAACAGATTAGGATATCCCTTATATACTGCTTAATTATTCTTGCTAGGAGTGGCTTATTTCTAGAAATCCCTTCCTAATTTGTTTGTAATAAAGTCAAGTCTTGTTTCTTTGTATAGAAAATAAGTCATGTGCAAAGAAAATGAGAGACCATATTTAACCAGGCAAGCTAAGGAAACAGAACTGCAGCATAAACCATCTTGATGAAAGGATGATGAGATTGGTCACATTTACCCTACAGACTAGCTTCTCTAGTATCAACAGTAACACAGAGCTTTCTATAGGAACTTGCTTTGAAGGAGAGCTCTGGTCAGAGAGGGTAGAGCCTATTGTGAAGACATCCTCTGCAGATCTCTGCCTTTTGCTTATATGGTGATTTGGAACAGGAATAGATGATTCCTTCCAAGCTATGTACTGTGTGTCTCAATATTTTGATATTTGCCTTTTCCCTTGGTGTCTTCCAGCACAGCCCTTGGGTTGGTTGTGCCAGTCCATATACTTCCTAGACCAAGTGCAAGAATCATCTTATTGGAGAGAACAGAGCATGGAAAAAAATAATTCTCACCTCAAACTCAGGTGTACAGGAAATAGGTGTTTGCACCATCATAAGCTTCTAGTCTTGGTAAACAGAACATAATGCAGAACTTCTACTTTAAATATATAGGATTTAAAAAAAAAAAACAGCTTCAAATCTCACATTTTACTGTTGGTAGTGCCTCCACTCACCATGTCTCTGAAATTGTGTGGTTTAGACTGTATGAAAATAATGAAATTCCAGGCTTTTCTCTGTTTCAAAACTAGCTTTGAACATTACAGTCTACAGCTTAAATGTGTGAATCACTAGTTTAAACATCACAGTCTATATATCTTATTAGCATTTTCAATATTACAATGTTAAAATGTTAGAATGTTTTATACATTTATGTTTATGACTTTTTGTTTTGTTTTATATATATATATACAGACAATGCAGTTTCAAGGCAAACTAAAGTTTCTCTTTGGACAAAGAAAGAAGTCCTCATCAGGAACAGTATTACCACCTCAGTTGTCCTTATTCTGCATAGTGGTGCCACTTCTTCTCCCTTCTGTGACAGAGATGAGGATGAAGAGCTTGCTTGTGAAAGCAAAACAAAAAGCTGATGATGCGGCAGGAGTGAATACAAAGTATTTTTAAATTAATCCTTTAGTATTTAGCAAGCTATAGTATGGGCTTTATGCGTATTAAGTATGTAAACAGCCACAAAGTCTATTGTTGTGAAGTAAAATGCTTATCAGTGTGACTGACAGCATCACAGTGACTTTTAACAGAATATGCTTGTGTATGTGTGGAGTTACTACCCACACATCTAATATGATTTTAGCACATATATTTTTGACAAGAACTAAATTGTTAGGAGTCTGATGTAAAAGAATATGCAGGTTTTTGTATCAGAGTTCGAGCAGCAATGACCAAAAGTCATTTCCACCTGCTAGCTTTTCAGTAGCCTGGATGAAATTAGCTAATGATCAAAATTCAGCTTCTAGAAGAGAGGTGCTTTAAATTTTGTTAACTGACTGAATTGTGGCTTAGAATTTAATAGCTGAGAAGAATGAAGTATGCATTTAACTGTGGTGCTTCGTTTAGTTCAGGCCTGAGGTGTGCTAGCCAGAAATGGTGGGGAAAGTCGTAGACATTTATTTTCTGTTGGTCTTTATAAACAGTTGAAAAGTAGTTTCACAGGCTTTGTACCTTTTATCAGCCATACTGTGCATTTAGAACTAAAGATTGGAAGAGATCCATTAAAATCACATGATGATTATTGCATGCTAACTCTTGACTGTACTGCTGGTGAGTGACCTAAGATAGTTCTGCCTAAGATAGGCAGAGACAAATATGCATAATGTTTGTCTCAATTAAAGCTATTCTGGAAATACTAAGTGGTGAGAGGAATGTTCCTAAACATACCTATTCCTCATAATTAAATGCAGAATTCCAGTCATACACCAGTTTGAGCATCCATACGATGCAGGAAACATAGACAAACATTAGTATTTGTTCATAGTTGATGGCTTGAATATCACATCTTTCACAGTTTGTGAATTTACTGTATTGTCATTCACTGACACAGAATTTTTCATAATTTGTCCTCTGTAGCTGCAATTCAAAAGCTAATTCAGCTCTATATGAAGCAGCAGAAATATATGGAAGAAATAGTCATCATGAAGGTGCAGCTTTCCCTAATGTGTTACAGAGTGCTGATAACCAAGTCAAAGGTGTGTTTTCTAAGTACTTCTGGCTTATATATAGTTTATGGGGACAGAACTTTGCCTTTTCTTTTCATTTCTTAAGATTTTAATATTTTGGTCCAAGTGCTTTATATCTCTGTTTTTGTGGGTTTGTTTGTTTGTTTGTTTTGCTTTTTAATCTCAAACTGCCCTTCTATATAAAAACCTGTCCACTTCAAAAGACAGTAGTACTAATCAGCCTAATTCAGAAATGCCAAGATAATAAACAAAAGTGTACAAAATATGCTTTATTAAAATTACAGCACTGCATTTCACATAATAAAAGATAAGACCTATACTTCTTTGAGGAAAATGTGACACAAATGTCACTTTCCCCCAAGGATCAGGAAACATGAGGAAGATTACTATTTATTATATTTAAAACTCATTAATTGCTTATGTCTTTGACTCATGATTTTTCAGTTTTTGTGTCTGATAAGAGTCTATGCTGTAATTCAGATTTTGCAAGAGGTAACTATGATGGTAAGTCTTCTCCAATGAGCAAATCCTTCTCCCATAGAGATTTTTGTTGCACCAGCTTGAAATGTTTTACTTCTTTAAAACCATTCCTATTGTAGTGCCATTTTTTATTAATATTTTCTCACTATACCAGTGAGAAGAGAGAAAAATGATAATGAACCTTTGGTTACGGTTTGAGGGTTCCTATCTGCCCTGTTAGATTTGTTTGTTTGATTATTCGTTGGTGTGGTTTGGTTTGGCATGTGTGTGTGTGAGTGTGTGTGTGTATAGTTTGCCTAGTTCTGTGACATATTTTGGTTTGTCCTTTATTGTGATGATTCTAAAACAGAAAAAAAAATCAGTGAGCATTCACCAAAGCTGTTAAATACTGCTTGTATTAAAATGTACTTTCGTATTAAAATGTACTTTCTTTTAAATTGTATAGCAAGGAATAATGGAGAAAATGGCATTTCTGTAGTCAAAGTACAAACAAATGAAGATCACTGGTTCTGGGTTCAAGCTAACACTCAGCTTCTGTATCGAAGTGGTTCTTCAGAGTATATCCTTGCGCAACAGCAAATGTTGAAGTAAGTACATTTTCCCATGCCAAAACAATTCCATATTTCATGAAAAATCAAATTTTCTTTGTTTAGGATCTTTAAAAGAATTGCAGTGGCCTAAGACAAGAACTGTGTGAGAAGAGCTTGGTGTACTTAATAAATGGAAAAATTAATAGAAAAAATTTAATATCTCCTGCATACATTTTTGTCTTGGATCATATAAAATGTCTATTAAAATCCTGAATAATATTTTATGTCTACCTTCATTTTCTTTTTCCCTAAAGTTAAACACATATATTTTAAAATAGAGTATTCCAAAAACAAAATGCTTGATTACTAGAATCTTTTGATTTTTTTGCACAAAGACTTATTTTGGGGTTCATTTTATTTTGCAGCTAAATTTGTTTTAACATTGGATAATGTTCTTTTTTATTTTTCTGGATGACAGTTGAACTCATGTTTTTTGTTGCAGACCTTTCAACATAATCTAGACAGGGATGCTTATATTCTAAGTGATTGTAGGCTCTAAGCTTTGGAGCGGAAGATCCGTGGATCTGAATTCAAAGGGGACCTCTCCATCTGTTTTTTTCCTTTCCTCCCAAATAGGTTCTTCATCCCCACTCTTCCATTTCTTTGAACTTCTAAGCAGGTATCTTTTGCAGACAGCATATCTCCTAGGATTCATGTGAATAGTAGAGGACCTCCTTCCTGAAGGTGGTGGAACCCTTTGCCTTTACTCTCATGGTAGCTTTCCCCTGTTGTTTTTAACCACAATAATACTTTTTGTTAAAATGTCTTCCTGGATACATATATTCTTTTGAGAATGTTTGCTAGATACTCTTTTGCTGCAAAAATCTTTATTTGAGATGTAAGCATTCATTGCTTTTTCATTTTATCCAATCCATTGTTTTGCAGTTAGATGATTTTCTGAAAAGCTCATTCTGCAGTGAACGTGTGTTGTTTGAGAGATTCTAGATGATCACACTTCAATAATATTGAGCAGAGGATTGAAAATACTTAATATCTCATGCAGAAAAAGAAATCAGATATTTTCCTTACTTGGTGCACATCTGTTAAAATGGGATATTCTCTTTGTGGAGAGAATGGACTCCCTCTACTGGAAATTCTTGCACATTGAGTCCATAACCAAGGAAAAGAGTTTCTGACAATGAACTAAAAAAAAAAAAAAAGGGTATCTGAAACCCTCATTAATTCCTCATCTTTTCATGCCAAGTTTCTCATTCTGATACCACTTCTTGCCCTCATAGTCAGTGTGGTTTATAAAATTGATCCTGCCTGATTAGTTGAAGTTCCAAGAATGCTGTGGGTAGCATAGATACTGAAGCAATTCTCTTTCTTTGTCAAACCTTTTGATTAATTTTGACTACTTTAACTATAGATACATTTTCTTCCCTTCCTCTGACTGTGCTTTCAAAGTGGAGGACCACCATAGTTCTTACACAAATGTCTTTAACCAGAAAGTTCTTATGATTCTTTGTTAAATATATTTTTAACAGAAGAATGAGAGTGTCAATACCAAACTGCATGCAGAGCACTATAATATATAAGGTCTTTGTGAAATATGTGCCCAAAATGAAAAAGATGCCTATTACCTGTTATAATTTAAACAAAATAGTGCCACAAAAAGATAGTTGTGTACACATTCATGCCCAGGTGTATGCCCACTACTTTTTCTCTCCTGATTAAATATAAATGTTATATAGACCACAGTGTGATAGTCTCATATTAAGTTAATGACAAATGTCATTGTAAGGTGTGTCAGACCACTCTATTAATATCACAGAAAACCTCTGATTGACTCCTTTTCTCTGTTGTTATTGAAAGGGAAGAAGATAAGCAACGGAAGATACCCAGCAATTTTGCCAGTTTGAAAGGAAACCTGGAAGGACTTTCTTATAACAGTGCCATTGAAACCCTGGGCCAATTGAAGCATCTTAACTGGACAGCAGTAAAAAATGAACAAGATAATGTCAAAGTGAAGTTTGAACCTAATACAAATGATGAGTGTTTTGTGCTAGAGGAACCTCTCAGTTCTAATACATCGTTTTTAGGTGTTCAAAACAACTGTACCACAAGCAGCAGTTGGACTCCAAGGAACTCAAACCCTTGTTCTATAAATCAACGAATGAACACATGTTCAAACAGAAGAGCTGGATCATTATATAACAAAGACCAAAGTTTCTTAAGCTTTGCATCCACCTGCCCTTCTTACTGGGGGAGTGCAGAAAGCTGCCAATCTCATTCAGGCTTACAACAGCGATATATAGAGAACTGTCCTACAGATCATATGAAATTACAGAGATCATTAATATCCTCAGGGTCTCCTTGTGATGTAGTGTTTCCGTTTGATATGCCTATCAAAACAGAGTATGATTCTGATTCTGAAAACATTGCTGATAACTTCTTGACATCACAAAATCGAGCCTGGTTGGATGACAGTGGCACAGCAAGAAAGCAGCTGTTCAGTTATTCCAATATAGTGCACCTTAAAACAGAACCGGACCTCTGTGAGCAAATTTCACCTTGTCAGAAACCAAGGCACTGTGTTTATACACAGCATAATTGGCAATGCATTGTAACAAATCATCCCAACAACATAAATTTGAGCAGGTCTTGTAAGGGCTTATGGAGTAGGGAGATGGCTCCATTTTGCCCTCCGAACTCTGCGTGTTTGGAAAGCTTGCCGGACCGACCACATACCGAATTCTACAATCAGTTCTGTAACCCAAATTCAGTGGAAGAGAAAGAGCAGAATAATGAGATTTTAAAAATGCAATGTGAATTCAAAAATCCCTGCTTGGTTCAAGCAATAAAGCGTGAGCCCCTGGATTCTCCACCATTGTCTGATAATGGACAGAATGGAGTGAATAGGAGCTTCTCTGAAAATACATTAGCAGGTCCTATGCCTCATAAAACGACCGAATGTACATTTTTACAGTAGATTTTATTACATTTGAAATATTTATAACATTAAGGCAACAAATTGTAGATTCTCTCCTAGTTGGGTTAAGTGAGTTACTAAAATTTAAAAGCCAGTGGAAAGGTTTTACTTATGTATTTGCATGTGTGTGTGCGTATGTAAGAAATACAGACACATACACACAACTCTACTCACACACCCCTGTGTACTGCCATTTTTTAGCACTCTTCAGAAACACTGAGAGATAAAACCTCAGATGTAGAAAAATAATAATTAATACAGAAAAATCATTAGTAATTGCACAGATGTACCTGCTGATTTGCCTATATCAACCTCCTTGTCTACAGTAAATCTAAATTTCTTAACGAGGTCTGGCTATTTCTATTTCTTGCCTTTGTTCTCTCTCCTGCCTCCACAAGCTGCTGTGATGCCTCTGTGCAAAGACAATATATTTATGGTCTTTTATATAGTCAAAATTTTCCTTAGTTGTCTTTGCATTACTTTTAACTTCTCCAATAAGAAGCATCAGCTTCTCCTTTATTTCAGCATTAGTCACAACAGGCAAACATTTCCCAGATGCAATTTTTTATTTTGAAATGTTACCATCAATTTAAAATCAAATAATTTTAATAAAACTTATTGAACATTATTTCAGGTGCTGAAGTCTTTCCCTGTTTTCCCTGACAATAGTAAGGTTTTAGTACACGTTTTCCCATTTTTAAGTCTTTCATGTTGGTGTTTGAAAGACTGAATAATGGGGTGTTGTCCACTTTTATAAATGATTTACAAAATGTTGTTAAATGTGCATGAGAAGAAAAAACAGAAAGAAATAATTGGGGAAATAATATTTGTAACAGTTACAAAGGAAATGCACTTTAAAATTTGATAGTGTTTTTTAATTTGAGTGATAGCAGCCAGTTACTGTCACCAGACATCAAAAGTCCCACACTAAAATTAGGTATTTTTAAAAGGTTCATAATTTCAGTCCCCAGTGAAAAAGTTAATATCATGGAGAGCCAACTGGATATAACCATGTTGGTTCTTTTGAAAACAGATCCATGTTTTCCTTTGTACCTAGATAGCATTATATTTCTGCTAAGAACTCACTCTCCCCAAGACTTCCATTTTTGCTGTTTAAAACTCAGGCACTAACTTTTGTTTTAAGATTGCACTATTTTAATTTCACATCACCTTCACATATATAAAAACAGTCTTTAAAAGCTTAGATGTATATGTGCTTTTAAAAAAATGTGTTCAGTGAATGTTTTCATTTTCAAAATGTTATAAATAATCATAATGTATTCATTTTTATATCTACTAACCACTGAGAACATGGCTTTACAAACCAGCAAAGTTGCATAAACTTCTCCTTAGTGCTGTAAAAATATGGGATAAGCATAGGTTTCATGCAGTGGAGTAGTTATGTGGTAGCAGAGGGAATGGCACCCAGGAGACTGCTATTCTCCACAACTGTCTTTCTTTGATAGAGGTTCCTGCCTGTACTTTAGAGTTGGCAGAAAAATATACTTCTCCTGCACGTCAGTTAAGTGCTTATGACCAACAGTTTAATCTCAAATACTGCACTTTACACTGAAATGCCTGAGATAACTTACACATGCACCTTTTGATGACTGTCTTGCAAAAATTCCCCACGGAAAGGCCAGAGTGGAGAGCTCAGATCTGTCCTAATTAATCTGATTGTACCTAACTCAGGAGGAAGTCTTGTTTCTGTTTCAGGTGAATCTACTCTTTGTTGGCTACATGCTGCCTTTTATTTGAGACAGCCCTCATATTCGTAATGCTCCTACCAGTAGCTGTAATGTAACATCCGACCTCTTTCAGAGATGGAGCTGATTGATAGCGTGAACCTCACTGGTCTGTCAGTGTTCATGTTACATAAAGTTAAGATCAATCACACAAATGGTTCTAGGCAAGCAAATCAGATACTACTGTATTGTATATAGTATATAGCCCCACATAACTCATTGGAGTTGCAAAATCTCCCTGTTGCTAATGCCTTGTTTACAAAAATAATAGCAGTATTTCTTTCTAGACTCTTGCAGACATTTAGGCCAACTTGTTATGGAGACATCTTTTAGGCCATAGTTTGTAATAGCAGTGCTTATTTCTTCATGTCATCACTGCTTCTGTGACAGTATAGGACCTCATAGAGTTGTGTGATGAATCATGTTGCGTTCTCCAATCCAGTTGCTGTGCAGCTACACACATGTGCTAGCGCAGCAGAGTAGTGTGGAGTCAGTGTAGCATGGGGATAGGTGGCGAGGGTCAAGTGGAGGGCATGCCAACATGACTGCTAAAAAGCTGTTCATTTAATTACTCTTTGACTCAGAGTTTCTGGGCCTGGTCTAGCACTACCATGCACCTCTCTAAGGGCAGCTGAAGCTTCTGTACAAAAAGGAAACTGATCAGCTGTGTGAGATGTAACTTCCTTCTAGGAGGATGAATGAATGTTTACCTTAAAACAAGAGGTCATCTGTTGGCTACTGCCTGGGCAAATGTTAGCTTCCTTATGTTTCCATAAAGTCTGAATCCAAGAAAGATACAAGGTAACTTATCTTATGCAATATATTTGAATTTACTCCATATATTTTGCTGCCAAGCTTTTAATCTCAGGTCTCATTAAAAAAAAAAAAAAAGGAATTCTTTCTGTTCTAAGTTATCGCACATATTCATGCAGTTGTCTAAGAAATAAGTTTATTAAAAGATTGGCACCTTTTATTCTTTTTGGACAGTCACTAACTGCTGTTACAAGTGAACAAGGATCAGTTTCTTATAAGCACTTGGCATATTGCACCACTTGGAAAGAACAGAGAAAAACAAAGGAAAAAAAAACTTATTATCTGGTTTTAATATACAGATATAATTCCTATAGATATCCCAAAAGATATCATCTTTTTTAATGCACAAAGTGCACCCTGGATTGAGTCTGGACTGATATCTGACATTATATTTTACTCTGTTAAATTATCACTGATTTAATCTTTTTAAAACGTTTGCAGACATTAATGAACCTATGAAAACCGATCAGCATACAGCATCAAAGGCAGAGCAGTTGTTTTAAGTTGCTACTTTTTCCTAATGGTTGTTGTTTTGGCATTATTAAAACAAAAAAAAACTTCAAAACATTTAGAAGTAGGATTTAAGATGTTTTCAATCAGTGGTTTTTAGCTTTTATGCTTAATGAGCTGGTATTTGCATCCCCCAAGCACTGCTGCAAAATCTGTTTTAGGAGCCTCCCAATATATTTATTTTAACAACATTAAAAAAAAATTCAGACACAAAAGCTGGTCAGATGCTGCCTGATTCAAACTAAGGGTATTCGGGCTAAAGGAAATGCCTTTCTTTTTCCAGTGTGTGCCTGATACATTGTACTACTTGACTTCTGTACAGCTTTCAAACTTCTTAAGCTGTGAATTCTCCAGAGCTTGAAATAGCATTAACTCCTTATTTTGGGCTTTTAGGGGGTTTTGTTGTTGTTTTTCAGCATGGAAGGTGAAGAATTCTAAAATCTTTGAAAAGTGTCTCCCTGTAAGAGTTACTTAATCCACAGAAAACAGAGAATATCAGTACTGAAGCTCGCTTAAGAATTTGGCCTAATTTTACCTGTAAGTGGACAGCTGCTGAGCACTGTACAAGTATGACTCCAAATGAAGTACACCATTGCAAGCCATTGTTTTTACCTGAGAACCTGCCCCAGTCTGAGAGAGAGGTAAACTTGTGTAGTACAAAGAGAGGATTTTCCTTCTTCCTGTGAATTTGCTGGGATGCAGTTGAGTCTATGGCTAAAAACTGAGGCATCTCTCCAGTATGTAACAGTATCAGTAATGTATTTTAGAATTTTTGGAAAACAAAATAGAGCATTGTTTTGAAATTCTGGAATGTGGGTAGGAGCATACAAGGGATGAGCTGGTTTTGGTTGGTCCTCAGTTTGCAGATTTAAGAAGTGAAGTGGGAGATCTAAGGACTGTCCCTACATTCTCTGCAGGAAAGACTTACTTCACACTACCCAATTGTAATATGGTAGTGTAAAGTATATATTTTATTTGCTCTTCATTAGAATACATTATGCATTCTTAAAATCCTTAGAACACAAGCCTCCTCTGTATGGAGGTATGACATGAATGTGTCAGCAAATACAGTAAGACCTTTAGTGCTGAACTTAGATGTGGTGTTGAGATTGACATGTCATGTGCAATCGATATTCCTAGTGTTTAAAATATTTAGGTTGAGGGCACCACACCTGAGGTGTGGATAAATCTGCTTCTGTTGTCTGGAAGCCTTCCTTAACTCCTTTGTGCTGAAGCCATATTGGAATTTAAGTAAGACAAAGTCACCCGTTTATTTCACAAAAGCCATTAATTTGCCTTAACAATGTACGATATTTCAACTTAAATAGTAAAAAGATCTAATTTTCCTCTATGAATACATACATTGCCTTAGGAAGAGGAGAAAAGAATAGCTTACTCATTTTCCTTCACAAGAGTGTGATGTCACTAAAAAATCCTAACCCAGAATGATGGAAGAATAGAATTTTGGGGGACTTTTTTCTTCTATTTCTTTTTTTTCCCCCGGTTTTTTACTCCTCCCTTGTTTCTGTTAGCTGTCTTGAATATTCAAAATGGAAAGAAAAGACTCTCTGATTACACTGAGGAAAAAATCTAAAAACTACAAACAACTAAACCACATTGTAGAAGACTTCTCACTAGGAGGCCTGGAGGCTTTTCCTCCCTTTTAATCCTTGCAAAGTGTCATGTGAAATCACAGCACAGCTGAGACTTCTGTAACATGAAGCTTGCAAGGTGGCCAAGCTCAGGTGGCAGTTGCAAGGTTTTCAGCTTCACTGCAAGAGGGCTGTAACTAGTTTATGTTCATGGTCCCTACCATAATGATAAATATGTTTTTATACTTGGTATGTATATGACAATATGCTCTCGTCCTTATAAAAAACATTTCCCTACATTACTCTCACCCCACCGAAAACAAGGTACTATGTCTTTTCCTTCTGTTTCTGTTTTCTTTGACCATCTTGTCACTTTTTTTCCCCAAGAACTATGTACTCCCCATTGATTTCAGTAACCATGTTTCTTCAAGATTAACATTCTTATTAATAATCTTATTATCAAGATTAATATTAATATTCAACATTTTTTTTTAGATTTATATTGGCTTTACTCCCATAAAATTTTTCTCAGATACCTTAGTATCTGAAGTAAGTAACTGTGATCAGCAACTTTTCTGGTTATATAGAATGCACATTGATAAAATAAAATGTAACAATATTTCAAGTGTTATGCAAATGCAAATTACATTAAGAATTAAACAGAGATCAATTTGAGCTTCTTTAAACATAGTTTGAATTTAGATATAATTTAATTTTTTTGTTTGAAATGTATATTTAAGTTAATAGTACTGGACAAATCATCATTGATCAAAAAACTCATATAGAGATCAGTGTCCTTTTCTGTGTTTTTGCTTTTTTGGCATAGAGAGTTTGGTGAGAAATAAAAGAAGATCATCGATAATTTTTTTTTGAGGTGGAGTGGGGAGAATCGCTCTGTGAGATCTACAGCTGTCAAGGTGTATGCATTCTATGACATTTTTTCGACATCCATCGTCAGTAACTCTGTAACCTAAAATCCTTTTTTTTTTTTCCTGTAAATTTGTATAGTTCTTCAGGCCAAAAAGAATTGTTTGAAAACAAGTTTTGAGGTTATTCAACACTAAGTTGTTGACTTTCTGTTAGTTGTAGACAGAAAATATCATTCTAGGATGCATGAAGTGCTCCTATTCCATACCTGGGGTTAGTCTTGGAAATACTGGGAAAAGAAAAGAAAAAGAAGAAGAAAAAGGAAAGAAAGAAAAGAAAAGAAAAGAAAAGAAAAGAAAAGAAAAGAAAAGAAAAGAAAAGAAAAGAAAAGAAAAGAAAAGAAAAGAAAAGAAAAACATAAAAACAGCTTCTGCATTAACTATTCTTCTGATGGTCATTTTTGCCAAATCATTCATAAAGTGTTCTAACACTGCATCTTGAACATGATGATGCTACAGGGCTCCACTGACAGCTGTGTAACTATAAAATCTTGCAGTTTTATATTTATATTAACAGAATTATGCTATTCCAAAGTCTTAGAATGAGGAAAATGTAAAAACATGGCAATGTAATGTAACCTAAACATCAGCTACTTAGCTAGTGTCATCAAATTATGTATTTAACTAATTAATAGATTATGGCAAAGTTCTCATTGAGCTTCCCATCTCACACAGAAGAGAAATATTAATTTCACATTCTGCCACTTTTCCTCTTCTTTTTTAAGTTACCTATTGCTTTTGCCCTTCTTTATCTTATTATTCTCTTATTATAACATGAGGATATTTCAAGGCAACCAGTGACATTTTTTAAAAAAATTCTACAAAAGTACTTGAAAATGGCAAAAGGCATCTCAGTTCTCAGTAGGAGTATTCAATCTCCTTTCTACTCTCATCATGAATAAAAAGATATTTCCTCTGTATAGTCAATAACTTTCCCTTTTCTGAAAGGGTTCTTCAATATATCTCAGCAGCCTCTTAACATAATCGAAGAACATTTTCTTCCCTAAAGTTGGTTGAATCTATCTAAGAGTTCTTCTTTTTTCTTAACTGCACCTTTTCTACCTCTGTAATTTTATAGGATGGTACTGTCTGCCCTCCCTCTATTCTACTTTAAAGTGTTGCCAAAAGAGCAATGTTATGCAAAAGTGCAATCCCCCACTTCCTCCACCCCTTTAACAAGACAGAGGTACTGAAAAAAGTATTAGAGTAACTACACCTAGACTTAAAAAAAAAAAAAAAAAAAGAGTAACTTTGCTAGTGGAATATATGCTGTTAAGGAAGCTGTACTGCCAAGAAAGTGAGTTACCACCAACAGTTTAGTTCTGCAAATATGTACTGACAAATTATTTTGTGTTTAGACCTGGTGTCAAAAATCCAGAAAACCATTTTCTCTTTTGGTTCTTTTTTTTCTACATTTGCTTAATCTTTTGCTGTGCAAGTGCACTTTCAATATTTGTATTTTATAAAGAAGGGTATGAGAGCATTATGCAAAAACTACAATGCAGTGTTTCAGTGAGTCTGTTTTAGCTTTTGAGATTAGAACAACTATGAAGTTTTAGTCTGACATCATGGGAAGAACTCTGACTGTTACAGAAATGTACATTAAAAGTATTAGTACCTTGAAACCTTGAAAAGGGGCATAATCTACTTCAAAAATCTGCTTTTAATCCACCCGTTGGAAGTGCCAGACCTGCTCCCTTGCAAAGTAACAAAATTGAAAATAAGACCATAGAAGAAGTGCTTGACCATCTACTAACATTATTGATGTAATTGCTTTTAAGGTCACATTTCTGAAGAGAACAACATAAAATCATCCATATGATTTGAAAATACAACAATTTGTGCATGTGTGCATTTATGTATGCAATTTAGGCAATCTATTTATGCAAGCAGATAGCAGGCACACAAATTTTTACTGTAAATAGCTACTTTTGGGGCAGTGAACCAAACAACTCCTAAGAGGGCAAAATGAATGACAGCTCTTTTCACAATGTGTAACCTACCCCTATCAACTATGCTGCTTTGTATACAACAATTATAATAGGCTTCAAAATATATCAATAGCAGGCTAATTGAAATAGTAAAATGTGGGTTTTATATTTTGGAATTTTATTAAAACAGGTGCACTTTGTTTTTTTGTTTTTTGTTTTTTTGTACTGTTTCCTCAGTCCGCTTTCAACTGTATTTCCTAAATTATATTTTGCATTTATTATCAGTATGAAATGTAAAATGAAAACATTTTAAAATAAATATTTGCATTTAAATTAAAACCATGCAGGATTATTTTTTTTCTCAATCCTCCCCAGCAGGAGTTAATGTTTCACTGACCAGACACATTCAAAGCTGCAAGATGTGTGTGAGGTGAGAGAGAGGCAGAAGGACCAGAAAGAGAGGGAGAGGCACGTTATAGGTGAGAGGAGGAGAGAAAGAGGCAAGTGCAAAAGGGGGAGAAAAGCCTGCCTAAGGGGAGAGAAAGAGGAACACTAGAGACCGGCAAGTGAGAAGGGGCATATGCTTCTGAGAGGGACATGTAAGAGAAGGAGACAGAGGAGGTGCATGCATGAGAAGGAGAGGAGCACATGTACATGCATGAGAGAGAGGGCACACAGGTGAGAGAGAGAGAGAGAGAGAGAGGGAGAGCTACATGGCACCGCACTCAGGAGGGGGATGCATGTGAGAGAGAGGTACAAAAGGAGGGGATGAATGCAAGAGAGAGGAGAAGGGATGGGCGCAAGACACAGAGGAGAGGTCCCAAGAGGGAGAAGAGATGTGCAAGAGAGACAGAAGGGGAGCACACACAAGAGACTGTGGGTGAGAGGCGTTCCTGAGAGGAGATTGCATGGGAAGGAGGCAGGATGCAAGGCATATGGGTGAGAGAGGGTGAGAGGTGAGGGGGAGCATAAGAGGCAAAGGGGAGCGCACATGAGAGAGAGAGAGGTGGAGGGAGAGTGGGGAAAGCTGGGAGAGGTAAGAGAGGAGGGAGAGGGCGGATGGAGGGGTGGGGGGGGGAGCAAGGGGAGAGTGGGAAAGATGGGCAGGAGAGGAGGTCAGAGGGAGAGGGAGATAGGGAGGGACAGAGAGGTGGCAGGGGAGAGACAGGAGAGAGAAAGGAGAGAGGGTAGAGGAAGGAAACAGGAGCGGGGGAAGGGAAGAGAAGACAGGGGGAAGGAGGAAGAGGAGAGTGAGGAGAGGGAGGGGCAAGAGAGAGGAAGGAGAGGGGGAGAGAAGGGTGGAGGGGAGGGGGAAATGGGGGATGGGGAGAGAAGGGGGATGGGGAGAGAAGGGGGATGGGGGAGGAGAGGGGAAGGGAGAGAAAGAGGAGAGAGGGAGAGAGATGGGTGGAGAAGGAGAGAGGAGGGGAGAGAAGGGGAAGGGGACAAGGGGGAGAGGAGGGGAGAGAGGAAGAAGAGAAAGAGGGCGGAGGGAGAGGGCAGAGATGGGGGAGAAGGGGAGAGGGATGGAGGAGAGAAGGGAGAAAAAAGAAAGAGGGGAGGGGAAGGGGAAGAGGGAGAGGGAGGAAAGGGGAGGGAGAGAGGCAAAGAGAGGGTGGAAAGGGGGACAGAGGGTGAGAGAAGGTAGAAAGGGGGAGAGATATGGGGGAGAGAAAGGGGGAGAGGGGAGAGTGGAGGAGGGAGGAAGAGACGGGGAGAGAGTGGGAGAAAGAGAGGGGGAAGAGAAGGAGAGACAGATGAGGTAGAGACAAGATAGAGATGGAGAGGAGGGGAAGGAGAGAAGATGGGAGGGGGGACAAGAGGAGGAAAAGGAGAGAAGAGAGGTAGAAAGGGGGGAAGAGGAGGGGAAGAGAGAGAGGAGAAGTGAGAGGAGGGAAGAAGGGGGAGAGATAGGGTGAGAGGAGGGTGTACGAGGAGAAAGAGGGAGACGAGGGAGAGGGGAGAAAGAGAGACGAAGTGGGGGTGGGTGGAGCATGCGCAAAAGGGGCAGCTCATTGAGAGAGTTACCTTAACAATTCACCTCGCCCCATTTCTGCCTCTGGTTGGCTAGTACACAGTTATTGGTCAGTAACCAATTCCTTTTGTGTATTGGGACAGACACCTCTGCATGCGGGAGGTGGGCACTCCTGCCAGTGCTTCACTTTTAGCGACCTTGCTCTTAGGAAGCAGGAGCGGTGGAAGGAGGTGCCAGATGTGGTGGGCTTGAGCTTTGGCTGGGTGTTCTCGCTGTCCACTTCTCTCAGGATGTGCGTGGCTCCAGCTGGTTTCCTTGCCCGCTGAATCACCCACTGAGAGGCACCGCGGAGGCACCTCTGCCTCTTCAGCCACTCAGAGCGGGAGGTGCCAGCATCGGGTGCTTTGTCTTCAGCGCTTCCATGAAGTGTTTTCAGAAAGGCAAACATGAAGAGCCACATTTACGGAGTGTTCTAGTGATGAAAGAGTTTATGTTTCCTCTGGAAAATTCAGCTTACCGTATGTGATTTGTCTAAGTAACAATTCCTTCCTTTCTGCTCCCAAGTTGTTTCCTGAAAAGTAATACCTAAGCAAGAAGTAGACTTTCATTTTCCTATGTATCTAGTTTTGCAGGATGAGTGTAAACGAAGAAATTAAGCAAAGATGCTAAGCTGGAATCTGAAAAAAAATGCATATTATTGTGAAGTGAGTAAATTTCTTGATATCTTTTGAGAATATAGGCTAAATATGAGCTTGTGGTACTAGGACTATGCTCATAGAAATTTGTGTGGTACTAGTTTAGCTGTGGTAGAGCAAACCTGTATGTGAGAGAGACTGTTAATGTGGTGAAGAACTTGGCCAGGCCCTGTAAGAGTTAGTTGTCTGCAATGTGGTGAATTTGATTGCCATATACGTAGACTTTACTTGCTGGCTTTTAAATCTGGGAGGTTTTTATGGCAATTTTAAAAGTTCTATCATCTGTAGAACATGAAACTTTTGAGTTAAAATGTGTTACATTCTTTGTATGGTGTTATTGTATTGTATTTATATTGTTCTAGTAGGTTTTATTTATTTATTTTTTTTATAGTATTCTAATGCACCTATTAAATATGTGAAGCAGTAGATCAAGAGCAGACAGTACAAATCTGAACTGCTGAATTTAGCTGAATATAGTAAGGAATACCTGCGCATATGAATCTTCTTAAATTAATTGTTCTCATGTATGTGTAGCTGTTCTTAATGGAATGTGGATGACCTCCTACACTGTTTCTCTGACCCCTTTGATGTAACAATGAATGAAGGTGCAGTGATTCTATGATATAGGATATAGCTCTGTCTCTCCTAAGCCTCATCATTCTGCCTAAGCACTGTATGTTTATCCCTTCCTGTTGGACTTCCAGTGCAGAGATGTTCAGAAAGCTAAGAATCTAGAATCTGTAGGGAATGAAGGAGAGGTTCTTAAAAGCTTCCTACCACTCCTTATTTTTAAAGATCAGGAGATGTGCAGTCACTGTACAACATGCCAAGAAAAAGGTTAGAAGAATTCCTGCATTTGTGGAATGATTCTGATCTCATTTGCCTGCGTTTCCCATTAAATTTTACTTTGAAAAGCATTATTTTAAGAGAAGCTGCCCTAATGAGGCTTGAAATTCTATCAGTCAGATCTGCAGGAATGCTTGCGTTTATGTACAGAGCTTTTGTATTGTTCTTGGTTAACTGAGTTGTTGGACACCTACTCAAAGCAGGATTAATCAAAAATATTTATCCAGACTACTTCTGAATACTGAAAAGTTTTATCTCCGTATGTTGACTGATTAGCTTTGTTAGTGATGTCAGTATCACTAACCTGAAATAAATTCTGCACCCTGATGCTGCTCTTAGAAAGAGGCTGCTTCTCAAAATGCTGAGTAATTTTTTTTTTAGGTAAACAGTTTGAACATATCGCTTCTGTAAATACAAAGGTTGTTGTTCTGTTGTTTGTTTTGATTTTTGTTTGTTTGTTTGTTTTAAGTGACATATTGTTGCTGTTGTTTTCTAGATGGTATGCTTTTTTATTTCTTTTGAAATGAAAGATTATATTTTAGACACAATTTAATTTTATGTTGTTATTTTTAGGTTATCTTATATGCACACACCTCTTTAAAGTTTGCCTTTATTATCCTGAGCACTGTAAAGGTCATCTCTTCTACACATTGTTAGATGACTTGTTCCTGAAGAATTCACCTCTACAAAGATACTTGTGGTTTCTCATCTTGTAATTCTTTGTGGATTTCCAGTTATGATAGACAAATTTCTTTCTGATTATGATATCTTTTTGCTTTTGAGATTTATATTGTTTTCTTTCTTTCTAATGGTTTTGTAGGAAACAACTTGTAATTCTTTAAAAATATGCAACATTTTTCATTTTCCAGAGAGGTTAAGAAAATGTTTAAACAGTCTGAATTCAGCATTGCAGAAATTTACTACTTTTACTTTAACAATTTTTAGTTTGTTCAACTTCAGAATTTTCTTATATGCAAGTAAATTCCCTCTGCAAAAATATATACCTATAAAATGGTAGGTTACACTGTTCTAGGAAAAATGAAAGCACACGCCCATTTTCTGAACAGAGTTCCAGTGAAGACTAGACCAGTTATTATTCTGAAATGTTAATCAGAAAATCTAATACAAACCTATTTCTTCTTCCTAGATTGAAGGTTCTATAAGACAAAGTACCTCATGTAAGTTTATGAATTACTTGAATATAATTGATATTTGGTCTGATTTGAATTAGTAAATGAACTCAGAGGGCTTTAGTGATATGTAACACATTAAAATTCTAAGTAATAACACAAAATATTTTATTTTCAGAGATTCTTCCACTCGCATTTGAAATGCAAGAAGAAGGGAATTGTCAGACTGATGATGTTCCCTAGACATTACTAATTTCTTGGTTTGTGGTTCTGGAGATACTTAAGATAACTACAGAAATTGACTAAGTAAATGGGGAAAAAAAAAGTATGTTAATATGGAAGTAAATTTCTCTGAAAATCTATACAGCTGTCTCCATCTCTGTTCAGTCAACAAAGTGTAAAGTGAATGCTGAATCACTGGTAAAAGTGGAAGGTAAGGTTCTTTAGCAAGTCCTTTGGCATGAGCAAGGGCAAAACTAACGCCCATACACAAAAATTGCATCTTGATACAGTAGATTTGAGTTATATCCCTTGTTACTACATATGGGCTGCTTACTGCCAACTAAAAGAAGAATCCACGTGCTACAATTTGTTCTTTATGGAAGTTATGGTGGTTTAATGGAAATGGGTGAAGGTTACATAGACTACTTAGGTTCAACAGAGAACAGACCAGGATGAATTGTGTTGTAGGTTCCTAACACAGTGGTACTTTTTTGGATAGGAAATCACTTTATGATCCTATGGATATGATGACCTCTATGAACTGTACCTCATGATATGATGGTTTTCAAAACAAGGTGGCAAAAACCCTTTTTGAGCTCTGTTAGTCTCTAATCTGACCCATTAATTTTCAGTTCAAACTAAACTTTGAGTAACTTCTACAACATTGAGCACTATGTTGTAAGTCCTCATCACAGTGTTCTGAACAATATTGGTCAGAATCTTTGTAAAGAGCTTCTTAGCAGAGCAGGTCTATGTGCTGTAAGATCTAACTACCTTGGTCTATACAAATCTGGACAGACACGTCTCTTCGCATGTGAATCTTTAATGTACAGTTCCCAAAGTGTAGTACTGAGAGGTCATCTTTTGGAAGAATCTGAGGTATTAAGAATTCCAGGGAAAAGATGATCCAGAATCCTAGGAATTCTTGGCATAAATGAGTGATGCCACATTTCATGTAGGCAGCCTTGTGTAATGCAAGACAGGAGGAGGTTGTATGGAAATAACTATTTGATATCACTGCCTACTGACTTCAAGCAGAACTGAAAGAGATGCTCAGATATACAAGCAGAACACCAAAAAGAACAATTCCACTCATTGCTGCAGGATATGAAAAACTGGAGGGAAAGATCAAGAGTGAAGTTAATTGGCAAGTGTGTTATATCCCTCAACAGTAATTTGTACTTTGGTTAGATGGTAAGGGCACTGTCAAGTCCACTACAAAATAATAATTTCTAGAAAGTATTCATCTAGAAGGAGCTCATGCTTACTGTTCTATCAGCTGTATGTTTCTATGCAATGTCATAGTGACAGAGCATAATCTCCCACTTGGGCCAAGTCCAAAGCTCCCTTCTGACACAGGAGTGAATTTAAGGATATAATTAAGGATCATACTTGGTAGCAAGTAACAGTTCGCATATGACAAAGTAGATCTAGCACCCATATTTGGCCAAACTGAGATATGGTTATGGTTATGCATTTTTATACATAGATAAGAGACTTGGAAGAGATTGGTTTGTTCTATTAAGGAAAAAAAATCTGGTATTTCATTACTCTCTAAAGAAGAAAGATTATGGGCATTTTATTTTGGGCTTCAGAGTAAAAATGTCATCATAATGTAATTTCTGTAACCAGTTCCTCAAAATAGAGAGTTGATGAGCTTGCGGTCATCATAAACTCTTTTAAGAGGCGTAAGGGTACGTATAAGCACAGTGTAGTATTAAAGCATATGAAGTTCTAGCCTAATTTAGTCTCTGAATTCTGCTTATGCCAGTATTTTCCTTTCCAAAAACTGATTTTAATGTTGCTCTATAGAGCAGCTGCAATTTGGAAATAAGCCCAAATATTTACTTCCTTATTCTAGATGGGGCTTTTCAGATTGATCTATTTATTGTGTCCTTGAAGTTATAACTGTTGCTTGGAAATGCCTGTCTGTATGCAAGAGCACTGTGACTGCATAGAGCTTTGCTATTGAACGGTCTGGTGGTTGTTGAGACCTTGTAAGTCAGGACTTCGGGAGAAGGCCAACAAGATGAATATCATGGTAGCTGTGTGTCCCTCCACTTGATCAGATAGGCTGAAACCAGCCATCTGGAAGAGGGTTTGTAACTGGAAGAAGTCTTCCAACTGAGGGTTCCATCTTTTGGAGGGAAACTTAGCCACCCTGACGTCTGCTGAGAAAGCATCAAGGCAAGATGCAACCAATCTCAATGCGAACTGAGCCCAGTTTTTCATGCAGCTGTTGCATGGGCCAACAAGAAGTGTTCTGCTGGCCAACAAGAAGTGTTCTGCTGCTACCTGCAAAGAAAGCAAAAGTGGTCTGGAATGTAATGGTGAATGGCAGCCTTAGTTAAAATGAACCTGAGATGATAAGAATTTAAAATCATCAAGGGAATGAGAAAGTCAAGTATCAGACTAACGATCCTGGAATTCATGAGAACAAACTTGGCTTCTTCAGGAAACTAGTAATCAGGCAAAGAAGCCCAAAAGAACTCATCACCCTTCCGAGAAAACCTCTTTACAGTACAAAAATGACCAATGCAAGAAAATGGGTGAGTGTAGCAGTGTATCTTAACAGGGAACCCAAAGTTAGGTTTATATGCAATAAGGAAGCATACGGACAGTAGAAGCAGAGACAGACTACAAAGAAGCAATTTGTTTTGCTCAAGTATTTGGGGTAGAATTAAGAGAGACCAAGTTTTGCTGGAAGTTAAAGGGATGTAGGGGCAATGCGAAGGCTTCTCTCAGTATCATAGAATGATTGGCCCAGGTTGGAAGCGGTCTTTGGAGATCATCTAGTGCAACCCTCCTGCAAGCAAAGTCACCTAGAGTATGATGCACAGGATCACACCCAGGTGGGTTGTGAATATCTCCAGAGAAGGAAACTTCACCACGCCTCTGGACAACCTCTTCCAGTACCCTATCACCCTCACAGTCATAAATTTTTCCTCATATTCAGGTGGAGCTTCCTGTGTTTCATTTTGTGCCCATCCCCTCTTGTCCTGTTGCTGAGCTCTACTGAAAATAGCCCCATCTTCTTGATGCTGTCCCTTAAGACATTTGTATACATTAATAAGATCCCCTCTCAGTCTTCTCTTCTTTGGATAAAGCAGCCCAGCTCTCTCAGCCTTTCCTCGGAAGAGAGATGCTCCAGTCCCCTAGTATTACAGCAGCAAAAGAGAAATTTGGGACCACTGCTGAATAGAGCGAATAGTCTCATGATGAGAGACATGTGAAGGCTGGGATATTTCACTTTTTCTTTTTTGCTTTGGTCTTTATTGGTAAACTCTGCTCCTGGATCTTTGCGTGCAGTTGCAAAGTTTAGGGGAGAATGTTATGTGCAGTAGAGCAGGATCAGTTCAGGATGAGATTAGCAGGAATAACAAACTGAACATGTACAAGATCACAGGACAGGATAGAATGTATCTGGTGTTGAGAAAGCTGGCTGCTCTTCATTCTTTGAAAGGTCATGGTGATGAAGGGAGCTTCCTGATGACTTGAAGAAAGCAAATGTCATGCGTGTCTTCAGGAAGTTAAGAAAGAGAATCCAGATAGCTACAGGCTGACCCAGACCTTGGGAAGATTATGGGGCAAGTCCTCATGGAGGTAATTTACTGGCACATGAAGGACAGAGGTGACAGGAACAGCCTGTGTGGATTTACCAAAGAATTTACAAACTGGATAATGTGACCCTGAGTGATGACTGGCAGGAACACAAGGAAAATATGCAATGTCACATTTGTTTAGGGCATGCTGAGTTGAATCAGTCTTGAATCAGAAAATGTATACAACTTTCCTTTCTGATAAAGACACAGTTTGGCAATGTACATGATCTCAGGCTTGCTACGTTTAGCTGTTTTACAACCTGTTTCACTAGTCTTCAAATGTCTTTTGAAGCAGAGACTTTTCTTGGCTTTCCTACTATCTTACCATTGAAAAGATGCGTTTGTAGTAGGAAATATTTAAGTATAGGGAGTTATATCAGAAGCTGTCTTTATACTTCGGCTTGGTTTCAACTCAACCATTGATTTTTAAGGTTTTCTTTGAGAGGTAAGACCATTCTAACTACAGCCTTTACCTAAACATGAATTGCTGTGTGCAAAGATGTCCTGATTTAGATTACTTAGTGAAATTTTTGCTATCTATTTCATTTTGATCATTGCAACTTTATTTTGTTCTAATGTGCCATCCAGAACTATTTGTTTTGTCTTGTAAAGGTATTTCACTGCCTCAGATGTCTATGCATAGTATAGACATCTCTTTTTCAGATGTGCGTGGCCAGGCAGCACATATCAAAACAGATACCTGTTGTTTGACCTTGAAGGTGTCGTTTCTTTGTGTGTATGTGACTAGCTGCCCAAAGCAGATTCAAGGAAGAGAATTCAAGGATCTTAATCGAGCCGCCACTGTGATACCGTAGAGTTTTTAAATACTCCCAGCCATTAGTATGCACATCTATAAAGTTGTTGTAGTAACTGTATGGCTTTGTATGGCTTAGAAGTGAAAGTTCTTCCCAATAACGGAAATAAGTATTTGTTGTATTTATTAGTAGCCGTTGCTTAATTGCTATCTAGTGAGGGCTTAAGATTATATGTTAAGGTTGTATGTTGACTGCTGCGACACAACAGTACTATCTTTGTTTTCAGCTAGAAGACTGAAAAGATTACAAGATTGCAAAATGATGCAACAAATACTGCAGTATTAAGTCTTCAATTTTTATCTTCCTCTTGCTATGTTTCTACAGAACAATCCTGTGGGAAACTGAGAAACCGTGAGAAACTGTGGGAAGCTGTGGGAACGGTGAAAGCTAGGAGTGAGAAACTGTGAAAGTTAGGAATAACAGATTAGCAGATAGAGAAACCTAAAACACAGTCTGGACACACCGATCTCTGGTTGGTTACCTGTTGTCCATTAGCAGGATTGGACCCAGAAAGCAATAGAGTCAAGGAATTGGCTGAAGGCAGGGGGAGGGAGCGCGTGGACAGCGCGTGGACAGTGTATGCTCACATACTTGGAGAATATATAAATTTGGTCTGATGCTAAATAAAACGGCTTCTGGTCCTAAAACCTTTAAGCTCCTGCTCCTTTTGATGACTCCCACAAATGGCACCCGAACAGGGACCGAGATAGGCAAACAGGGAAGATCAGGACGACGGACGACAGGACAGACGAAGGACAACATCTGCGTGGCTGCAACTGATAAACGGTAACGAAGCTCTGAACCACGGGGGAGTGCAAGCCTTGGAAGCTCCGGCACTTGGGAGTGCGAGCCTCGGAAGCTCCAGCACTGGGAATTGCGGGCCCTGGAAGCTCCAGTACTGGGAATTGTGGGCCTTGGAAGCTTTGGCGCGGTTAGAGTGCGAGCCTCGGAAGCTCTGGCACTGGGACGTGGGAGCCTAGCTGTCAAGGACGATGGGGGGATCCATGACAAAGGAGCAGGAAAAGTTACTGCAGACTATGCAGCATGTTTTAGATAGGTCCGGGAGAGGTCAGGATATCCAAACTGGGGATTTGATCTGTCTCTTAAAATGGGGATTAGACAATTGTAACGCTTTAAGTGAGACAACAATATGCAATCCCGGAGCTTGGGACGGGTTTGGTGATGTTTTGTGGGACTGGGCTACCCGAGGGGATTTCACAGCATCATCACTGTTGCGCTCGTGGCGTATTGTATGTGAGGCATTGCAAGAATATGCAGTTACATCAGAAACAGGGATAGAAGGGAGCACGGTTCCCACCTCCCCCACCCGCTCCAAGCGATTCAAGGCGGATCTTTGCTATCTTTGCCACCTTTGCGGAGGACCGCTATCCACCAATGCATACTTATCCGCCCCCCCTCAGCCTCGGGTCTTCACACACGGCCTCCCCTCCCCCCGGACGGGGGATTGCAGGAGGTTGTGGTGCCACCACCCGTGGAGCGGGGTGGGGATCGTAAAAGGGAAAGAATCGAGAATCCGTGGGCAACGGTTAGGCGTGAGGCGTTGCAGGACGGTGATTTCGATATAGGAGAAGCAGCAGGGCAGGAAATGGAAGATAACTCGGGTGATCCGTTGCAGATGCTTGCCGGTGCTTATGCGTCTCTTGCCGCGACTCGGTCGGCGGGTTCCGGGGCTTGCTATGTGTGCGGACAAATGGGTCACTTTAAGCGAGACTGTCCGCGGCGCCGTAAACCGCCTGCGGCATCAGGACCCTGCCCCACTGTGAAAAGGGAAGGCATTACGCACATCAATGCCGCTCTTTAACTCATCGAGATGGGCGAATTTTGCCTAACGGGGGAAACGGGACGCGAAGCGCGGGGGATGGGGGGGGGGTGCTCGCGTGAGGACACTGCATTTTACCTACGGGCCACTGACGCGCAGCTGACTGCCGCCCTCACGTGGCTCACGGACAAGCCAGTGTGGGTGGATCAGTGCGGAGAAGCTGCGCCACCTTCGCGAACTTGTCGCAGACCAACTACGTCAAGGGCACCTTCGGCCATCCACCAGCCCGTGGAACACGCCTATGTTTGTCATTAAAAAGAAAAGCGGGAAATCGCGATTACTACAAGATCTACGTAAAATTAATGAAGACCTCTAATAACCTGGGGGCGAGGGTATGCTTGTAGTCATGTTGCAAGACAAAACCGTTGGGTACCAGCGCGTTAGATAAAGCCGGCATTATCAACACCAACGGCTGTGGAGAGAGCAGAAGATCCCGAGGAAGAGTTCCAACAATCATCAGAGGACTAATCCTCTATGGACTTGCTGCAACCAAAGTGATCACTACAATGCCAGCACCACCACTTCAACCTCGAGAGAATGTTTGGATAACCTTGGCACACCTGGGGAACTGGACTTGAACGAATATTTGTAATGGGATGTATAGTACTAACTGTAATCATAATCCCTTGTATGTATTTGCCATGTCTCATACAATTGATATGTGCCTTAGCGGAAAGAACGATAACAACTGTTCTAAAGAAGAATGCGAATTTAGTCACCACTGTTGAAGGAAAGAAGAAGAACTTGCTGAACTGTTGGGAGGTTTTACAGCGTAGCCAAAGCCAACTCCTTGGCTTTTGCGCTTTGGGTCCTTAACTATGCCTGGTGCTAGAAAACAAAAAACGGGGAGATGTGGAAAACTGAGAAACCGTGAGAAACTGTGGGAAGTTGTGGGAACAGTGAAAGTTAGGAGTGAGAAACTGTGAAAGTTAGGAATAACAGATTAGCAGATAGAGAAACCTAAAACTCAGGCTGGACACACCGATCTCTGGTTGGTTACCTGTTGTCCGTTAGCAGGATTGGACCCAGATAGCAATAGAGTCAAGGAACTGGCTGGAGGCAGGGGGAGGGAGCGCGTGGACAGTGTATGCTCACATATTCGGAGAATATATAAGTTTGCTCTGATGCTCAATAAAATGGCTTCTGGTCCTAAACCTTAAGTCCCTGCTCCTTTCGATGACTCCCACACAATCCCATTTGGAAACAGAAAGCTCTAGAATTCTTCGTACATAGGTAAAATAATTGTGATCAGAATTTGGTATTTTTTAACATTTCTGCAGTTTTCCTAGTAGAAAGCTGTGAATCTGTGAAGTTGTTGTTGTTTACTGATCAAGCTCATTTGAAGACAACATTAATTTCTAAGTTATATTTTTATGGACTTTGCTCTTAGAAAAGCTAGTGCAGCTATAACATAAGGCTGGGTCCAAATGTTTTGCTGGATTAAATTCAAGTTATAGCTTACTCCTGGCATTCTGGATCATTGCTCTCTCCTCTGAGGAGTCACCCTGGCAAGTCGTATTAGCATTTGAGCAACAGCGGTGCGACTACAGAGGCAATTGGAGTTCACATAATTACTACTTTTCTGGGAGATGTTCATAGGGAGATTACCAGCAATGCAGAAGGTCAGGTAAGATGTTTGAAGATGTTGTTGGTATTTTGAATAGACTATGAAAAAGGATACACCCACAATGACCACCACGCAAAACAGTCTGCTCTCTACTATTCAGCCCTTCTGAGTAATTTTGTGTTTAGTTCTCATGTAAAAGAATTATATCAAAAGTTGTTAACAGCAAGTTAGTTGCTTAAAATAAGGAGCAGGCTGTGTACTGCAGCGACAGTATACTCAGCTCAGAGTCCATTTCAATCAACATCTCCATCCAGAAGGAGTTAACTGCCACCTTTGAGGGGCTTTGTGTCCCAACCACAAAATACAGCGACAAGTGGAATGTATCCTTAAGTGAACTGCCTTTATTGTAGTACTAAAAATCACACTCCTAGGTGAAAAAGACCCTTGCTCAGGTGAAGACCCCTCCCCTGAGCATGCGTAAGAACGGGCACAGTGAGTACACAAAATTATGTGTAAAATTACCAATCAATCAGTGCTAGAGGGATGATTACTGACTGCGCAAATACTATGTTGTTGTTGTTATTGTTGATTGGATGGTTTGTGATTTGGAAAGTCAGGAGTGGGTGCTCAATTTGCAGGAAACCACCGAGCACCTGGCCTTGCGCAACTCGGAAATAAATGAGCAAACGTCTCTCGTGCGTGTGGGACTACTGGCTCACTGCGTGCCGGGCAACAGAGCTGCTTTTTGGACACCAAAGTATCTTTATGTAACTTTAAGATATTTAAATGTTTTTAAAGAATAAAGTAACTTTAAAGTATTTCTGCTTCCCCTTTGCAGAACTCAGTGTTCAGACATTGGTCAATGAAACTAGAGAAAAATATTAAGAAGCAACAGCAGCTGATTTGGAATTATGAATAGATTCAAGAATCTCCACCTTGGCTTTCAGGAAAGAGCGTGTTTAATTCTCTCTTTGCTTTTGCAAGGGAAAAGGGAGGTAGGGTATAATTGTTTAATAGGTTTAGATGGAACACAAACTTACACATGATGGAATATGTTGAGTAAGCTTTTTTTAATGCATTTCATAGAATCATAGAATCATAGAATGCTTAAGGTTGGAAGGGACCTCTAGAGGTCATCTAGTCCAATCCCCCTGCACACGCAGGGTCACCCAGAGCACGTGGCACAGGACTGCATCCAAGCGGGTTTTGAAGATCTCCAGAGAAGGAGACTCCACAACCTCTCTGGGCAGCCTGTTCCAGTGCTCTGGCACCCTCACTGTTAAGGAATTTTCCCTTAAGTTCATGGGGAACTTTTGATGCTTCGGTTTCTGGCCGTTTCCCCTAGTTCTATCAGTGGCCACCACTGAAAAGAGGCCAGCACTATCCTCCTCACTGCCTCCCTTGAGGTACTTATAGACACTGATCAGATCCCCTCTCAGCCTTCTCTTCTTCAGGTTGAACAGGCCCAGCTCTCTCAGTCTCTCCTCACAGGGCAGATGTTCCAGGCCCCTGATCATCCTTGTAGCCCTGCGCTGGACTCTCTCCAGAAGCTCCACATCGTCTTGTACTGTGGGGCCCAAAACTGAACACAATACTCCAGATGTGGCCTCACCAGGGCTGAGTAGAGGGGCAGGATCACCTCCCTCAACCTGCTGGAGACGCTCTTCTTAAGGCACCCCAGGATCCCACTGGCCTTCTTGGCCACGAGGGCACACTGCTGCCTCATGGTCAACTTGTTGTCCACCATGACACCCAGGTCCCTCTCTGCAGAGCTCCTCTCCAGAAGGTCAGTCCCCAGCCTGTACTGGTGTCTGGGGTTATTCCTCCCCAGGTGCAGGACCTTGCACTTGGCCTTGTTGAATTGCATGAGGTTTTTCATCACCCACTAGTTGTCCAGTCTGTCCAGGTCCCTCTGGATGGCAGCGCAGTCCTCTGGGGTATCGGCTACTCCTCCCAGTTTGGTATCATCAGCAAACTTGCTGAGGGAGCACTCTGTGCCTTCATCCAGGTCATTGATAAATAAATTGAACAGGACTGGACCGAGGACTGACCTCTGGGGGACCCTGCTAGCTACAGGCCTCCAACTAGACTTAGCACCACTGATCACCACGATTACCATTTGTTATGTCCTAGTATATTGTAGATAAACCATTTTTATATTTTCAAATATGTTGATGTCAGGCAAAAGCTAATCACCCTTTTAAGCCTTTTCTCCCATCCACAAAAAAGGAAGATTTACTTCTATGTTCTCTATTTAGGAAGAATATTTATTGAAAATACAGGTGTATTTCAAATTTCCTCACAAAAATTTAAGGTAAATTCAATTAATTTATGATTACTGTTTTTTAAAAATTTATTATATATGTAGGTGTATATATAATTTTTTTTTTAGAAATTGATACACTGTATTTCTGTTTAGCAGAATGAAAGGAGAATGTCAGAGCCATGCTGCTATCTGGGCTTAATGTGCTGTTCCATGAGAAAAATCCTCCAGAGCTATTTATTTTACTTGTTTTCACTTTTGTGATAATGAATAGAGACAGATGGGAAATACATGCAGACTTTTAAATCCTATTGTGTAGAATGAACCTGTTAAAAATTGACTTAAATTTCTATAATTTATATAAATTTCTATATAAATATAATTTAAAAATATAAATTTCTAATTTCTATATTAGGATTTATAGGAGAATCAGATAAAATATGACCCCGTGCCACATGCTCTAGGTGTCCCTGCTTCAGCAGGGGGTTTGGACTAGATGATCTCTAGAGGACCCTTCCAACCTCAACCATTCTGGGGTTCTGTGTAATGGTTAGGGATAGGTTAGTTAATCAAAATGACATACAATAAAACATCGGTCAGTCTATGTTGTTTATCAGTGGTTCATACTTAACTTTTTCCTACATTCCTGAACATTAAGTTGACGTGACACTATGGATAGCTGGCTTTAGACATATTCTTTTAAGCTCGTGCTATCTTGTAATGCGTGCTTCAGGTCTTCTTTCTTCCTAACGTGCAATTACTATCTGCAGTTAAACATATTCTTTTAAGCTCCTGGTATCTTGCAATATATGCTCCAGGTCTTCTTTATTCCTACTGTGCAATTGCTATCTGCAGTGCAATTCTTTTCTCAGTTCCTTTCAGTCACAGGGATGAGCCAGAGTTCAAGCTGCAACACTGTTTTCTCTTGGTCTCTTTTTGGCTATCTATCTTTGCAAAATTTGGAAATGAAGAGCTTCAGTGTATAACCTGTGCAGTGGTATTTGGGATGGGGCTTGCCACGTGGCAGCCCCAAACGTGGCCGGCTGTTGGCATACAGGTATCACTTCCTCAGCTGATTTCCCAGACTTCTCTCCACTGCCCAATGCCCTTTTTCTTACCAAACAGACATAGCCAACTTCTGTACTAGCCGATTTCAAACACACAGCATTTCTCTTATCACATTATGCTGCCTGAAGTGTGCATTCATGGGAGGAGGGGGGCAAAAAGGCATCTACAGGGTGAAACTCTGCAAAGGGATTGTTTGCCTCTGTCAGTAGTGAGTTTTATTTTTTTTTTTCAATTTCTTTTTTCCCCTAGGGCTATGTAAAATCCTGAATTCTGAGTATCGTTACCTCATCTGGAGGATTTGTGTGACTTCTTCCCACTTTCTGTAGGGCCAGGTACTTATAAATCAGGCTCTTTTCCTATGCAGCCTCTCCCTCCCTCAGTTTTTGCCAATGGAGATATCCACCCTGAGGATATGCCTGGTTTTCCTTCTCTTTCTCTGCTAGTCCTAGAAGCATGATACTTGAGAGATGGTGATTTATATTGTCTTATTCGTTCTCTCTCAGTTCAACTCCGGCACCTTTAAAGGAGGATTCAGTTGCTAATGAGAAGGAAATGATGAAGCCAGGTACCTGTTTAAAACTCCATCTTTTAAAAACAAAACCTCTGGTGTCCCCAAAGGCACCAGGTAAGAAGACCTCACAGAGCAAGGTGGGGAGGTAGTAAAACAGGCCCTGAGAGTTCTGCCACCCTCTCAGTTATTTCTTCAGTAAGACACCTCTCTTCACTCCTGTTTTTATTGGCCATTTTTCTTGTATCACCTTCTACTCCTTACACACAGAAATCCTCATTGCCTCTTGCTCCGATGTAGTACAGAACTAGGGGAGATCGAGTCCCCTTCCTGTTCCTATTGCTCTAGACTCTGGTCCTTCTTCAAGAAATAATCTTTGAAAGTCTATACTGACAGCCTGCAGAGCATCATTATTTAAATGCTTGTTATCCTTCTGCACTAATACAACTCTACCACAAACTCTGATGTTGAGGCAAGATTTCTGAGGCTATACCAGAACCTTTTGAACTAATACCAGTTTTCCTTACAAACCTATTTTGGGGGATAAATTTCCTAGCCAATAAAATGATTTGTGACTTCTGGCAAAAAGGTTCAGATACAACCACCTCTCCAAATTCTCTGCAGGATTGTTCATCTCTCGAGTCACCTCTCAAAAAGCCTGCAGCTTGATCTGCAGCTGTGGCGCCAGATCTCTCATGCCTAAAACCCCTTCTTTCGTAAAGTTCTTACTTTGGAGTTGAATTTCTTTTTGAACAAGCATTTTTTTCTGCTTCCCAAACTTGACTGGCTAAATGCCAGGTGGGATGTATTCTAAGACCCTGGTACTGCTTAAGGTTCAAGCTATAATTTTGCTGTAAACCATGGAAAAATAAACTACAGAAATGTAACCACTCCCCCACTAAAGAGATGTACAAAAGAAAACTACAAAAAGTCGGTCAAATACTTGTACTTAATTTTAAACTCTGTATTAAAAATGAATACATTAAATTTCTATAAAAGTAAGGCACATGCAAAACATGCTGTACAAGTCTGGCTTTCAAATTTCTTTACAAACTAACAAGCAATATTTTAATTTGGCCTTTCTAAAGTGTGATTTTCCCCTATGCAGGACACATGGAAGAAAGTTAAGGTGACATCACACCAGTTAAATCTAGATTCTGTGCTTTCTATACTGCAGTAAGCATGATATGATCAGGTGGTACAGCAGTAAAAAGTAAAATGCAACAGACAGTACAGAAATTATGAAAGTAGTGACCAACATACAAAATTTAAGAATGAGAAGTTGTAGCCATTTTGATATATCAGTAATCTTATTCAGTACATGATGATTTGGCAACTCCAGTCTGTAAAAGTGTCAGTGCACAATTGTTAGCTGTCACCATCATACAATGCTGAAGACCATAGAAAGATACTGCTCATAGGACACTTGAATCCAGCCATCCTGGTCAGTATCGTAACGTCTGAATACATCAGTCAGCCTCTGAAAAGAAAAAAATAACTGTGACTGGTTTTTAAAAGGCAAGTAGGCTCATCAGACACATTCATAAAACATTTCAGAATCATACACCTGGAGAGAAACCACTGAGGAGAATTCAAATTCTCATTTTCTACTAGATAAGGACAGTGTTATTAGGATCTCACTTGCCTCCATAAGCCCCCAATTACCCATGAGTATTTAGCAATGATAGAAAATACAGATAACAGACCAAATATAAATTCCAGATGGATTCACAAACACCAACTAAATGACATTCTCTTTTAAAGAGCTCTTAGGAGTTTAAATTTTTAACGGAGTAGTTAGCACCAGTTACTCAAGTACAGTTACACAAGAATGTAAGTACAACTGATGTTACAGCAGCAAGAAGCCGTTACAGCTATAAGCGCAAAGCTAAAAAGGAACAAAATCACGTGTTTGCAAATAAGGAAATAATATTCCAGCACTGTTCTCTTCCTGTTACAGGTCAGAAAACATTTTTGGGACAACGCTGGCCACTCTAAGAAAGAAAAAAATCTTTTCCTAGAAGTTTAGCTTGTCTACTGCTACAGCTTCCCAACTTCCCACAAAGCCTTATATGCATTTCTGAAGAGTAAGAATAGCCAAGTATTGAAACAAGAAATGATTTAGTGAGGGTTTTTTAAGCTGTAAAACATAATTACAAGAAGGTTAGTAGTCCCTAACGTATGCATTCATATATACATTTGCTGTAGCAGAAAGGTGTTTTGAAAGGCTTAAGTGTCTTTTACTACAGAACCACCCTTGCAGGACTGCAATTAAGAAAAACCAACTAATCCATTAGACCAGTCAAATTCCTTTTTTAATTAGTCTGGCCTTAAATAGAGATATGTACAAAGCCCTACAACCTAAATTAAGAGAATTTAATTTCTTATTACATTGAAAATTATACCATGGGCACATGACAATCTAGTTCTAACGCATCCAACATTTGGAGCGAAAGTATTTATTAAGCTAGTGGAAACAGTATTAAGTATTTTCCTTTTAATGCCATTGAGACTATTTTGTGTTTTATTTTTCCCCATACAATTTTTGACTCATTAAATATTTATCAAGTCTAAGTGATAAAAATGGGTAACAGTTGAAGAAAAATAAAGCATGATGTTTCTAACATCTCTTGTCCACTTTATTTAAATGCTTATTTAAATAAATAAGCAAGTACTTATGGTCAAAGGGAGAAGTTTAAGGAACAATATATCATTTTTCCAATTGTAAGTTAAAATACATTTTCATTTTTTACCTGTAAGACAACACAGCACTGAATAAAGTCATCAAAAGCAACTTGTCCTCTTCCTTGTCTGTCAAATTTCCGAATTAGGATGTCATAGAATTGGTCAGACAGTCGATAACCTTGGAAAAAGAAGAAATGCTTTAAGAGGCTTCCCTAGTTAACTTAGCTCTCTTCATAGAATGACTGTAACTACTTAGAGGGCAAGTATAATGTACAAAAAGAAAACAATAAGCAAACAAGCAGTTACGAGAGAATAATGGTTTTTTTTTGACAAGCGTATCTACTGCCTAGCAACAGCATTCAGCTGAAGTGCATTCAAAGAAATCATGCTCAATAATGATGTTAAGTCACAACAAACAATTACTGATTAAACTGACTAGTGGGTCGAGAGAACTGTTTAGGGCTGTATCTCAGATTTTTAAAGATGACATCAAGTGCACTAAAGTGCTTTTTCCACTAGATGCTACTGTTGTACAGACAGTTGGCCTCACTTTAGAATGAGGAAAGCTGTTGCAAGCCCCCCTCTAAGTTAAAATGTTTAACTGAAATATTGGTAGCGCTCTCAGAGTGACTAATAGGCAGAAAATATTCCACACTTACCAAAAATGAAACCAGATATGTTAATACACAAGAGGCAAAAAAAAAAAGTGCTTGTAGCAGGGTATCTTTAAAAGGCACCTTAAGCCTGAAAAGGGTAACTGCATTTCACCCATCTCATTTTTCTTTTTAGTCATGTTTGTCAGAGTAGTACAGCCCTCACTGTAAGCTCATTTAACAACATAAACCTATCAGAAAGCTGTAATTACAAATGAATTACCAAAACCTGTTAGTGCTTGCTTTAGCTCATTTTTGTCAATCATTCCAGAATTGTCCCTATCATACGTTCGAAAGACGTTCTGCCAGTCTGAGATATACTTCCAGACTCCTGTGAATTCATTGAAGTTCACACCACCTTTGTTTTCTCTGTCGAACATGCCTGAAACAAAGGGAAGAAATAGATGTCTAAAACACAAGTTTTCAAATAAGATCTATTACCTTTTTTTGTTGTTGTTGTTGTTGAAGGGAAGTGAGGGCTCTTTGGAAAGTTCTGAAGAAAGTGAGAAATGGCTGAGAAATTTGCTAATCCAAAGCAAGCACAGAAGTTTTTGAAAGGGAAAAGATAAAAAGCAAGATTAAAAAAAACGGCCAGGGTGAATCACATAATAATACTTATTTTTTCCTGGGCTTTCATTTCCAATATGAAAGCAAAAAAATGTAGGGCTTGACTGATCACCTAGTGACAAAACTGGAGACAGTGTGACAACTCACATTCACTGACCATGAAAGTGCTGAAATGCTAAACTGCATTTGCCCTACTGATACTTGTCAAGACTGTGCCTTTTTCATACAAACAGCATGTTGTACAGTGACGGAATTCTGACGCCTGCTGAATATTTATCAAAACGCATAGCAAAATAGTACATCCTTACATTTAAAACCATCTTCTCTTCTATCACAACCATCTTTCACATCACTGGAATGTATTTGAAGATGCATTAAAAAAAAAAAAATCTGTTTTGTCTTTTTGGAGCATACCAGAGGATGTAAATACAAAAGAAAAAATACAATAAGAAAATACAGTAGCTTTTTAAATGTTTAAAGCTGACAATTTCCCTATACCCTTATTACGTTGTCTGTTCAGTTGTCCAGTAACATTTTCTTGGGTTACTTTCACAAGTGCATATATGTATGTACCAAAGGGGTACATTTCTGTTTTTCAAAGTTACCATTATTTCTATTTATCTTACTACTGTTAGCCTTCCACAGAAAGGAAGAATGACGCACTGTCTTATATTGAAAAATACTATGACCAACTAAGCTGCTTCAAAAGGCCTTGAAAAAAAGTCAATACATAATTATTTGTCAAGAGACATGCAACAACAGGTGGAGTTCTCAATCACCTGAACAAATCAGAAAATAACAATATATCCTAAATATTTCCCATAACATAATTACACTCACCAAGAATTGATCGGACTGTTGCTGGGTTAAAAGGAGTCCATGTACCTGAAACAGGAAGAACTAATCAGTTCCTCAATACTAAGGAACACTTAAAAAAAAAATTAAAAAAACAACAATTAAAAAACCAGATGAGAACAGAGCTAGATGAAGTGGAGCTAGCACATGAATAAAACAAGGCTGCTCTGAAGTAACTAAACTATTGACTAATCCAGGGACTTCTGCTAATGCTTCACAGGTTTTATACAGAAACCAAAATAATTTCTTCATGCTGCACAAAAACAAAACAGAACAAGCACACACAAAACCAGCCACAGTTCTTCCACTGACTGTAGCAGAATAATTATAAGGTATAAATCAAACAAGATCTTATATCTATTCCTTAATAAGGAGGCATCTTGCTTATGACAGCGTGAAATTTCTCTTATAACTAGAAGAAGCTAAGTATAAACCTAAAGATGCAGCAAAAGGTTGAAAAAGTGTGTATTGTAGACAGTCCATATGACATTTTGCACATAAAAAGAAATATAAGGTCTGGGTGTGCTAAAAAATAAGAGAATAAGTGTAAGAAACACCAGTATTATAAAGAAAAATAGCTCCTTAGAGTTGTATGCTTCCTGATGGGGATCAGAAATAATGGAATTATTAATAGTGTGCCAATATTTAACTCTCAACAGAATAGAGAAAAATGTAAAAACAGAGTTTAGAAGATCATTTATTTCATGTTTAAATTTTCAGAGACACAAATTCCATAGAGAAGATTGACTCTGGTGCTGAAGAACTGTCCCAGTTTCAGTCTCTCAGGCTGTTCTCATAAACTTAAAGAACTACTGTCTCTGTCTCCCTGACTCTCACTCGTAATTTTATATAACAGGACAGAAAAACAAGAAAGCATATGATCTTACAGGGTTTTTTTATATATATATATAGCTATAGGTTTTTTTTTTTAGTTGTAAATAACTCTAAGGAGATGATAAATCTCTTCCAGATAAGTATATTCTTATTTATGTAAAACTGACATTTTGAAAGGCTGGATGTCAAGAACACCAAAACCCAACTTCCGTCTGTAATGCGCTATGCATTCTTTTTTAAAGTTTCAGACATAAATACATCTACATTCCTTGAACTCACTAAGTCTGCATGACAGCTATACACCATCATCTACTAGAAAATATATTTTGAAAAGAAAATAGAATTATTAGTGACTTGGTATATAAAATCTAGAATCTTTTTGAATAAAGGAAAACTGAAAAATCAAGCTAATTTCTATTTCTGTAAATATTTTGCCCAATTGTAAAATAATAAGAAGTTATTATAAGTCATAATAAAAGTTGTAAGTTATAATAAAAGTTAATTTGGCAAGGATCTATCATAATTGCCAGCCATTGCAACTGCTAATCTGTACTGTAAGGAATTAAAATAATTTGATAAAATTTAATGTGTTTTTGAAATAAGTAGTGAAGACTAGCAGATAAAAGGATATTTAAAGAATATTAAGTTTAAAGTGGCAGAGGCTGTTACAGTTGGCACTTAATCTTAAATGAAAAACCTGACTCTATTTAAACTTTAGCTTTTGCTGCAGGTATTGTTCAGAAGAAACGATTTATTTGTGAATTAGGTATGCTAACATGTTTAGTAGTGATGAGCAAGGAATATAAATCACTGTGCTTTAAAGCTAGCAGAGCTGAGAAAAAGAAGCAATGTGCATGCCCCTCTCCCTAGAATGCCAATCCCTGGGCCTTACAATAGCAGCTCTGCTTGTAGTGCATTATTATTATCATGCATCAAACCCAGAACACTCTCCTTAAAATACAAAACCAAAGAACAACAGGCTCACAAAAAAAAGGGGGATGAGGAGGGAAGGGGTGATGCTGCAGATAAGAGTTAAAGATGTCAAGAACTTCTTCCCTCACCGTCAAGAGAATTTTGTCATGAAGTAATCAGTCTCGTGACTCATCACTTACTACTTATTTACAGACTTACCATTAGATAATGCCTGCTGAAGTTCATTATCAGATATTATTCCACTCCTATCTTTATCAACCCTGACAAAAAAAAAAAAAGTTGTAAAAGTTGTAAGCTTTAAATATAAAAATAAACAGGTTCTACTTACAGTTGTAGAAACCTAACCATTCTAACTCCTACTCACAAAAACGAGAATAAACTTTTAGGGAACTTTTAGTCATAAGTACCTTTTCTTCAGTAAACTATTTCACTGTACTACAAATTAAACAGCTCACTGAGGCTGATGAGACATACTGGAACAGAATACAAAATACAAAGACAACTCTCCTAAACTACGAGAAAGCCACTAGTGTATGATTAAGCGCATTATGATTTGCTTTATGCAAATATTCAAAATGTGGAAATAACCTAATGAAAGCCTGGCCCTTTTCTGGCATTCAAGCACATTTTAGCAGTACGTAGGTACCAAATTCCATTGCGCCTTCACAGTCTACAGTCTTGGAGAATGGAGTTTTATCCTGAAATTAAGAAACTAAATCATTTGCTCACAGCAGAATCACTCCTTCAGACCAACTACTGAAGGTGATGATGGCTTCCTTTTCTACAAGGAGTGGAGTGGCCACTCAAGACTTTGTCTCCGTTTTCTACTTGAGGGGACGCAAACCTACAAACTTGCATTTCTGAAGACTGCCACATTTATGCAGTTAAGGGAAAGAGGAAGGGAACGAAAGTTTTTTACGCCAAAGGAAACAAGTCAAAAAGCCTTGTAACTAGGGCTAGTGACCTAAGCAAAAACCGAAGACTTTAAATGGCAAACCTCACTTAGATTTAGGCACAAGGAATTAATGCCAAGCTAATCACTTCCATGGGTAACAGGCTGTACCTACCAGCTTAGTTTGATGCTTCCTACTTCTTGTCTTTGAGTAGGATGTATAACCCACATTCCCCATGCCACTTTTTTATTTTCCCTCTCTAGTAATTGGAGGATCCTTCTCCATTCCTAAGCAGGGTCATGCTTTGTTGGTCCTTCTGTAGGACCATTTGATTTATTCTTTGCTATGTTTTTATAAAATTTTAAAGTTATTTCAACCATATCATTTCTCAGGTAAGGAAAGAATCTAAACTGCATACAATATTCAAGCTGCAGGCATAAATTGCACAGATTATACAACAGTAAAAAGAAAACCCCTTTTTATTTTCCATCCCTTTCCTAATACTTCCAAACATTTAATTTACTTTTTAGAAGTGTTAAGCTGACATTTTTATGCAAATGAGTTATAACCCACCTATAGAATCACAGAATACTTAGGGTTGGAAGGGACCTCTAGAGATCATACAGTCCAACCCCCCTGCTCAAGCAGGGAAAACTAGTAACACACACACACACACACACACATACACCAAAAAAAAAAAACAATTATAAACTGCTCCTGAGCATCAGTCTGGTTAAAGAACATTCATTTTATAGATATAATTTTGTTAAGCTCTTCCTTTCACTACCTCATGTATATATTGTGGATTTCATCAAGCATTATATGACCATCATCTTCCTTAAAATCAATCAATTTGTATTTTAAGGTACCCCTGCAAGCCCTCATACTAGTTTTTATACCAAAAGTGTTAACAAGACACTGCATCTCATCATTTACCTTCACTTCATCTATAAAAATAGCCCCAGTTGCTTATGAACAAGTTAAAAATCCCAGAAACACTTTGTCCATCGGTGTGATTGATGACTGTATATTCTTATTTTTGAGTCAGCTATTTACCCTTCTGTTTTACAGCTACTAAATTGATTTAAATGCCTTTGATACTTACCACTGTTGGAACCCCCATGGGAAACTATGCAGATCTCAACTGTACCAGTTCTAGCCATATCTAAACTTAATCCTTATATATTCGAAGAATTATACAGACCTTTGTCAGATCGATAGGGTTTCTTTCAAGAAAAGGGACTCTTCCCACTGGCCACATCGCTTAAAATGGTTCCTACCAGTTTGCCTCACACATATGTCAGCTTGTTCCTGTCTCTTTCTAGATCTTTCAGAAAAAAAAAGTGGCATTCGCGTGTGCCATCTCCAAGCCCTCAGATGAAGTGGTTTCTCTTCAGAGATTAACCTGTAATCCATTGCATTCCTGAGTCACTCAAGAATTACTGAGCAAATATTATCCAGTTTTAGTAATTTATTGCTCATTTTATCTGCTCCTAATATTCTTTTCCCAATCTTTAGCCAGGAAGGATCCTCCAGCGGGTCTCCTACAAAAACAGGTACAACCTCAGAACATCCCCTCTTACTCCCACAGGACATGGACACAAAAACACCCAGTTAGCTTCACTGCTGGTACAGCCTCAACAGCAGTACTTGCTTCAACAGCAGCCCACTGACTCTGCCAGGTGCTGCTCCTGATGACCCAGATAGCTCGGGAGCTCTTACGCTCTGTGCCGCAAGCGTTCATATTCCTTCTCACAAGCCTGCTTGTGTTCTTATGTTGACCCTCTGGAGGTTGCAATCCTTCCCAGCTCCCCAGTTCGCTGATTTCAGCATTTTGCAGGTTACCTTCTAGCATCCAGGAATCCCCCTTTCCTTATCCCAGAGCTAATCCATGCCTTTCCTAGGGCCGCAACCGCGAGGTTATTCAGCCAGGCCTCGGAGCGGCCTCCCGGCACCGGCTCCCGCTGGGCGCCACGGGGCAGCGGCTGCTTCCCGCGGGAAGCGCCGGCACTGCCCTGGCCCCGGAGCCGCCGCCCGCTCCGCAGGCCTCACCTCTGGAACACGTTCCACAGGAAGCTCGGGTCGGCCAGCCCGGCCGCGCTGCCGCCGTTGGGCCTATAGTGGTAGCCGGCCGCCATGTCCCGGCGCAGCGCCCCGACCCCGCGGAGCGCGATCCCGACCCCGATCCCCTCGCGCTGCAGTTCCGGGACGCGCCCGCCTGCGCGGCCCGTGACGTCACGAGCGGGGCGGGCGCCCCGCCATGGCGGGAGGAGGCGGCGTCGCCTGGGGAACCCCGGCGGGAGCCGCCGCGGCCGTTGCTCGTCCGCGGGTAACGGCCGCCGCGGGGGCAGCGCCGAGCGGGACCCCCGGCCCGCGGCCGCTCCCTCGTGCCCGTGACCTCCGGAGCCCGCGATACTTCTGTTTGGGCTGAATATCCAGGAAAACGGTGCCGAGCTCCGGTTTCTTTTAGTAATTGGGGCGGGTTAGGACCAGGCCCGTGCAAAGCCAGGAGCTGCACGGGGCAACCAGCCTCTCCCGAAATTTGAAGGGAGCGTCCGCCTTCCCTCAGGAACAGGGGTCTGAATTCTGGAATGTTCTTAACTTTGAGGCCGTAAAAAGCACTGAAGCCTGTCAAGATGCAAGGATGCAGACAGGATATGGCACGTGCTCTCCTACTAAAAGTGCTGAAGGATGATTCACATTGCTTAGTTTAAACAGACGCTCCTGTATTGTGGTAGGATGGGAGGAAGAAGTATAGCTGAGAGCTAGCACTCTTTAACCAAGGACAACCTAGAACTGCTCATTAAAATCAAGCCTTTTTTGGGGGTGGGGCGGGGAGGAGCAGGAAAACCCATGTATCCTTAATAAAACTGCCTTCATTCTAATACTAAAAATCACGCTCCTAGATCAAAACCTCTTCCCTGAGCAGGCATGATGAGTAAGCAGTATATATAGTGTGCCTGATTTCCAGGAAATCACATAGAACACAAGCTTGTGCAACTCTGAAATAAATAAATAAATAAATGTATCTCCTGAGCTTGGTTATTGGCTCATTGCACACTGGGCAGAAAATTCACTTTTTGGACAACAAAAGGATTACTGCCTGGACAGGAATGTGCTCAAGAAATAAATTTGTCATTACTACCATTCTTAATCAAACTGGCAGCTTTACAGACTGTGCCAAGGAAACTACCATGTAATTTTTTCCAATTCATAGACCAGCATTCTGGGAAAGTAATTTTATGTTCTGCTGAACAGAGACTACTACTAATCTGTGCAAACAACTATTTCATGTGTTTAAAGTTCCAGGTTTGGAAATACTGGATATTTTTAAAATGTAGTGAACTCAGGGGTCAGTTCTTTTGCAGCAAGACAAGTCAAACATGTCAGTTGCTCCGTAGACACCACCACCCTCAAAAACCTTCTGCAGCTCAGCTAAACCCTCACTAGAAACGGGGAGAAGCATGACCTGGTCACACACACACTGGAACTCCCCAGTCCTTCTCATCAGCTGCTGGGACGCAGATTTATGACTCATGGGGGAGCTAGCAAAGAGACAAGCTGGAAAAAGTAAACTCATGAGTTTGTCACATACAGCTCAGGAAGCATGAAGCAAAAGCATGAAGTGAGAAGTAAAATATGACATCTTGGCAGAATGGGCTAGTACCCTTTCCTAGCAGATTTGTCAACGCAAAACTTTGAAGATTATCTCTCTTCCCACTTCTCAGCTACTCTTATGTGACCATTGTAGGGGCAAATCCTCCCGTGAAAAGGCATATGGAGAGAACAAACAAAACTTGCCAGGGTAGCTCTTTCTATTTTCCTGAGAGCATTAAATCTTAAAGAGATGTAGGAGGGAAAGTTTTCCTGGCTTATACATCAAGCATGGTCAGTTATCCAGTGGACACAATTCAAAAAAAAAAAAAAAAACACTTTGTATTGGTAAAGCTACACATACAAAAACAAAGTACAACTGAAATATTTCCATTTTGAGGGTGAAGGAAAAGAGAAATGGTTGCAAGTGTGTAAGAAATCTGTCAAGGTAAGATCTTAAGGATGGAACCTCTGTCCTTTGAACAGCTGTCTCAATGTACTTTTACATGATGAGTGATTCCACAAAAAGACTCTGCTGAAAGCCCTTGACCGAGGGACCTCAGAGATTTTATGTGAGCACATATGGAGAGGCAGGCTCACCAAATGCAGCATTACTCCTCCAGAAAACTTTATCAAGAACAGAACACTTAATGAAGATGCGGATAGAGGTCGGGGTAGCAGTACTCTGCCAACATCCTTGGAAGTGTTGCATGCAGACGGCAGCTGTTGCCTGATCTAGCATGCAACAGGAAGCAGAGGGTCTCCATTCGCAGTTCATTTTACACAAGATGAACCATGAGACTTTTGAGTCTCTGAGGACATTAGGAGTCACTTTGACCTTTCTGTGCTAAACGGAGAGAGACTAAGGGGTCTCCAGTCAAGGGAGCAGGTTTGTCTTTGGAGAAAAAATAGCACTATTCCAACATTCAAGCTGTACAGGATTACTTCAGGCAGTTTACGGAAAAGGTTATTTTTAAAAAAAAAAAAAAAAAAAAAAAAAAAGATCGGGTTAATTGACTCCCTTGGACATACTGAAGATCCAAGTCACACAGAACAAGAATTTCAGACTCAACCCCAAAGTCCTTGGATTGTCACTGAAATGCAGGCAAAATTAGTCAGTATTACCTCAATAGTTCTTAACTCACTAGGCCAAAGACTGACCATCCAAGAATTCAGTCCCCTGCCTAGGGGATTCATAGTGCCTCAAGTACTCCCAGGCCTTACAGCATGTACGCTGGGGCATGGCAGGTTACTGGAGCCGTTGTAGTCATCTGGGGCACATTCAATGAAAACGTGAATGGGAAGGAAAAAAGGAAAAGCAAACAAACCACACACACGCAAACAATCTTTGTTTTGCCCTCTATCCCAGCTGCTGACATTGAATGTATCTATTCTGGGTAGTGAGATAGGTCAAACATGACAATGTGCGTGTGTTCACAGGCTAAGCTCAAACTAATATGTTAACTTGAGAACATTAATTAGTACAAAGTAGGCTTGTGCCCTCCTTCACTTCCCTATGAATAGCTGAACATAGTTGTCAGAGACAGTGCCTTCATTCTGTCCTTTCAATTAAACTGAAAACACTTTAATTTAGCAATTCTCTAGTCATGTATTAGGAAGATAATACTAGAAATTAACTTCAAGTATTAATCTGAAAATATCCCAGAAATAAGAATATATCTTGAGTTTCCAGGAAACTTAAATCCAATGGCATGCACACATCTCATCTAAGCTGCTCTACCCTTCAAACAATTGAAGAAAAAAATGATTGAGATTTATTGTAATTCGATAGGGACGTAAAGAATACACTGCTGAAGTACAGCTTTAATACAATAGCTTTAACCCTTTATTGAATTGGTGGTGTTTATGTGCAGTTTTTAGTGAATCAATGAAGATTTTTGTACCTCAAGCATCTTTTTTAATGGTCATTCACTCTATAATCAAATTGCATGCTAGCAATTTTGAACCCCTTAGTCAAGAAACTGATTTTATAATTACGTTTTCTGAAATAAACTATTTTACATCAGAGTAAATACATATATAAAGTACAATGTGAAAGTGAATTGAAAATATATGTCCAGTGCGGTGCCATATAAAGATAGTCCTTAAGATATAGTCCGCTTAGGTACTGCAAGCAGTGTACGTTAGTATATCCAGGTCTACTTACTTTGCATTAAGCACTAATTCAGTTGTGTTATTTTCAGTATAAATACCTTTATACAGCAACGCACTGTACAATGCAAATATATTCCATGAGAAACATGTATTTGCTAATGGCAAATATGGCTCTAAAAGATTGGTCAATAAAAAGCAATGTGGCCATCAAAACCTTCATTCTTCAAACAATAATTTGACTCCCATTGCTTTTAACTCCATTTGCTTTTAGAAAACTGATTGTGTCTCCCCATATGAAGAAACCCCCAGAAACATACCTAGCAAGTAGCAGTATTGAACTTTACTCGAAAAAGCATTGCCAAACCTGCCTGCAAATGTTTCAGACTATGATCCCAGACTAGTAATGACACAAACCCACAGAACTCTCAATTACTTAAGAAGCTTTGGCACAGTTAGAGTGGGAACTGAAATTTCTTTAAAAATTGGGACGTAGTTTGGATTTGGTTGGCTTGGACCTTGGTCCAAAGTCTCAATGATAGTCTGCTTCATATCTCTGCTGGCGTCTCCTCTCACTGTGAGCAAAGCTGCAATATGGTCATCCCTGCCAAAAGAAAACGGCAAAACTGGGTTTAGTAAGAAACTTTGTAGGAGTACTCTGTAAGAAAGATCACTTTTAGTTCACAGTGCAGTTTCAGTGTGTACTTCTAATACTTCTTGTACTCTAATATTTCTAGTATTAGAAGTATTTTTGCTACCTCAAGTCCTTAACCAGAAAACTGGTCACTCAGAACTACCTTTTCCATCTCAATATAACATGTTGTTGTTACAGCTCTTAAGATATATTTTATACTCCCAGAACACAGAGTGCAAGTATTCTTATTACACTAGTTCAGAACATATACATTCTCTATTAGCATCAGTTAGATTAAGAAAATTATTATATTCTAAAATATGAATAATATGAAAATATTTACATGTAGCTACTTCATAGTCTTGAACTAGTTCTAACACAATATACATAGACAATTTAATTTTGAGAAGAGAATTACCTAATATCTGGATATTTACTGACTAAAGTTGAAACTTCCAGATAGAGTAGTGAAGGATCAGTTAATTTGATAACTTCTGCAATGGCTTCAATGATGCCACAGAGTCCTTCAGTATCCTCTCCAGATCCCTGCAAGATGAAAAGTAAAACAAAACAAAAGCAACTCCTGCTCAAATCCATAAACTACCCTTTGTGTTTTGTATTGTGATGTTGTTTAGTTGCAAAAACAGCTTAATTTTCTGACATTAAGTAAACAAAATAGCTGCAAGTTGTCACCACTGAGACATTTCCCTCTTCTATTTCAAATTATTTTCCCAGCTTGGCCTGCAATTTTATTTCAATAAGCCCAGTACCTATATGAGCATTAGTATATGATGACTAACAGCAAATGCCTAAAACAAGAACATAAAAAGAGGACAGAAATGCAGGAATATTTCTTCAAAAGACTCTTGCAATCCCCACCAATTTGCAGTCGGGGAATCCATGAGCTAGAAATGCAATTATTTGTAGTTCATAGGCTGCAATCGCTGAGTTTCTTCAGTTGTTTTTTGAACCCTTCTGAAATTTTCATGTCTATAATCTTTTCAAACAGAACTAATTCATTATTCACTGTCTCTGTCCTGCTCACGTCATGAGACCTCTGCCACACCCTTTTCTTGTGGTCACTTTCATTTGACTGAAGGTTTGTTATGTAATTACCTGATTAAATGCTTGTGCAACTATCACCGTACTGCACAAGGGATTCACATGTATTACAGATTCCTGTAAGGGCATAATGCTTATTATTTTAATTTTTATCCCTGCTTTTCTGAGAGGTGTCAGGCATTAAGCGCACATCTTAGAATTCAATGATCCTATTCTTAAGTGGTAACATCAACTCAGACCTCATGGTTTTTGTGTGGTTAGAACTGTAAGTTGATGCATGTTCATCTGCTGTTCATGGCTGTTTCATTAGACATCATTAGAGCCCGTTTTTCAAGTGGCTCTTGTAACTGCAAGTGCCAACTTCAACTGGCTCAGGAACCATGCAACTTAAAAACACTACGAGCGTTACAGCATCCATCTAAAATCTGTTGAGACTTCACTGGTATCTTCCTCCTTTGTGAAAGTGATCCTCCTACCCTTCACTTTCCTTCTTTCAATCAGTACTTACACATGTGAGCATATTCTCTCTGATTCAAAAGCCATTTAAATTCTTTTGTAAAGATTTTGGTGCAGTAACCTGTCAAAAGCCACAAAGAATGCCAGGTAGACAATCGGCTGCTTTTTCCTTATCTGTAGGCCTTACCCTAAAAACACCAGTATGAAAAGTCCTATCTTACAAAAAAACATGTCATATTTGTCCATGTCCATGCATTCTAGCCTTTAAGTTTTGCTAATTTGCAGTCATAAATATTAGGGCTTACTGATATGCAGGCCACATCTTTCCAGAAATTTATGCAGAAGTTGCATTATCTTCCTCCTAGTCATCTGGCTACCAAGGCAGCTTTCAATAACAGATCAGCCAATCTATTGAACAGATAATTCTGGATATTCTCTGAACTCTTTCAGAACTCCAAATTCCACATCACCTGGTCCTGGCAACCTGATACTGTTCATTTTATCAATTTATTCAATAATCTCTTCCATCAACACCTCAATCTGAAACAGTTCTTACAAAGAATCATCCATAATGAAAGATTCTGATATAGGAGCTGCCCTAACATCTTCCACAGTGAGCACACATGAAAATCTCACCCCAGTTTTTCTGGTTTTATTTTTCTGTGCAGTCTCACCCCTGCCCCTTCTTTTTTTGATCCATACTTGCTTTCCTTATGTAGTTAAAAAAAAAAAAAAGGCATGTACACAGAATTCTTACAATTTTAAGCATATTTTATAAGTAGCTTCCCAACCCCTTTTTGGGGCTGCTTTTCCATAGTTTTATTTTGCTTTAAACGAGGTCAACATACTTGTCTTATATTTCTAAATGATACATATTCCCTGATTTTTGGTTATTAGTATCTGTTTGATGTAATATCTCCCCATCCTCCAGCTAGGAAAAAAAATATTTTCCTGCTGATGAAATAATTGCTTTTTCTTTTACTTACTGCAGAACATACAGGTTGCCTCTCTGTAAGGGTACCAGAAGGAACAGCAGAAAGCTGTGTCAAACACATAGCAGTAGAAAACAGGTGCTTAGGAACTCTAACAATGGGTATGTTCAGAAACTCTATCCAGGGTCTCAGCTGGGCATTCTTGGTATTCACAGATTGTGTTTTAAACTAAATTATCACGTTAATCAGCACTACCTGAAGCAAATACTTACAGGGGCAAGTTTCTTAAACAGAAATCTAAACTGTTCTGCTTCTTTGATCATTCTTTCTGCCCCTTCTTTTCTCTCTTCTGCATTCTTGAAAGATATACGTTTTAGCATGATCGCTCTGATGTATTCTACAACCACTCTCCGATGGGCCTCACTAGTCATTGTCTGAAAGAAAAAAAAGTTGTCGTGGATTATGCAAGTGATACTTACAAATATAACCATTATATTTAATAAACGTAACTTTTAGATTTAGTCTTTGAGGAATTACTAAGCTTTGAAATGTGAGTTCGTAATTCATCATCACAGTTTGTTAGAATACCAGTGAAATACTTTAGTTTTCTAAAAAAGCTGTACTTCCTGCCAGAGGAAACTGTAAACAACAGGTTTCAAAGATCAGCATAACTCCAAGATAATGCTAGAGACTTTATGGGTGGCTTTTCAGTTTTGCCATGCTAATAGCAATCTGTCCTTCCTTAATGAAAAGAACATGCCAAATACCAGAAAGAGATGAACAACAAAAACACCTCTGACAGCATATCTGAATTATTTTGGAGGAGAACAAGCATATCCAACAACTACTATGGAAGAACAATTGTGAAATAAGTAAGATGGCCTCAAAATGAGGAACTGAGATGACCTGCCTTTGTTTGCCCTCGAAGCCTTGTTTTTTGCATCTAGTCAATGAATCAGCCATCACAAAGGAAGACTCCAGTTCACTGTATAATGCTTTCCAACCTAGTCTGCATTATTTGTGCTCTGGGTTAGGTCTGATCGAGAAACCTGTTAGTGCAGACTGCCAGATCCTGCACAGCTAGTAGCACCCTCTCTCTCATATCTTCCATTTGACTGCTTTGCTGTTCTCAGCTTCTCTGTTTATAGGGGACAGCTACAGATGCCTTAGCATCTGGTATTCATGTAAAACTAACACTGAATTTGGAAGAAGGAAAAAAAAATAGGTGCTTCTTAAATTCCAATGTGAGGGGAGATCCTAAGCACCACAAGTTACTTTTAATTAAGAGAAAGCCTACAAAAGAGACTGTCACAAACCTTTTATAGTGTTTTAATAAATATGATAAACTTTCAAACAACATGTGCCTCTGGTTTCAGTCAAAATTTTGGAGAAAGGTTTTGGGGGGGTGAGGTAAGGGTAAGAAAATAAAAGAAAAAAAAGAAAGATTGAGGGCAAGTCATAGCCCTCAGCCACAAAACCATAGTCTTAAGTCCTGCTCTCACAATAGAGCCAAAATACAACAATTACAGATTGTTCAGGGCTGCTTTCTCAGCCTTTTTCTGCTGAAACTCTTGAATTTGCAGAATTGATTCCAAATACACAGAGGAAGATTAAGTCCACAGAACAGACTATAGCGACAGATACGCATGCCCTGTTCCTATGAAAAGTTAACATACAAAGAAGAAGGGCCATACTACAGCTGAGAAAAAGAAAACTCAAGAGGCAACATCCTGACGGGGCATTCACTTTGTATATAGGAACACAGCAAAGCAGAATGAATGCAAGACCCAGACCTTCAATGTTCAAGATCATGGCCTACGTATCAGGTTACTACTCAGGTGCTCTGTTCATACGGCTTTCAAAACTGAATTATAAAATAATAATTTTATAATAGTTATAAATAAATAAGATAGTTATAAATAGTTAAAATAGTTTTAAATAAAATAATAGTTATAGACTATTCTGGGGGTGACTTGACTTTTTTGTGCATTTTTTTTGGACTGAATATAGCTGTAATTCATATACAGAATAAGACCTTTAGGATCTGCACATCCTGAAGGCAAAGAGGTTAAGAGTTCATCAAAAAAACTTGGAGCAGTCCCTTCTACCTCTTTAAGAGTTAAGAAAGAATAAATGAATGATTTTCAGAACATGCCTTTCAGATACTTCTCACTTGGTAAGAGTTTGTTTACAGATCATCCCTGAAACCTGATCCTCCTCACTTATTTCTTAAATCTTAACTGTCTAAAGCTAAGCTGTCATTTTAAGACAGCTTTTAGTTATCTTAAATATACAAAGCTGAATTTAATTCAATAAAGGATAAAAACTAACCATAATAAAAGACTAACAGATAATAAAAAAGCAGAAGGCATTTGACAAACGAAAAAAATAAAAATAATTAATCGGTGATATTATGCTGCTGTAATGCCTCTTTAAACAAATATGCGTTTATCAAATTCTATAGTTTTTAAACAATTTAAATATGCCTTATTATACATATGGCAAATTGAAATTGCAAAATGTGCACTTAAAATTACAGGACAGCAGTACTAGTTTCATAAGGGAAAGTTTTATCTATCTGCAAACTTTTAAGAAGCAGAAAATACAAGTTGCTAAGAATACAGCCTTCTGGACTAAATCCTGTAACTCTGATCTATCTTTGCAAATTTTGCATGTAGCTGTCAAAATAGATGATGAGTGCACATTTTAGACTTTTGCATATATTTTTAATATTTTTTAATTTCCAGCCATGAATTCAAAATGCTGATTTTTATATTCTAGTTCTGAATTCCATAAAATATTCAGAGCTTCCAAAATGACATGCTATTCAGAATACATTTTCCAAATATATTTTCCATAGAATGCTTTGCACCTACCTTTCTATAAGGCCTTTTTATTTTTGCAAAGTCATTGAAATAATCCTCCACAGTGACACAAATAGTCCCCACAGCATTAGACCCCATCAACCATTTCTTTGTCATCAGTTCATTGAGATGCGGCTGAAAAGAAAACAACAAAAACTGATAAGGACTTTTTTTTTTGACATTCCTATCTTAGCGCAACTACAAAAAAAAAAATTTAAGTGTCAAACATTTGTGAACTACCTTCCCTCAAAAGAAATATGCAGTTAGTGTAGAAAATAATGTTACTGCACAATCCAGCAGATCTCTCATCAAAATGAGAGCCACTATAGATTACTGCGCCAACACACACACTGAATGTATATATAGACCAATTTCAATAACCTAGGAGATTTTTACACAAGTTCTCCAAAATATTTTAGTTCTCTATTTAAATATTTCATGCTAAATAAAAATTTAAGGTCCAAGAACAAAAATTAGCATAAATTCTGATGTATACTGGTTGAAACTCAAGGCACCTTAAAAGCAGTGAAATACTGCAACTTCATTCTCTCTCTTGAACTGCTATTAGCTATTCAGTTTTTCCTCTTTCAGATGATCCTGGAAAGTTCATATGCCTATTCCAAACTTGGTGGCCTCTACTCTTTGATTCCATTTTCAGAATTTCCTAAGTCATAATACCAATATTCTCAATATCTACTTACCCATATTGCTTTATTACAACTTTTATCTGATCCCCATGTGGAGAGATAAAACTATTACTGGTCTGTGTTATATGCCAACAGTGACATGAAGTATTTACCTCTTACATGAAGAGGTAAATGATTTTCAAAGGACAGTTATTAAAGTAAACAGACCATCTCCCCATAATTGGTGAGTAAAGTTAATGACAAATAAACATCTTGCTGAAGAGCTTCCCCCCAAAATTAAGATAAACAATGCCCTCACATCTTTCTTAATGTGTGCATTAAGATGTTTAGGTGTATGTTAAATTCAAAAAGCTATTACAAACGTAAAAAACTCTGAAGCATTTTTCTCCCCTTTCCCATTTCCAATTTCCATCCATCTCCCCCTCCCAAATTACTGAAATTATGGAAAAAAAAAAATCTTGGGTGATTTTATTCAACTCTACTATTTAGCAAGAAAAAGAAGGAGAAAAATCCAACCTCTAAATCCATGAAGACTTCATCTAGCAGACTAGAGCATGCTTCTTTGGCAATGGTGTCTAAAATCGCATCCATGTTTGTATGGCTGCTGGATAACATATCTTCCATTTCAATTTTCAAGTATTTTCTTTTCAAACTGATTATAGATTCTCTGTGACAAATAACAAGCCTTTTCATCACATACTGAAGCAGCTGCACAATTCTATTGCTACTAAATTGAGTGCATGCACAGAAAAAGACATACTGGATAGCCCTATTTTTCCAAAAGGGAGTAAATTCTGTTACTTGCTTTGGAAGCTTTAATTCATTCTCTAGCACAATATTCCAGGGATCACGTTAAACTACTTTTATGTTGGTAACAAACTAACGGCTGCAGAGAAATAGTTGAGTGTGGGGTTAGATTGTTTAACTCAAACGTTAATAATGATTATTTCTTTTTCTGCAGTTTTTCTACCTTAATTATCCTCTTTTAAAGGAGGACCGTGAGAGATCAAATGCAAGAGAAATGGCAGGCCCCATCCTTGACAATGACATTCTCAAGAGTAATGGCAATTTGCATCAGGTGATTGATAAGTTTGACTTGGCAAAAGCAGCGACAATTACAGTACCTTAAATACATGAATGTATTTAAGCCTGTAACTCCTTCCTTAGGAAAGGAAAGAAGGTCCTCAGAGGGTGTAGCATTATGAACATAAGAGTACTGATTTTTTCCACAATGCTGAAAAAATGTGCAGACTTACTTAAAAGTTTGACAGTTGTTGATGACTGCAATCATATATTGAACATAGCATTGAGGATACTGACGATTTTTAAGATGCTCTTCTTTATATAACTGTGCTTCATCTCTGTACCTGTCATATATCCAAGGTATAGCATTAAATAGACAGAAACATGAAATAACCAAGAACACACTGTAGGGCAAAATACTCCATAATGGTCTGCAAGGTATTTAGAAATAATTTATAATGGGCTTGTTAATCATGTGACATTTAATGTCTTTACTCTGAGCACAATCCCTTTAACTCAAAACATTTAAAAAGACAGCTGAGCTCAAGGAAGTGGTTTCTGTCTGGCCTCCCTTATCAGAAGGGACTATCAATCAGAGATATAAAAGTAAGAGCTGATTCTAAGAATTAGAGCCATTATAGGACAGAACTGAGACTGCCAGTCAACAGCACAAAAAAAAACTGGTGAAACTGAGGAAGGAAAGAAGGGAAAGGAAGGTCAAGAAAAGCTTGACTGGTACGTGCATTACAGAAGAAAGACCAAGCAATAAACAAACAAATAGGAAAAACAAGCATGAAAATAGAAGAACAGAGGCAGGATAAAGTATTCAACATTTTAAAATTATTTTACCTTGTTAGAAATGAGTTCATTTGTTGAAGACATAGAAGGAGTACCTTTGTTTTCAAATCATCATTTATCTGAGCAGCTACCTGAAGATTTTGCTCAAACATCTAAGTTAAAAAGATCGGTGTTATAAAGACAAGCCTATACCAATTGTTAAACAAATGAGACAGATTTCTTATTTGGATTTTCTATTTAGAGACTCACTATCACCAACTCTCTCTATATTTTTTTTTAAACAAGCCCAATTTCTGCTGACTAAGCACCCCTACCCCACTATCTTCACAGATGTAGTTAATAAATTCTTGACAGTCATTAAGATGCAATGCAGTTTTTTTGCCTAACACACAGAACAGTTACTTATTGGCAGAAGAAATAATCCAAGTTTCGATTTCTAATTCACTAGAAACTTGTTTTTACAAAGAACCAAGGTTCTTGGGTCATCTCTTGCAGCAACAATAAATAACTAACACGAATTCCATTGCTCTCCCCCAAATATAGTAAAAAGTCATTTTGCACTAGTGAAGTATCAGATGTCAAAATTCTATGACATATTTGCAACTAGGCACTAGTCTAAGTGATCTACAAAGAAATGCGTATGGGAGGAGGAGGACTGGAGAGGAAGGGCATAAAAACTGGTAAAAACATATGACCTATTTTTACTGAGATAATTTTGGAAATTTCATTGTTACATGAAACTGAGCATTGCCACCTTTGACAGTGCTGATAATTAACACTACAGCTAAATCAGTTTGAGTTTGTTCTTCAGTTTCTGACAGAACTAGAGAAAACGGCCAGAAATTGAAGCATCAGAAGTTTCACAGGAACTTAAGGAAAAATTTCTTAACAGTGAGGGTGACAGAGCACTGGAGCAGGCTGCCCAGAGAGGTTGTGGAGTCTCCTTCTCTGGAGATCTTCAAAACCCGCTTGGACGCAGTCCTGTGCCACGTGCTCTGAGTGACCCTGTGTGTGCAGGGGGGTTGGACTAGATGATCTCTAGAGGTCCCTTCCAACCTTAAGCGTTCTATGATTCTGTGATTAAATGAGCCACTATTTTTTTTTCCAATCACACACCTTCTGAAGACTGTTAGTCAACTTTGGTGCTAATATAAATGAGAAAGAATGTAGTTAAAAACTTGGTACAGAGACAAATAAAAGAAAGAAAATTGTAAACAGATATAAGAGGGAAGAGGCCATCCTTCTCTCTTAAAAATCTGTAAAGAAGAATTAGGAAAGGAATAAAACAGGCTTACATTTTATTTTCCTGGTTGACAAAGATTATTTAAAAGCTTCTCATATCTATTACTAATAGGCTGGGAAAACTTTTTTATTTTATTAATGTCTCAAAAATAGCTGCATCTTTCCAACTTAAGATCTTTCATAATTCAGATAGGCACTGAAAGGAGTTTTAAAGTGGAGTAGTGTTTAAACAGAAATATTTTTTCATCTTTATGAGAATTTTTTTCCCCACAGTATTCCAAGTTTTTTGTGTAAGTAATGAATGATTTCTAGAAACAAATGCATGCTTTACTATCTCAGTATTATATTAGCAGATGACATTCCAGTAACTTACAAACATCTTCATCTGATAAATTTGCATTACAATTTTACATAAAGTAGCTATGTAAAAGTACTTAACTAAGTACAAGCATCTCAACTAAACAGACTGGGAAAAACATCTTAGGCTTGCTTATTGAAAATCTAAAGCCAAAAAGGCAAAGAAAATCTCAAAACAAAACACCAGCTACTCCACAGGAAAACAAATTGCATTTCAATACATACAATGTCATCCCAAATAGATTTCTTATTTGTTTCTCTTAATCCATGCTCTTTTTCCCCATATTTTCTAGAAGACTGACTTGACTTATACCTGAAAAACAATAGCTGGGAGCGTAGTCTGATAGTACCCATCCTGATCTGCTTCTGGTTCAGTTTTTTTCACCCAGTCTTTTTTATCCGTCTCCAGTGCTTTTCGTAGCCAACCAATAATGTTAGACTGCATTAAACAAAACAACCAAGAAAAAAAAGCAAAGAATTATGGATCTAAAAAAGCAAAAAAGGAAAGAAAATATTTGGAATAGCAGTTATTCCCATAATGAACTATGGCATGGCAATATATAATGTTGACCACTACAGTGATTCCTACAGGATGTAGGTAACATAAGTTAAGATTTACACTGATTAAAGAGAAAAAAAAATACTGGTAAACAGGAATAGCTTATGAGGTAGCCTGACTCAAGCTAAAACATGTTTTAGAATGGGAGCACTTCAAAGCAAAAACTTCTAGTTTCTAAAACTAGACTAGACTAAACCAGTTTTCTGATCAACTGCATGACACAGATATCATGGACATCTTTGCAAGAGCAGATAGTGAACGCCAGAATGTTTACTAAATGTATAGTTTATATGTAAAAGATTGTGGTTCCCACTAGTGTGTAACAGGCATATTCAAGCCCACTTATGTAACATGACAAGGCGGCATATACAGAAATATATACAGTGGAAATAAAAAGGTACAAAGTGTAAAACGGGTGATTGTTCCCCCTGATGCTTTAAGCCTTTTTTTTTTTTGTCAGAACTCTTAGCAGAATAAAGGAAAAAACTAAGATGTTATGATTTTCTTGAAAAAGAAAGGCAGTTAAAAGCAGAAAAGGTGACTTCTGTCCCCAGTAAGTGCTACGTGTAAAGATGGCTCTGTATTACCCTAGCCATTATGTGAAATGATGTACAAAAACATCTATGAATAGGGGACTACTCTGATGAAGTGTGTTATGCAAAGAAAAAGTTACTCTTAAGGCAGCCCCTTAGTCATCTGCATTATTTCACAGTCAGATCAGCATTTGCCACATTTTTTCAAATTGAGGTGCCCTACAAAAAATCTTAAGTGTTTTACTCCTTATGAAAATCAGGTATTTTTATTGATTTTTTAAGGTAGTACTTGAGAGAGGGTAAAATGAATTCAAAGTGTTTTTTTTGTTTTTTTTTTGTTTGTTTGTTTGTTTGTTTTTTAAATCAGAGTAACTTGAGAAAATAAACCAAACCCAGTTTATCCTAAAGGTAAGTGCAGAAAAATAAACTTCAACAGAAGTTCTATTAAAGCTAATGTGAAGCAGAGTCTCTATAAGTAACTTTCCTGAATTTTAAAAGACTACTGATTTCAGTGAGAGAAATATCAGGATTTCTTCATACTTCTGGGGTAGATATAAACTCCAAAGGGTTACTACTTTCTAGTAACTATCTGAGAAAAGCTCCAAATCTCCCCAAGTAATAGGACTCCTGTACTCAGGAGGGTCAGGAATGCAACAGAACTATGCAAAGAAAAGCAGGTCCAAAGTTCCATCCAGCACAATACCCACAATATCTAATCTTAAAGGCAAGAAAAGACTGCCTTGAAAATCTTTTCTTATAGAAAAAGACTCTTGTGTAACAAAAAGGCTTTCCTTTTTTAGGAAAAAAAAAATCATATACTGATTCCTTTGCTAAACGCTTGTCCTGGTTTTAGGGATGCCAGATGCAATCACCTGTCCTGAGTGATATGCATCTTTTGTATTTAAGATGCACTTGAAACAGCATCCACGAAACAAAAGTACACTGACGCAGAGGACAGCCATAAAACTAAAAGCACTATTAAAAGAATCAGTCTGGCAAACATGCTGCATGAACATCTTGAATGCCTTGAAGAGAACACATCAGAAAAGACTGAAAAAGGCTGATTCAGTCAACTGTATGTAGACCAAACAGCATTCAGTGGCTTATAAATCTGATAATACTTTAATTAATAGCACTCTGCATTTGAAAGAATCTAAGTATAAACTCTAGAATTCTTTTCTTTCTAATAAAATATAGTTAACAAAATCTCAAAATCTAGAAAGCCTATATAATCTGCAAAGCATAATTACTTTGGCATTTCATGATTTACATCTGACATCTTCTGATTAAAACTGTCTATAAACAAACCAGCATGCATATGAAGTTTTGTAAAAATGTACCAAGTTTCCATTTATAAAAATAGTTTCCTCTGGTGCAAAAAAAAAAAAAAAAAAAAAGAGTTCTGAGACACTAAGATAGCTATTGTTTCATTTCAAGGTATCTTTAAATTGTTACTACTCACAGTAAGAGTTGACATGTATTTGCTGAGAAGCTGGTCTACCACATTTTGTGAAAGTAGAAGATTCAGACAATTTATATCTACTTCAGGAGATAGTTCTGAATTTCCCATCATCTCTGCACTGAGTTTTTTTAAAAAAAAAAAAAAAAAAAAAAGACATTGCAAATTAATAAAGAAATTAAAATCTATGCAGTTTTTTTGGTATAATGACTAAAATTTGCAATTTTCCATTATCTACGCATGGCCAAAAATCTTTAATACAAACAGCTGCAGTTAAGTACATTTAAAAAACTTAAATAAAATCATATAAAAGAAAAAAATGTAAAAGCTATAGCCAAGATTATTTAAAGAAAAATGTTACAGAAAATATTTTGAAGAAATCTAAACTTTTCATAATTTCGTATTACAGAAGATTAACTTATTCTTCAAAGATTTTCAGCGACTGAACTTCTCTAAGCTTCCCAGGTAGCCTTGAGTAGCTTACTTTCCCTCCAGCTCCAAGACTTAGTTGATTTCTTACTCCACTCCCTACTCCAAACATAGGTAGCAACTAACGACCATCTTTGCAACAGCCTGTAGTAACACGTAAGAAAACAATTCCTGCGCCGTCCTCTCAGGCTTCACTTCAGAAACATAAGACTGTGCATTTTTTCTAAGATTATCCATCTTGTTCATTATGTGGATGTGCAGGAGAGAAGTGTGTCCTCAGATACCTTAAAGCAAATTTACTCCAGTCACCATCTCACCTTCATTCCAAGGTTCTACAGTGAGGTGGTACCTGCTACGTAACTTTATTTTGCAGGAATGATCTTATTTTGTTTGCCTCATAAATAATTCTGCCCCTATAGTTTTACTCCTTTACTTTTGCTGTCCTAACTGAGATTATGTTCATGGAGAGATGTTGAATAGCTTTAAACCAACTCAACAGCCATCTGTTTCTACTTTCTGGTGGGAGCTCAGGAGGGTGATTTCATGACCAAAGATCATCTTACTGGAAAAATAGGCCTATTATAAAAATGAAGAAACTGAGAGCAGGATTAGTTTGAGCCATGTCCCTGTAGGCAGGGGGAACTAGCATTACGTAATATTTCTGATTTTCATTCATTGTCAAGTCATTCCTCTGGCCTTCTAATAGCACAATATGAAAAAGAAAATGAACTCAAGCTCCTTCATCTCATAGTTGCCTTGTGTTCATTAGCCATATCTCTTATACAGCGTGAACATGGACATAAGCATGCCCAAGGGTTGTTAACCATAATCATGGTTGCTTCTTGTAGCAAGAAGAGCAGGAGGATGCTGAACTATAAAGCATCAAGTTCTAAACACAAAAGGTGTCTTAAAGCTGGTTACAGAAACTCCAGAAAACGGTTACATCTCCTACAGATTTGCTTAGGACAGCAAGAGTTTAATTTGATGAAACAGTACAGTTGAACAACTGGCAATAAAGGCAGTAGAAGTGTACACATCTCAGACCCTGGGTCAATACAAACTGTTGAGAACAGGATTACAGTCATTAACCACTAGAAAGCTGTTAATACTTTTTCCAGAATAATTTGGTAACCCTAATAACTACAGGCCCGCACAAATTAAACATATGCTATCTTAACTGCTGTTAAACAACATCAAAAACCCACCAAATCAACACAGTTCTGAGAACATCAAAAAAAAAATTCTTTCAATTTAACAATAAGGAACACACAAACAGTGCCAATACTTGCTACAATTACAACAGAAAGTTGTTAACTATACAAATATGTAAGATCCAAGTCTGTTCTGTTCTGATCAATACCTTACTAAATCTGCAAATGAATATGAATATGCTAATTCACTGTGACAGTAGCGTCAGATGACTGTGTAACAGCATTAAACTTTAAGCTTACGAAGCAACAAAAAAATCACATATTAGAAAAATTCAAGGAAATATTAAGGAATAACTTCTAAGAAACACAATACTTAACAAATATCAACATAGCAAGCTCTTTACCACTACCCACTTTGATAGTTTTATCTTCTTATATACTAATAAGACATCTTTTAGTCTAATACTAGTTATTATTAATAGCACACTGTGTTTTATATGCAGTAGCATATAAACTTGCAGCTGCTCCTAACAGGAAAACATGATTCTTGAAAAGGTGATCTTACCTCTTGTATGTGTTTAAAACCCAAGTCAGAAGGCTAACAATCTCATTTGCTTCCAGATCTTCTGAAGCCAGCTCTTGCATGCGGATGGACAACGCCTGATGGTACATACTTAGTAATCTCTTAAAAATGTCATAGTGTGGGGGAAAACATTGATCCAGTAGGGTTTTGGCCACTAACAGATCATCAAGGACATATTTACGTATGATTTCTAGATGGCGCACGAGCCACATTTTGTCAGACTCTCTAGTATCTGCTTGAGTGCCTTCGATTCGAGTGCTTACAGTTCTTTCCAAGATGTTGAACATCTTTTCTTTCCAGTTCTTTGGTCTGCCAGGTGGTATGAACCCAGTTTGCTTTTTCCGATCTAACATGCGCCTGTCAATTTTCTCTTCCCTCTCAATTATCCTGACAACGGAAACAAGTAAGGTCGGGTCTCGACGGACCGTAACGAGAGATCTTTGAACCACCATCCAAAGCTGTTTTGCCAGTTCCTCGGAAAGTTTCTGCATATCCCCAAAGTACGTATGGATGAGGTTCATGTCATGTGTGTTTTTGCTGTCCATACGATATTGCTCATACATTAGGTTATCCCGAGAACACTCTAAATCCATCAGTTTTCGATGAGCTTGCAGCAGTTCCCCTTGTTCAATCAAATCTTGTGCCTCCCTGACTATCTCAGGAACTGAAATATAAAGGTGAAAAAAAAGATGCCATCAGAGTATGAAAATAAACACAAGATACTAACAGCATCAGGAAATAAACTGGGAAAAAGCTGTAGCAATTCTTTTGAAATATTTAAAGGAAATAATTGCAATGTATTCGATGTATTGCTAGTAATTACAATATGCCTTTAAAAGTCCTTCCACATCTTTAATTCTAGTGCTTCCATATCTTTTATTACAATCATTTACAGTGACCAAAGGCTACTGAAACTAAGATCAAAATGCCAACAGAAGACAGCTTGCCTTCTCTTTCCCCTTAAGAAGCCAGGAAACTCTACCATAAAACTTACTGTAATGTTAGCTTTCTTACTAGCTTAAGGGTTTTAATTTGCCTGACTTAAGATAAAATAATAAATAAAATCACTAACCCTATTGGTGCAGCTGAGGCTGCACACACACAATGAATACTGAATTTTAGCTCCTTCTGGAAGGAACAGTTGGGTTGCCTAAGGCAGGAAGGAAGAACAGGCAAAACTACCTATACTGCTAAACTATTTAAACTATTAATGTATTTTTTTTAATTCAGGATTTGAGGAATTACCTAGAAGATAAAGAGAAAAGAACTGAGAACAGACAAAAAAAGAATCTTTTTGGAGAAAGTAGTCATTCCATAAAGGCAACTTGTAATAAAATTGACAACCCAAGGAAAAGGTGCATGAAGGAACACAGTCTATGACCATTAATTATCGTGAAAACAATGCCTAAAGGAACTTATAATCAACTACACTGCATAATGATCTTGGTTGTAGATACTTTACACTCAAAGCCTCTTAGCATACAAGAAAAGGTTTATATTTTCATTTCCATTTACCAGTGCAAGAAGAAACAGTATCCTCACAATAACTCAATATTGGAATGTAGAGATGTTTTTTCCTTCTTTGATCTCTACTGCTAGATGTAGCACATAACAGAGATTGAGAACTTTTTGATTAAATTGCACATTGTATCCTATTTTTTACTGCACCAGCTAGATACATTCTCACGGAGATTAACCAAGCCAATTTAGCATGTCTGAAAAACAGGTGTTCTTCATGTGTACATTTTATGAAAAGATATCCAAAGAGAATGTGAAATAATATTTAAAATGAAACATCTATATAAAATCAAAGGCATGTGAAGCCTATGCGTTTTCACTGTGTTTCATCTAAGAGATAAAGCTCTGAAAATGACTTCTAAAAGGAGAAGTCCTGGCAAGGAATTCATGTAGATTAAAGATGGAATTGTAAATATTCATCAAAAAGTTTGTAAAAAAGGACAGAGAAAATTGTTTTTTCTTTCCAAACCTTTACAATGTCCATCAGGCCACATTAATCATTTCATTCAGAACCTTTCCTATTGTGCAGTGTTGCAAGGAAGCAGAGTCTCCCGTCCATAATTTTTTGATGCACATTAGCAACTGTGCTATTCATTTCTGGAGTAGAGACTGTGCAGCTGAAACTGTGCTTGTAACATTAACACACAGAGCCCACGAGCTTTGCCATTCAGCCGGTTCTCAATCACACCTGTCAGCTTCCTCAGTACTGTTGGGTGCATGCCAAAGAGGCCCACAAATCTGTTCAAATGTGTCAGGTTTGCTTAAATTATCTCTAACCTGACCCCCCTTCACCAGGGCAAGTCTTCCTTTCTCCAGACTTTCTGCTTTGTCTCCCGGGTCTGGCCTTAGTAGTAAAGACTGAAGCAAAGGCAGCATGCAGTAAATCTGCCTTCTCTTTATCCTTCATCAGAGTACCCACCCCATTAAGCAGCAGGCCCACATTTTCCCTGTCTTCCCCTTGCTACTGATGGATTTGCAGAAGCCAGAAGACAGATTCCTTGACATATCTTGCCAGATTTAATTTCAAATAGGCCTGAGTCCTCCTTGTTGCATTCCCACCACTCTGAGCTCTGCCATTCAGGCAGTCTGCAATCCACCTCACTGTCCAATCATCTAAGCTAAGCTTACCTACCAGGGTGTTATGGGAGACAGTGTAAAGCCTTGCTGAAGTCAAGGTAGACAACATTGAGTATTATGAGGAGAGATTGCTAAAGAATCCTTGCCTGGAAATTTTGCTATTGGATATTTTACATTCATTTGCAAAATGAACTGCTTTCTAAAGCCATATGGGACTTTTTATCCAACAGTATTACTGTAGATGCCAACCCACTTGCAATATTTTGGATCTTTTTACATTTTGCTTCTCTGCGTGGCTTGAGTATTTTAGTCTTCTACAACAAGTATGTTATTCTTGCTACTAACTGCTAGCAAGCAGCATTTTTTTGTGACTTCTATTATGTCCCATGAGATAGGCCAGACTGGAAGTTCTCACAGAGCAATTCAAACTCAACACGTACTAATGAGTTGCTAGCTACTTTTCTGAACCTGATGTCCAGGTGATTTTTCCTCAGCTCTTAATGCCTAGTGAGTTTGAAGTTCATCACATTATCTATAGATAGAGTTGTTAGTAGCATATTGAAGTGCTTTCAATTTTTGATGAATTATATATGGAACCTTGGATTACCTGAAAAGATGTTTTTGAGATTTTCTACAGCAGCTGCCAGCTGGCTGTGTTGCACTACAGCATCCTTAACATCCCTGAGGTTTTCTATGGTGTTGATGCTCTGTCTCCAATCTTTATTAACATCAATCAAAGACTGCTGAATGTCCTTTACATCGTTCAAGGCATTGTGCAGTTGACTTAAACCTGTTCGTACTCCATCTAACTGAGACTGGATTGCTGCCTTAAACACAAACAGATAAAGAAATTATTAAATAGTACAATATCAGTGACAAACTGACAGTAACAAACGAACAATCTTCAGTAACATTTCCAGAGAAAAATAACTGAGAAGAGGATATTATAGTTTACTACAAATGTGTAACTTATAAGGGCATGGGTGTTTTAAATTTTTTTTTTTTTTTAAAGAGCACAGACAACTGCTTCAAACAAAGCTGATGCAGGAACTCAGAAACACAGATCTACCATCATCTTTATAAGTCTATTTTAAACTAAGATCATGGGAAAGTAGAATGGGGTTTCTCTCCCCAGAGAGAAGAAAACTAATGAGTTTCCTTCACTACTTCATTTCAAAGGGGGATAGATAGAAGATGATGGCACATCAGAATGCCCTGAATGTACAGATCAAAGTTTTATTACCAACTGATCAACACATTGCTCCACTAACTGGAATCAGTTTGAAGTGCATGAAGCAGCTGAGTTTGACATATTTCAAAGCAGCTTTCCCTGTAACAATTTATGTAATGCAGAAAGAAATATCAGGGAGTGGATAGGAAGAGGAGGATCACCAACTAAAGGAGTAGATTATTTTTTGTTTCCTTTTTGAGAAGGACACCATTCCAGAAGATCTCAGCTGCTTCATCTCTCCGTGAAGATGTCGCACAACTACTTTCCTGCTTTTCTATTCTTTACACACAAATGACTATTATCTTGATGGATCAAAGGAAAATGATGACTAAGATGTAAACATGTCCAGTGGAAAACATATCCATGGAAGCACTAAAATATTCATACTGAAAGGTTTGCAACATGTTCATTCGCACAGATGAAGTAGCTGAAATCTTTCGAAGGCAACCCAACACAAGAAGTCAGCAGCTGCAGCTGATGATCTGTTCTCCACACCACACACACTCTCCCTCTGTATTTAAGTTCTATGTATTTCTTAAAACCTTCCCACATATCTCCTTTATTACGTTAATTCTTTTGGGAAAAATTGTTTTGCTGTCCATTGAATTGCTAAGCGTGCCATGTTAGTGCATGTTTTGGGAGTGAATTGTCAATGGTAAAGGATCATTGTACGTCTTTTTGGAAGAGGTGTTTCCATAAATGACTGAAATTAGGACAACTTAAGGTAAGTGACAAGGGAACTTTCTGGCTATAAAGTATGATACCTCATGTTCATAAAATTGCCTTTATGCATACTGGTTGCAGAAGCAGCCAGTAGGCAAGTGACTGTGATCATGTGATACCAACGCTGCATCAGAAAAGGAATACAGGCTACTGTGTCAGAAAGGGAAAACAGGCTATTTGCATGACTGCACTGTGGGCAGAAACATCTAGGGGAAAAAAAAAAGTGTGTTCTGATTTTTTTTGATTGATGTCATTTTCTCCCTCAATCGTATTAACACACACTATTTAAAATATCTGAGTGTTAGCTCAAGTACAGGTCAGACCAATTGTATTTGCAGTGCAATGACCCTTTTTAGAAGCAATCTTCAATTTGGTATTCAGCCACTACAATGAAGATTTTTTAGTTGACAGGTTGTAAAGGATGAGGGGAGTTGTTTACTGATAAACTGTAGAAAATATAGGAAACGCTTGATACTTGTTAAGTTTTCAGTATGACACAGATCATTAGCTTGCATTAGAATCAAGTGTACAGAGACTTGGCGGAGACAAAGAGCAAAAAGGTCCATGCTTTCAAACTATCTGGATGAAAACATACAGGTGAAAAATAAAAGAAACTACTTCTGCATTGCGGACATTCAAGTTTATCAAAGTTCATACCTTGAGTCGGGCTTCTACTGAAGCCTTCTTACGAGCCTCCCTCCTGCGATACTGCTCCACTTTATCCAGCTGATCAGGCCGCTGAAGCATTCCAGCCACTCTCTGAACAGCTGTTGAAACTGCTTCTCTATCCATTTCCTCCATTGCTGATTAGGACTTCAAAATGCCATCGTAATTTAACAGTACTGGAAAGAAAATAAAAACCTTTAGAAAACATTTGCATTTGATATGACGCTTCAAAGCTAATGATGGGAGAACTAATCCTGGCAATAACAACTGAGCAACTCTGTAGAAGAATCATTACAAGGCATTATGAATAGCACTAACTGGAAATATAAAAAAAAATAACCAATTATTTTGTTTGTACTAATTTACATGTAATGCTTCTGATTAGAGTGTTTCTTTCATATCTTGCCCTCTCTAAGTGTGCATCAACAAGTAAACTTACAAAATGAAAGCAACAAGCCTTACCTTTCAAATAAAGATTCTATCTAATTCTAAAATAGACTTGTCTACTAGAAGAGGAATAGACATGAACAAAAGAATCTCGTGGCAAATTCCAGACAAAAAGCATTAACTCATAGTGAAGCTGAATTTGGTGGAGCTGTGAAAATCACTGACCCTCTTGAACAGCTCAAACTTGCTACCAAGAGTGGAAAGAAACAAAGCTGCAGGAGCTCTAGACCTGCAGACTTGATTTTAAAGCAGTTTCGTTTATATTTTGGTGAAAAAATAATTTATCTCCTCTTGTCCCTTCTTCTCATAGTATCAGTTCATCAGAGTTGCAGCTATAGAGGGGAAAATTAGTCAAGTTTTCCCCTCCAATCTCCAGTTGAATATCTGATAAAATCAAGACACACCAGCTAATTATTAGACACAAAAAAACAGAACAGGTAAAATCTTCCAGCAACAAAACCATTCCTGTTCCTTTCAAGTTGCACTAGCTACTGATGGGAGACAGGATCCCAACCACTGAAAGTACAAATATGCATGGAACTCCACAAGACAGAAGCACATTGGATGTTTCTGGTTCCTTCCAGATAAAAAGACCTTTTATATCTTAAGTCAATTAAACAGGATGCTCCCAAGTTTTACTCTGTTACTACTGTGTATCAGATTCCCTCAAATCCATATTCTTCTTTGAAAGTGACAACTACTTAAAAGTCACAGTGCGTTAGCATATCCAGTAGATCACTTCATCACCAAATCTGTAATATCTTGACTCCACATGGAAGGTAGGAAACACCGTTAACACATACTTCAATATCAGCCCAATCCAGAGGAGACCAAAAAATGTGTGCACGCAGAAAATACCTAAAAAACTCTTTTTTCAGTTTTTCTCCTTCAACTCCAGATGGTTCTAACTGAAATGCTCGTTATATTTTAATAGCTTTTTCTTTTTTTTTTTCTTTTTTTTTTCTTAATATCGAGGCTATTTAAGTATACAGGCTATCTCCAAGCATTTGAAAAGAGACAGGTTATGTGTTAAATTAATACATTAACACGCTACATAAATAACCTTTGTACAGTATTCTCAATCAACTAATCAAGTTGCTTCGTAAGTACAACTTCTCATGCCAGCACCCTGAAACAGAAAAGGAAATTATGGAAGATTAAGCTACGTTAAAAGTCAAAGGGAACTACCAAGTTATGAACTTTGCAGTTACTCCATGGAAGACAATACAGAGAAATCTATCAATTTTCTGTGAGTAAGACTCCTTAAATTGACTCCCTTTTCACTGTTTTCAGCAAATGCAGGTTATAAATTCCTAATGCTACCTTAAGATCTTCAGCATCAGCTTTCCAGCTTACTTTGTGATCTGATGAAGAACTAATGAAAGCCTTAATGACAGCAGTCACATTCCTCCAATTCTCCTCTACCACTGCACAGCATAGGGCCTTCTGATCACTGTATGCTGAGGCATTGATTTTACATAACCTGACATATAATGTCCAATTTGTCAGGCTACAGAAAGCAGGGATGCCTACTTGAGAGGCTTGTTCACACTTCACGACAGCCTGTGTAGGCTTCTGTTTGAATTTAATGTTCCCTGGTCTTACAACATTTAGTTTTGGATAACATAATATTTTCGCAATTTTTACATTCATATGGAGAATAAATATCCTTTACTTTTGCTACATTATAGTAGTTTTAGCTTAACTAGAGTGAGTTATTTTAGAACTTCACAGATTTATGAAGGATTCCAGGCAAAGCAAACTCAAAAGCTAGTCTATAAAATCCTATATCCCTGTCTTAAGTTTGACTTGTATTTTTTTTAGGACAAGCCTTCAAAAATAATTATTTAAAGAGTATGCATTTATATCAGAATTAATTCTGCAGTGTAAACTTTTATCTTACTTTACCTCCTCAGCTTTGCAAACACACCATCACATCTCTGCTAATACACCATTTTCCTAAAACTAAGCTTGATTTCCTACCTCACATTTCAAAGTATAGGATTTATTAGCACCACTCACATAGAAACTCACGTGGAACGAACTCCCTACTTCTGATTTGCTCAATCTACTTCTAATCTGTCAGGAACACATCTACAATCAAAACAACAAACAAACAGGTATTTTTAAATATGAATTTGTTACAGAAATAGTATCTTTTGTATAGAGTTTTATATTAAATTACTTTGGTAACAAAGCTGGATACATTCAGCTGAATTATATCAGCTTTAATCCACAGAGCCACTCTCCAGGGCCATTCAATGTGCCCTAAAATGAAAATCAGCCGCCAGTACGCCATAAAATCCTAAGCAACTACACACCAGCTTGCTGAGGTGTGCAGGTTGCCGCACAACTCTTACACAGGAAGCACAAATTACGGTACGAGCCAGACCTACGAACACCCTCAGAGCTACACGGCGGAACACGAGGTGAAAGAAAAAGGAAGAAAGAGAAAAAACACGGCAAGGGCAGAAGGGCTCCGGCGGGCAGCAGGCGCGCGCGGCGCCCGCCCTCCTCCCTGCGGCGCTCCCGGGAAGCAGCGGCGCCCGCCAGCTGCTCCCCGCGGGGGCCGCGCGACCGCCCGCATCCCTGGAGGCGCCCGCCGCTGCCCGGAGGCCACCGGGTCGCGGCCCTGGGGCCGCAGCGGCGGCCTGGGGACAGCGGCCCGGCCGGGCCGGGGCTCCCGCGCCGCAGGAGCCCCCGAGAAGCCCCTGGGTCGCCCGGCGGGACCCGCCCGCCCGCCCTCCCTCCACTTCCCACTGCGGACGGGAGCCGAAGCGCAAGCCGCGACGCGGGAGCGCGGCCCGCCGGCAGCAGCAGCGCTCACCGGGCGGCGCTCACCGGGCGGCGCTCACCGGGCGGCGCTCGGGCCCGCGCAGAGAGGCCGCAGCCTCCACCCGCGGGCGGCCTCCCCGCCGGCCTCAGCAGCGCCGTGACAGGCGCGCACTGCGCACGCGCACAGCCGGCCGAGCAACGGGAGCGCCGTTGCGCACGCGCACACGGAAACCCGCGGCCGTCGCTTAGCGCGCATGCGCGCCAGACTCCTCGCGTTACCCGTTGGGGCGGGAGGGGAGCCCGCGGGGGCGGGAAGATGGGGCGTGAAGTTCCCGCTCCTGCCCGCGCCAACGTGTGTCCCGGGAGAAAGGATGCGCGTGGGTCCACCGTGGCGGTGCGGCAGCCGCGCTGGTTGTCCTTGAGCAGCCTCGCTGCGGGGCGGGGAATTGGCGCCGCGCGTCTGAGGTGGCAGTGCTACGTGCTCAGGGGCACCCACCTTGTTTAACGCTAAGTAGAGCAGATGGCTGCTGTAACTTGGTAGCACAGGAGGAAACTTACCGGCAGAACAGGCAGTTAGCGTGCTTTAACCAGGGATAACCCGGAGCTGCTCATTAAAATTAGAATTATTTTTTAACACTTTAGTCTTGGAAAGAAAACTTAAGGTCTGTGTATCCATAAGTGAACTGCCTTCATTATAATAATAAAATCATGAATATAGGTCAAAAAGACCCTTGTTCAGGTAAAGATCCTTCTCCTGAGCATGTGTAATAGTGGACGCGATAAGTAAGCAAAATTATAATTGTATGTAAATTACTCATGTAAGAGGGATGTACTTGGGATAATTGGGGAGTGTGTAAATACAGTTTGGAAAGGTGGGAGTGTGTGCTCGATTTGTGGGAAACCACCAAGCACCCCATCTTTCACAGCTCCAAAATGAATGAGCAATTGTTTCTCCTGTGTGTGTTACTTTTTGCCTCATTACGCACCAGGCAACGAGTCTGCTTTTCAGTGTATGTTAGAAGCTCATGGAAACTATTCACTTAGAGATTTAATGCCTGCTAAGAGAAAAATAATGTTGCTTAAAAAAAACCAAACATCGGAGCAGTTCTGAAATCGGAACTTTGTTGGTGAGAATGGTGAGATGGGCACAAACGAGGTGGCTCTGGGGTGCTGGATTGTTAATTGGGCTTGTGTAGGTAGCTGGAGTGTGATAAAGTTACTGTCCAGTGTTGCCATATCAGCTGAGCAGGTAATGTGCCCAGGAACACCTACTGTCAGAGTGCCTCACCTGGCGCTCTGCACCCAAAACTTTCCCTGCACTATTCTTTTACCCGGGTTTTACCAACCTCTACCTTGAAGACTGGGTTCCCATATTTGAGTCTCGTCAGAGAAAAATGATAGTTGTGGAATTAAAAATAAAAGGTTGTTAATGTAGATTGCCAGCTAAAGACAGAAAATGATATTGGTTTGTGTACCTTTTTTCCTTTTATATTACCAAAAGTGGTAACAGTATCACAGAATCATAGAACGGTTGAGGTTGGAAGGGACCTCTAGAGATCACCTAGTCCACTGTATTGGAGATGGAAATTTCTGTGATCTGTAGAGTCATAAAAATCTCCTGTGAGAAGTAGAGGCCAGACCTTGGGAAAGAAGATGCTTGCCTGCCTAGGCTGAGCGATAAGGAGCACGGATGCAGCTGCTCAGCCCGGTTCACAGGCAGCCCCCGCCCTGGAAACCTGTTGAAGCTGGCTGCTTGGCTGGGCTTGTAGCCAACTTAACCACAGACGTCCTCCAAACTAGGTTTGAAGGCCAAACACCCGGAAATGAGGAAGAAGAGGAGGAAGGCAGGACCCTCGAATTGAGGGCTGGGACCCCTGACTGGCATGCGCGCCTGCGCACCCGGTGGGGGGGGGGGAAAGAGTTGTGCAACTGGAGGCGAGGTTTGCCCACCCCCCCGGGCTGCCTCCTGGGTTGTACTGACCCTACGTGCCAGGATGCACCGGGCATAGAGAGGACAGTGCGGAGAGAGCAGGGGAAGGAGAAACTCCTGACTCTGAGGCTACACTGTCTCTGTGGGAGCCGGTCAGCAACTCTGATCTGCCAGCGTGAGAGGATGTTCAGGCCCAGATCGGCAGGTACCACCTCATGAGTAGTTATCCATACTTTGCTGCTTTTATATGCTTTCACCTGAGTAAATGCTTGATGTAGTCACCTCGTTCTGGCTGATGATTGCCAAATCCTGAGCCCATCCAGAACATCCACCCACCCTGCTCAAGCAGGGACACCTAGAGCACGTGGCCCAGGCTCCATCCAAGCGGGTTTTGAAGATCTCCAAAGAAGGAGACTAACCTTAGGTTTTACAGAAAACACTTCTTTTCCTCTCTAGTCTATCATATTGGCTGCTGTAATAGGAATGAAAATATTGAAGATGTGTTTGGTCTTTGCAGTGTTAAGTTGTCCAGTTAAATTTCAGTTATTTTGTGTGTTGGAGGATGGGGAAGCTAGTGCAAGGTGATACTGAACTCGGGGGAAGAATTAAGAGTTCTTAGCACTCAGCAGAGCCGGAATAAGAGCTAAAAGAAACTCAGCATTCCTCTAAATCTGACATTAATCGCAGTTCACCTCTCGTTACTGTAAGAAAATGTAAGGGAGAAATTAATGACAAACATGTCATGTTGGCTTTATAGGGAAATAACTTTCTCAGGAACAAAATGAGATGCCTATGCATGCTAGGCATATGTATTTTGAATAGCTATTTTTTTCTGGAATTAAATTGAAAGAAAAGAATAATGGAGACTTCCTTAGCAAATAATTAGTTTATTTCTGATCTCACTGCATTTGTCATAAAAGTTAGGACAATGTTAGTGAGTAGTCACTCAAAACAAATTGTGTGGCATTTAGTATGGCATCTCTTTTTTGGGGATATATTAACAATAGTGTTATGTTATGAATATGTGATTTGTCAGGACAGAAGGGAATAGTCTGAAGAACTGGGAAGTGTCATAATGTTTCTGTCCCATATTGCCATTATTTAGTACTAGTGGAGTTCAAATTCAGGAGTAGCTGCAAAATATGGATGAAATATTCATTTATAAGGAATGGTTTCAGCAATAGGGACTGTGTCAGGATTGTGGACTAAAAGCCTAAAACTTTTCAGTCCATTGGCAGTGGTGATGATAGTAAAAAGGAAGAAAAATGAAAAGCAAAAAGATGCAAATGTAAAACTACTTATTTCTTCTTGATTTCTAACTAGCTTGAAGAAACTGTGATTTAAAATTTCAGTAGCATTGAATTTCCATCGTGCCTTCTGACAATAAAGGAATATTTTTCAAAATTGCTATTTTTCTGTTGGAAAATTACATTTTATACACTTCTACCTGCATGTGTTCACAGTATTTAGCAGAATGCTATCATGTGAAATCAATTAAATAAGATACATAATACAGAACACAAAGTACAGATTAAAATATAGAACTGAGTAGTATGCAGTGCTGTATACTGTACTATCTATTCATTTGTACAAATTGTTGATTGGATCGATTGGATTTAGTTCTAAAATTAGAGTTATAAATAGATTTAATAGCTTAAAATTAGTATTGCTTGCAGTGTTGGTTTTTAAAGATTTCCACTGCTTCAGTTCTTCAAAAACATGATTCTTTCTGGTCTGAATATATATGAGAAGTGGTTTAAGTGCTTGAAAGCTGAATATATCTTCAGTTTTCTTCTGTGAATTAATGTCAGCAGATTTGGAAGAGAATTAGACAAGTTCATGGATGACAGGTCATAAATAGATACTAAGATGGCCAGACAGAGACGTATCATCTAACATCTCATAAAACTATTAAAGATCTACTATCAAAAAACTGTTGAAGATCTAAAACTTAAAATCATCAAACTATTAAAGATCTACCAGGAATACCAGAGGAATGAATGGAGCACAGAAAGTGGCCAAAATTGCAAGCTTTCCCTTAATTACAGCATTTTTTGCAGATAAGATAGATAAATGAGTACTATGACTCATTAGAAAAGATTTGTATGTACGAATTTATTCATCTTCCTTGAGCTGTATATATTTTTCTCCTTGTACTTGGAAAGAGAGTCTAATGCTAGGTTTATAATCGTAAAATCATTTGCCCACCATTTAATTCATAGATCTTAAAGTCTTATCAGTTCCTTAGCATATCCTATATGCACCAGCCTCCGTTTCTTTTAGTTTGCTGGGATCCCTTACTAGCAGGTATGCTTGCTTTCCCTGGGAGGAAAGTTTTATCCAAACTTTATCAAAGTCTGGCTTTGAGGGTTGTGAGTCAAAAAGAAGGTATGTACACAAGTGAGCATTAACTGGTTATGCCTCTTTAGACAGTAGTTTCCCACCCTTTCTTATCACCGCTGGGTATTTCAGAGTGTAGTAATGCCAAACCAGTAATGCCTCAGCAATTCCTCTCAGCCCTTTACAAGCCTATGGCAGAACAACTTCCCGAGAAGAAAAGATGGCTCTTAGGATAAGGCAATAACATTAAATTGCAAAACGAGTTCTTTGGACCCGCTTTGGCAATACAAGGTTCACAGGACTCCTAAATATAATGCTGCAAGTGAATTAGACTCTTTCATCTGCTAGGGCAATCTCAAAGACATTCTGATTAAAAGAAGAGTTTCTTTAGTGAGACATTTATTATCAGTATGCGACACTGATATTTTGTCCTTTCGTTGCTGACCAAAACATACTTGGGCAATTAGAACTGGGAGCTGTGTTTCTTCAGCAAGAAACCTCAAAGATGGGCTGGGGAAATTCTATCTAGAGTTTCGATATCTAGCATATTTTGTTGTCAGTGGGTAGTAGAGTCATTCTGAGGAAGGCAATAATATGTCAGGAGCCTAACTGCAATTTGATTGAAGTCTCTTTTGATGGAGACAGTGCATTTGGTAGAAAAGAGGTAAGACTTGCTTACGATGTAGCTGCAGATTGTTGCAGTATTATGGCAGTATGCATGTGCTTTGTCTACCTCGTATACCAACATGACGTGAAGAATTCATGCATGTTCCACTGTTGTGTGACAGATCTGCCTTATCTTGAACTGTGAAAAACAGACAATTTCTATGATGGAATTTTTCACGTTTTTTGAAAATATCTTTCAACAAACCATGAATAAAATAGTGCTTTTCTGATAGAAAGTGAGATATTTTTCTTCTGGAAAACAGTTCGATTTTATTTTAGGATGTGCTACATTTCACTTGAAAAAATACGTATTATTTAGTTTATTTCCTGCCTTACGGAATTGGTTGTATTTTCAGATTTTCACAGATTTTCACAGTGATACTGGACTAAGAACAAGTAACACCACCCTATCATAAAAGTAAATGCAAGGAAAGGTAACATGCTGTGCTGTGATAATTAAAAGAAAAACTGTAGTCTGGGGAGACCATTTTTTGGTGTATTTTCCATATTGTACAAAAATTTAAATGGGCATAGACCTCTATATCTGCCGTTCAGATTCATGTTGTAACTAGACTCAAAGATGCTAACATCTTTGCGCTTGGATTGAAGTGTGTGTGTGTTTTGTGGGATGTTTTTCTGCATTAGTTCTGGAGTACTTTTTTTTAACAGTTGTTTTAGAGCATACAATATGAGCTTTAGATTTGCATATATTCACAGAATACTAGTATGGTCATTCCTTCACATATTCCTTCACAAGGATTTATATGAGTTGTCCTTTCTGAGAACTCAGCCCTCTGTGCTTCATTGTGTACCGAGAAGTTACTGACAGAGGCTGATGCTCTTTGCCTAAATCAATATTATTTTTATAGAATCTTGGAATAGGAAATGGTCCACAAAGGAAATGATTATTTCAGGCATTGATATTTAAAATTAGAGTAGACTTTCTTCCTTTGGTTAAGCGATGAGATAGATTCTTAAGTTATTTGTTGATTTAAGGTAGTAGTGGTTTAAAGACTTAGTGGTATGGCTTCATATATTTGAAAGGGCAACAACAGTAACCAAATGGTTATTTTTAAATTGAGTTTTTATAATTGAGTTTCATCAGACTTCTTATAGATAAATATTTTGAATACATGAAACTGTAGTTAGAAAAAAGGAAGTAAAATAACTTTAAAAAAACTTTAAATCAATCAAAAGTTGATCATTCAATACACTATTGTTCTATTTATGCATGTATGTTAGAAAGATAAATATTCAATGCCTGTGAAAAGAAAAATAGAAAATAATAAAGAAAAATACTGAAATTTGGGAAGGAAACTATCAGCTTCTAAGTTGAGAATGGGGCTATGTGCTCTGCCCATAATTTTAAATTCATTTTGTAAGTATTTTTTCATTTCAGCATCACTTTATTTAATGCCATATTACTGTGAAATTTAAAGGGCCTTATGCAAAAAAGTCCCTTTTTTTTTCAAAAATGGAAAATCAGGGACAAGACCAAAACGGGAAAATATCCTTGATTGGTGCATGTAGCATTACTGCCTTTTCTCAAAGCATTTTCTTCACCAGTGAAATGTGGGGGGTTTTTTTGTGATCAAGAGCAAGTACAGAGAAGTGGATGAGAACCCAGCAGAGGTCTGAATGGATTCATATGGTGAGGAGATTTTTGATTGAAATCAAGCATTACTTAGAGATAGGTAAAAATCTTTGTAATTTAATTCTCTATTTTCTGCTATTATTCTGATACTATGTTTTATGAATGTACTACTGTAATGTGTGTTATAAGAAATTAATATACAGTATGGCAATTAGTACACAACAAAAATTATCTCTCAGCTCTTGTGCAGCTGACAGTTTGCATGTGGTCCTCTGTGTGTGTGCGTGGGTGTTTTAAACACCACTGGAAACTGGTGAAAACACAGAAAATAACAGTGTTTATTTTGGAAGAATTTAATGCACTCAAAGCTGTAGGATACTCACCTCCCTTGAAAGCCAGGCTTCCCAGTTCCACCCAGCAGGTGGCATTATGGAACAAATGATTTTTGTTTTCTTTTCCCGAGAAAGAATTGTTTGGTTTGAATCTTGCTATTATATAGCAAGAGTAATAATAAAAAAAAAAGTTTAATTTACAGGACTTAAGTGACTTAGTAGTTGACAACTGTGAGGACTACAGCTCTTTGTTTGGTGCGTGTTTCCCAACCTCTGAAGGATTTGGCCCAATCCTTCTGTATGACCAAATGACCACTCTGGTTCACTGGCCTCCTGAAGTTTTGTCTTTGGTGCCTTTGCACCACTTTTCTTAATGCAGGAGTCAAAGTAGCATGAATGTGTAAGACTATACGGAGACATTTTTGTGCTTCCCACTTTTTACCTGTGGGCTCCACATACAAAACTAAAGAGCTGACACATTTCTTTTTATTATAAGATTGTCTGTCTTTGAAAAGTTGTTATTGTTAGCACTTTGATTTGCAGAAAAAGGGGACAGATTAACTAAGAACAAATCAAGTCCTATGGAAAGGGAATTTGGAAATAGTAGGAAGAATTTAAGAGGTTATCACTGCATAGCCAGCAACAACTATCCTCACGGCTGAGCCATGCCAAAGTGAATATGTGAATGACTTAGACTTCCTCAGTGAAAGGTCAGATGGGTTAATTTAATTTATAACAGTAATGGCTTCCAATGCCTGATTGATTTTTGCACTGAAATGGGAATGTTTATAGTGGACAATAATATTCCTCTGCATTGAAATAGTATCAATACCTAGAGGTAATAACCTTTTAAAACAACTCCAGTGAGATGTGTAAGGGCTGTCAGACTATGCTCTGTCGTCTTGGGGATCTCCAAATACCATGTGTGTCATTACATATTTCATGATCTGCAATATTTAAGACAAGTGATTAGTTTTCTACAATTGTCACATATTATAGTTATCATCTGTAATCTGGTGTGCACTCCTGTATTTACCAAAAAATAATCAGGAAAAAAAATCCTATCCTTTGTTATTAAATAATAGTTTATTTTATATCTTTCATGTTCCAGTACCCAGGTTATGTAGGACAACAGAAACTTACAGAAAATCTGAATATTCAGTTTCACACTGTTGCTATGATGGTGCCTGACCATGGCATTATTATGCAAGTCAAGCTGGCGAGTGCTGGTTTCTGAGACAGCCAAATCCTTAGTTGAAAATTCGATACACTCTACAAGCTCTGTGAAGAACAATTATCTAAACTGGCAAAACAAATATTTGTCTAACCATAAGCTGTGTCTAGAAGGGTTTATATGGCATATCCTTTGTTGGATTTATAACAATTTTGATGCTCAGAAACCTAGGCTTTTTAGAATTTTCAGTTTCAGCAACTGAATCTGAAAATGTCATTTCATTTTTGTTTTTTAATGGAGAAATAGAGAAAATATAAGGAACACATTGTAGAACTCTGCCGTGCTCTGAGTGTCTCTTGTGGGTCTCAGACAGAAAATGTATTAATGGAAGGGTAAGTAGCAGCTCAGATTGGGATTCTTCTCCATTTGGATCCTAACGAACTTAGAAATATTGACCAAATTCTCCATTTTGTTGCTTCAGTTCAATATTACATTAGTGTCTGTGTTAGCTTTCGGTTAGAAATCTTGGCTAGAATAAGACTGTGGAATGGTATCATTTCACTTGCCTTATTTCAGAATTAAAACAGAAAAGTAGAGGTTTGGATTTTTTCTTTTCTTTCTCCATAGCTCAATAATTGCACTGTTTCAGGGCATTTCAATTTTCATTTCTCTGAGGCTTCTTTTACTAAAAGAGTTTTGCTCAGTAGCTTTCTGTTGTGAACTGGCTTCTATTTACTATTGCTCAGGGTGTCTCCATTAGTCTTCATATTAAATTTTAAGCAACCTGAATCCCCTTATGTTGATCTAGCATCAGTGATGATTCATACTGTGTTGCCGTTCATCCTGTTCCCTCAGTCCTGTCACGTGTCTGTGCTTTGCAGTTACTGGCTTTATAGGCTGCATCTGTTGGAGGATCATTCTCTGAGACTCGGATCTCAGAAAGTGGTTTCTGTGTGAACCTTGTTTAGGGACATTTGTGTACACACACACTTTCACAAATTAGCAACACAGATTTTCTCCAGAGTATTGTGACACAAACTCTCTGTTCAACCTGTTCCAGTATCTGACTACATTCACAGTAAAAGTATTTTCTGATATTCAAGTGGAATTTCCTGGATTTCCATTTATGCCCATGCCTCTCAACCTGTCACTAGTTACCACGGATGAAGGTCTGGCTGTTTCTTTACTTCCTCCTATTTGAACATATTGATAATACGCACCTTGAGCCTCTTCTTCTTGAGCACACCCTCAACCTCTCCTTATACATCAGATGCTCTTTATGGTCCTTCACTAAATTTGCTTCAGTATGCCCATGTCGTTCTTGTACTGAGGAGTTCAGAGGTGGGCACATCGTTCCAAATGTGGCCTCATCAATCCTGAGAAGAAACACCTTCTTTGGCAACACTCGGTGCAGCCCATGGTCATGCTGTCTGCCACTGGCTCATGTTCCTCTTGCTCTCTGTAAGAACCCACAGGGAATTTTCAGCAAGGCTATTTTACTATTGTAAGTACTGTTTTTTCCCAGCCTGTATGCATGTTCTTCCTCCTCCTAAGGGGCAGGCCTTGGCGTTTCCCTTTGTTGATGCTTATTTGGCTCAGTTTTCCTGTGTGTCAAAGAATAGTCCTTAGCAAATATAGGAAACCAAAGATGCTCACAAACCTGTGAAGCACAGTGAAAACTGTGAAATCTCTGACAGCACCGAAACCAAAATTATTTGCCTTTTAATGTTATAGGACTTCTAGCCAAAGTTCCATACTGCTTCCTTCCATAGCCTGCTCAGACTGGGGAAAAGCAGATCCTTTCCCTGCAACAACAACATATACTTCTACTGTTGAGACTTTCATCTGTAGATTTTTTTTAGATTTTTTTACAAAAACATCAGCTATGCCACTGTGTAGTCGATTTTTTCCCAACTGCAGTTGGTTGCCCACTGTTTCAAAATGAACATCTGAAACATAGTAACTTCTTCCATCACAAAATACCTCCAAATAAACATATATATGGAATTTAAATAAGTTGTAAGAATTTAAATGCAGCAATACAAAGATAAATGCTGAAAATAATGCTTTGTAATCTTGATTTGTAAGTGTATGGTCTGTAACTTTCTGGATGAGTTTTTCAAAGACATTGTCCAGGTACCATTAGACTTAATAGGAATTAGTTACCTACCTCCTTTTGATGACTTTGGAAGTCTCAGTTTAAATATTCCATCTGCTTTTGGGCAGACTGTAAGCCTCCTGCATAGTTGATTTAGTAAAATATAGCTAAACAGTATCAACTATAGGCTCAATTTATTGTTGTAGATCAGGTTTCTTTTCCTTAAGCAATACACATATAAACTTATGAAATTGAAAGTGCAGTTTCTACTGAATTTTTTTATAAAAGAAAAGCATATTAAAATGCATGATGAATGTATTTTTTGTGTGCTTCAGAAGGATATACTTTTTGTATCATTGGTAAAAACTCTCATTAAATAAATTTAGAAATTATTCTTTTTGTTTACCACCATCAAATCAATGTCATCACATGTGAACTTCAAAAGGCAGCTGTGCTTTTCAATTAGAAGAAGGAATAGAACTGCCTGAGGGAGGATACAGACCCATATTGGCTTTCCTACCATAATAAAGCAGACATTTTTAGAAACTCTTTAGTAATATTTTTAAAATGTGATTTCAGTCAAAATTAAGTGAAATGAGGAGTTTTTGCTTTGGGTTTTGAGAAAACAAAATTGGGATGAGAGATGCAAAGTATTGTTAAATGGTAGAATGACATTCCAAGGTTTTATTTTAAACTGATTTACATTGTCGTGAGATATGATGACCCTAGGTCTAACTGGTGCGGAAAGACAAAAATGCATTCATATTTTGATGAAAGCAATGATAGATTGTTATGCCCCTCATAGAGAGATGAGAATGAACCAAAGGCAATCACAGCTTCCCAAGTGCTTGGTATCCTTGATGTTGCTACAAGTGACTGGACAGATGGCATTTTCTCTGCTTTAAAAACTTTAAAATTGAAGAAGGTAATCGATCATGCTGGTCAAGGTCAAAGTCAAGAAGGTATCATGCCTGTCAAAAAGAACATTTTAGTACTATTTTCATAAGGTCTAATTACATGAGTAATTTATGAGAAAGGTCTTCAGTTATAAAATCAGATTGGAAATTACAATACTTTTTTTTGCTTTGTGCGAGTAGGTTAGTGTACCCAAGCATCTGAATTATGTGTGCATGCCAGAGGGCACAGAGGTTTCACAAGCATAGGAACTTGAGTTTCCAGAACAGAATCAGAAAATGTGTTAAGAGTTTTACTTCCTCTGTAAGCAGAAAGTTCTACCATTCAACCACAGAACAGCTGTTATTAATGTTTTAATGATAAGACAGAAAAGGTAAATTCTTCCTCACTGATTGTATGTCATTCCCACTCCATATCAATATTTGTATCAGTAGACTGATCAGTAGAGGTTCTGTTAGGAATTTAGTATGAGTATTCCCTAATTTTCCTATCAAACCTACAGATGGTGTTTCACTGAGTCATAATTACATTCAAATGTTATGCAGGTTGCACTGTGCTTCATTCAGATCGCACTTAGAAAATGAGAAGTCTCAGATGAAACACTTGGGTAATATTCTGCAAAGATTCTCTGTGTGTGACAATATTTAATAGAAAATATAGATGAAAGAAGAATAGGACATAGAAGATATAGAAGAAAAGGACAACTCCATTCTTAGTCCAAATTATTTCTGTCATTCTTTGATAGTTTTTTGGTATGACACAGGATAACAAAAGGATTCAATTTACTGGCCAAATTAAAAGACTACAATTGATGTTGAGTCAGACATCATAAAACTATGAGTTGGTAGTTTATCAAAGAACATGTCCTCTGAGATGTTAAGTAAATGTGTATTTTTGATCACTGCTTATTAGGGTAAACATGTTTGGATAGTTTTGAATAGACCTGTCTGTGTGATACGGATTAAAAATCTGAACTCTATTCTGGATGATAATAAGAAACTTATTTTGGCTATTGGAGATTGCATTCCAGTGTCCCTGCAGAATTCGTTTTGAACCTGACATCGTTGACAATGCTTTTTCTGCAACAGTTTCTCATAATGAGATAGTCTTCATGAGCTCTTCACTGTTGGATTGGGGGCCTGCAAACATTTCTTGCTACCTACATTGATGCTTTATGGAATTCGTTTAATACTGTATTTCAGGTACTTAGATCAACTATTTCAGAAAAAAATACATTATTTATTTAAAATAATATTGTTTCCTCTTAATTGCCATTTCAGTTATTTCCATTTTTTACTTAATAATATAGCAAGTACAGGTGAAGGATTTAAGATAAAATAAAATTATCATTAATGAATTAATGAAACTATATCAGGTATATTTGGATGATGGGATGACTTTTTGTTTTGTTTGCAGTGTTGGCAGTGAAATCTGTAGTTATTTTATTTTGGCAAAACAGTTATTTTCTCTGGCTGTATGTGTTGTTGCAATTTTAATTCTTGTTAAGATATAGAAATGAAGTAAACTTGCTTTTTATTTTAAAGGTGAAAAAGTAAATTAGGAAAAATATTCATTCTTTTTGAATCTTTATTAATTTCAGTTGCAACAGAAATGTGTTTGGTAAATTATTTATTTCTTAAAGCAAACCATGGACTTTAGAAAAAGACTTCTATGCTTCAGATTTTTGAGGTGACATCTCCTTGATACGTTCCTTCCGAACACGTTTTCTCTCCTCCATCCGGACATAGCAGAATGAATCAATAAAAAGGTTTCATTAATGCTATGGATATTAATACCATGGACAGTTAGACACAGTAGTAGTAGATAAGCATAATGTCAATAACGTACCTTCTTCACTTACACTGAAAATCTTTTTTTTTTCCTCTGGAAATTTTTGTGTCAATAATAATGACTTTGTAGTCTTCCATCTTTGTAATCCACTTCTGATTTTCATGCCTAGCATCTGTGGAACAAATAGAAACATTTTTTATGCTTATTGGGTTTTGCAAATTCAGGTTTTAATGAGCTTTTGAGTGACATTTTCAGAAACTAATATATAAATTATGATAAAGGCAGCGATAGATGTCATTTTGGTATGTGTTAACAAATGTTTTCTCAAAGTAATGTTTCATTTTAGTTCCCATTTACTTTGGAAACCAATGTTTAACAAACTATTCATTTTGTTCTACCTCCAAAACTTAATGATATGGCACAGTATTTACTACAGCAGCAAGAGAAAAAAAAATCTGATAAATAATTTTAAAATATGCTTCCAAAGTAATGTATTGGTGGGTCAGTTTACTGCTTCTTTGACACAATTCTGCTTATATTTCATGCTGCTACTTGTTCTGAAAACATGATACCAACATTCAAAATTCCCAATCCTGAAGCAATAACATTAAAGAACAGAAAAGTATGTGTTTTATTACATTGAGAGTTGAAAATGCTGTGAAATATGAAGTTAATTCTGTGCTGAAGAGCTGCATTTGGAACCATTAAAAATGTAAATGAAAAGCTGTCACGCTGTCAGTTTTCTTTCAGTTTTAATGAACTATCTTAGCTTCTCAAACAATAGAGACAATTACTGATTTTACAAATTTGAATAATGCTGCTTCTGTATTGGTTCCTCTCATTATTTTCCCCACATTAAGAAACTGAAGTATCTTATAAACATCTGACTTCTAGAAAAAAATGCAGATTCAACTATGGATAGAAATATAGTAACCAAGGAGAATCCCTCTTGAAACACACCAATAGAAACCCTTTGAAATCAGTCTAAATTGAACAAAAATTGTAAGTAAGAAACCTAGTATAATAATTCCAATTTGCTTGCAAGAAACACTTTTATTTTTTATTTGTGCTAATAAAATATTATTTACCATTTAAAGTCTAGACAGTGGATAAAATGATTATTAGTGAAGTTACAGCCAGTAGAAATGATGTAGAATAGGAAATTCCAGACAATACTCCTCATGAGTCAAGCAATGGAATAAAATACATACCACTGCATGTGAATAGTTTTTACATGAGAGATAAGAGGAAGCCCAAAAGAACAGAATAAATTAGAAAAATGAGAAAAGAAAGGGAAAAAGAGTAACCCTATTTTTATCAAGATTATCTGTATTCCTTCTATTTGCATGGCATTTTTTTTAACCTTCCCTAACCTTCTTAAATTACTACTCTTGTCTTTGAAAGCTCTACTGCTTCACAATGCCATGAATTTTTCTGTGAGTGTTACTGCCACCAGTAAGGAAAAGAATTGCTTAGCCAATGGAAATCAGAGGCGTTTTCAAATAATTGAGTAAGTTACAGTAATTACATGAGTGGTGCTATTTAGTTTGACTGGAAGGTGCAAAGCTCAAACTAGTGTCAGGCATATGTGAGTGACATGAATTTCGGCATGTATGTGTATTGTTTCAATGAAAAATCTAGTTAATTTTTGACTAAATTAGACCCTAAGTTGTTTTTATCCCATGTCCTGAGTCTTGATCTATTTGGAAGACTTCAGAAAAGTCATGAAAGCAGTAGAACAGTCACATGTTTATTTATCCCTCCGCATTAGCTCTCATTTTAATATCAAGTGGCTAAAGGCTACTGTTGCCTCTGGAGCAGAGACCAGAATATATAAACCAAAGTATTTCTTAGCTTTATATGTAAACTCTGCTTTTTTAATATCGCTGATCTTAATAAGTTGACATAATTTCACTGTTCATAGTCAACCCTTTTGAGTATTACTATCTTCTTGACCTAAAGAACTTTCCATAGCCCACTGAGTTCCATAGTCCCAACTAGATATACGTGAAAGGGTATTTCCTCTTATCATTTTTACTACCAAATTTCATTCTGCAGTGTCCTATTATGAGAGAGCAAATTCCTAACCAAAATTCCTTCAAATTTATGTGTATTTGTCATGGCCCAATTAAATTTTCTAGTTCCTCTATCCAGAAAAAATATATATGCTGTAGTAAGTAGTTTACCCATTTTAATTATATGAATTATATTATTCTTTCTTCTATGGTTGGAAAACCATTTTAAACATAGCTGTAGTAAAGAATAAAAGTAGCAAGGTTACTTAACACACAAGCAAGGCTTGTGAATATGTGAACAGGCAGCTCACTGTTTTTCTCAAAATTATCTAGGTGATTGATTACATCCTTGGGTGTTTGAATGTCTTCATTGTCCTAGCTTCATTGTCTCAGCTTTATGGCTGCCTGAACTTGGAGGGCATAAAGGGAAAACCAAAAAATGTAGGGTGCCCCATGGTGTTCCAGTTGTGCTTTATCTTCTCAGATTGTATGTGCAGTGTTGATTTTCAAAGATTGCAAAGGTAGAGTAAGTCTGTAGGGAGGGAATCATAGAAAAATTGTTAAATGAAAGTGAAATTAGGTTTTATTTTATATATGTCTAAACTATAAGTTACAACTAGTATTTGAAAATAATTCTGCGCAGCAAATCTCATAATGATCTTTACATCAAATTTAAAATTTGCTAGAGAGGTTGCAGAATACAAGGACTGTGGAATATTATTCTGGGAAAAACCCTCATCCCATTAAGATCAAATACAGATTTTCTTTTGGAACCTGTCAGGGCTCTAACAAAAACTGAGCATATCACTTTCAAGGGAGTGTAGTCAGAACATACCAGATAGATAGAAAATGATACTTGCAAGGTTGTGTGTTATACATGTATCATTATGGCAATTCTAGTGCTGTTATCTTCTCACTGCAGAAATGGCAATGGCCAGTTAAAATTCCCAATGAAGAGCAGAAGTCGTAGATCCATAGTGGAACTGAAGAACAAATGTTCAAATTACTCCTTGCAAGATTGTTGTATGTAGCCTTTATAAATAATTTTGCTGATTGTGGTGCATCAATATTAATTTTAAAAAATTACAGTTCATGAATTTCTGTGATCAAAATCTGAATATTTTTAATCAGAGAAATGGTGAAAAAAAGTTCAGATTGGACTTGGGAATATAGTTGAAATAAAGTATTTGGACACATCCAAAAGCAAACTATACTATTGATTTTTAATTTTGGGGAAATGTTCTTTAAATTACTTTTTTTCTCCCCCATATATGATTGATTTTGTTTTCTCTGCTGTGACACCAAAAATGCTAATTTTAGAATGTATGTACATCAAACAGGCTATTGACCCCCTACAGGTAAATATGACATCAGTTTCTCTGTCATTCTAGTATTTGTATCTGAAAGTTGTTCCAGGAAGCCAGTAATCACATACTGCATCTGGGTTTCAGGGTTTATTGTCAGACCAGGATGAGAAGCAGCCTACCAAGGGGCACATCACTCACTCATTTTTGCTTTAATGTGGTCAGCTGAAGCTCTTCTGGAAGCGGACAACAGACTACAAATAGGACATTCTGCAGGGAATGACCTTCCAGCTGTGAATGGAGAAGGGACAACTTGTGACTTTGTTATCAGTGACTGTAGCGAAAGTAGGCAATGGTCAAAGAAAGTTTGTATGCTATAATGTGCTACGTTTTCTTAGCGAGTATACAAGACAGGTGTTTGGTAAGAAGCATTCTATTATTAAATCATAGAATCATAGAATCACAGAATGCGTAAGGTTGGAAGGGACCTCTAGAGATCATCTAGTCCAGCCCCCCTGCACACGCAGGGTCACCTAGAGCACGTGGCACAGGACTGCATCCAAGCGGGTTTTGAAGATCTCCAGAGAAGGAGCCTCCACAACCTCTCTGGGCAGCCTGTTCCAGTGCTCTGTCACCCTCACTGTTAAGAAATTTTTAGAGAGCACACATTTGAAACAGATTTGGAATGGAAACAGAGGAACCTTACCTTTTGTCTAGTTAGTATTTAAGATCTCTCAGAAAAGAATAGCTGTCTCCACATAATGGAGTCTAACATCCTTTTAAGAAGCTTGACAAACTACTGAATGATAATAAATGGATGCTCTAATTTTAGAAAGAAAGCATTTGCTGATATATAGTGCATATGTATTGATGATGAATGCATATGTGGCCAGGCAGAAAGTATCCAACTTTGCATTTGTCTTACCCAGATCCAACAGTATTTACATGGCAGAATATACTTCCTTTTATACTTACTTTTATTTACACTTACTTTTATTTATACTTACTTTTATTTACATGCCAGAATATACTTCCATTCTAGTTCCAAATGTAGACAGTGTTCAAACAGACTTCATAATGCGTGCAATCATGAAGCAAGGAGAAGCTGTTTGGAGAAGGTTTGGAGGTGTTTGGAGCACGTTTGGAGCTGTTTGGAGAATGGAGAACAGGGAACAGCAAAAACAGTTACGTTTAAGGTAGATAGAATGGAAGATCATCTAGTATTTTTGTAAGACAACCTTTCAATAAAAATAATTGTCATTGTTAAGGTGAAATGAACAAGTCATTTGATTCTTCCTCGTATTATGTTGTATGGCATATTCACACTGAAGCATTTTAGCAGCACTCCCAATGCCTATAAATAAAACAATATATTATAAATATCTATGGTGGTTCTTTTAAACTTTTTGCTAAGGAATAAAACACCGTTTTTTGGAGGATTTCTTATTTCTCTATGCTTTGTCAGTGATAGCTGATATTGTGGATCTGTACGCCCTTGTTGCATAGATTTTATTCACAGTCCAAATTGAACAGAACTTCCTTCTTTACTGAGGGTAATTTTTCAGAGGGTAAATTTAGTGAGAATGATAATTGTTCTTTCTGTAGCAAGATACTAGCAGTATCTTTTCTTACTAGCAGTATTCCTATGAATTTAACAAATACATTTTTCCGTAGTATAAAATGAGTACAGTTAATCTTACAATATATGTTTAAAAAATAATAACTTATTGCAGAAGAGTCAAAAGCAAAAGACAGAACAAACCCAAACATCATCTCATGCTTGGCTTCCATTATTTAACAAATGCTAGTGTAGTGGACTTCAAAATATAGTGTCTGTAACTTCAGAGGAATCTGTAGGCTTTGTTATATGAAAAATAGCTGAGTAACAGTTTACTGTTAGTAGAAGTGATTTTTTCATACATATCTCTGCTGGAGGATTTGTAGAGATCTAGAAATGGAAAATGGCGGAAAGCTACCAGCCTCGATTGACCTCTGGCTTTTATAGAAACTGGAGCTATTTTGTGCCCCCCAGGGATGTGTTTTTTGAGTCCTGAAATACTGAATTGCACCAATGCCAGCAGCAATTAATACCAGCTTTTCAGCTCAGCTGTTGATGCCAGCATGCATGCCAGTGTAATGTCAACTTCTGTTCCTGGAACCAGCTAGAGAACTATTTTAGCAGACTGAAGAGGCGGGGTCTGGATGCTGGTCTTGATATTCTGCATACTGGATTTTGGCCAGATACAGCCAACCTCTGGCCTTCAGCTGTTATTCCTGTCTCTAGAATTAATTGGGGCTGAATCTTGGGAGCTGCTCACCCTACGTCTATACTATAGAGCAGAAAAGGTTTCTTACACAAGAAGGGACTGTAGTTTCCAAAACTGCATGTAGCTTTTTGATCTCAGGTTAAGAGTGAAAGCTAACTGCCTCTACAAATGTTCTCCTTCTGCTTTCAAATTCTATAGAATATTACTTTGCTATGGAAAAGAGATTTCCAGATGTATGCAACATTTTCTTGAAAAAGTAAAGGGACTGCAAAGAACACTTCAGGTTTGCATAAAGTATAAGTATATATCAAAGAATTTATAACACTGTTATTTACTCTACAAAGTTTCCTCTTCATACTAAGCTGTTCACAAACAGCAACAAGCAGTATTTAATGTGAAACTGGAGAGATAGAATGGAAAATTACATCTAGAATATGAGATTTAAGTAGCAATAAATAACCCCATCAAATAACCTGTTTTTAAGATGTTTCACCTGTTTGTATAGAATATTACTGTCAACATGTAATGATTCAAAAATACTGTAATTAATAAAATGCAAGCATATATTTGAATGTTTGTTTTTACAAATTGTTAGAACATTAAGAAAGCTGATCTGTGAAATATACCAATGAACCAGCTGTCAAGAGCCATCAAGAGGGTGTAGCAAACACCATAGCTCCTGTGTATGTATTGTAGACAGACTGTCATTTTTTGTTACGATTCAGAAAAAAAAATTAATTCTAAAGGGCAGCTTTTCTTAAACCAGGATCATAGCATTCATATAGTCAGCAAAACTGACAATTTAACATTATTCTTCAAAATATTCTCCTATCATCATTACAGGTGAACTGAATATTTAAAGGGAACAAGTTGCAGGTTTAAAAAGAACAAATACTGAAAACTGATTTTTTAATGCATTTTTACACCCCAGAATCCTTTCTAAACAAAATATTACTTTACATATACATACTTTGGCATGATTGCAGGGTTGTATTTTTTCCTATAAACTCCTTGCTAAGTAAAAAGAAAAGTAGAACTCCCTCTCTTGTTTTAGGGTATCAGTGGAAATTTTACAAGCTTTTGAAACCTAACAAAGATACCTTTCAGTAATATGAAAAGATGAATTCCAATGAATTGGGTATATCTCTGTTTAATTTTACATTGCTTTATACAATTTTCATTTAAGGCATGGCACTGTAGTGTAAATGAGAAAAAAAGATCAGGATTTTCATTTCCTTGCAGACTGCCGTAATAGACCATCATTAACAGCTTACCTCCAGAAAAAAAAAAAAAAAAAAACAATTACTGACACACAGATTATTTGCATCCTGAGTCATAATATCTCTACTTGTTGTAACACTTAATGAAGTCTGTTGAAGTCTATCTAGATAGGAGACTCCTGTAAAGATATTTGGAGTTGGGAGAAGGTTTAAAAATCCAAGAAATCAAATCTTAGGTGTGTGTGGGGGGGAATCAGTTCAGAACAAAAGAAATTTGGCATTTAGTAAATTTTACATATTATCTCTTATATTTAAACAGATTATGAAACCATTTAATAGTAATTTGTGAGCAGAGACTTCTTTGAAATAGAAAATCAGATTTATTTTTGATGACAAAATGGTAGAATAAAACATTCTGGCAATTTGAAACATTAAAAGTAAAAAAGGAAAACAACCTCAGGATATGAGCCAAATTTGATCTGTTAATAAAAAAGAGTGTGGGCATATAGTAGAAAGCCAAGGAACTACAAGGATCTAACAAGATTAAATAGGATTTAATAAATGATGTTTTCTAGCAGAGGAAAAGTTGGTCATAATTTCCCAAACAGCTCAACTGTAGGAGTAGGTCTTAGAAGTACAGAGAAATAAAGAGTGTGCTAGTAAATTATTCAATTGCTGACCAGTATATTCAACAAAAATGGCTCTACTGATAACTAGCTGCTTTTAGAGAAATTGCAGCTTTTGCTAAATTGTTCACTATTTTAAATCCTGTTCTTTCATTTCTCCATTCTCCTTTCTTTGTTTTTCCTCATCTACATTTCATCTGCTTTTGAACAGTATGTGTTCTTGAAAAAGAAAAAAGAAAAAAAAAAGAGTAACAAAGTGAATTTGAAGAAAGGGTAGGAGAAAAGGCTCATCAACCAAAGTGATAAAGACTGTTTTGAAGATACGACGAAAAAGGTAAGCAAATACTGTTCAATGATCACACAGAAAAATGGCAACAAAATGTTTCAGTATTAAAACCAATCTTTCATGTATTCTTGTAGATTGCTGCTGCAGAACATGGTCAAAATCTATTAAGATGTTTCCACGTCATTATACTTTGTGGATTTTTTGCATGAGGTATCAGAAGCTACTGGAGATGAACCTAGTGATGTAGAGTTGAAGACTTCTAAAATTTATGTGCCTATCCTGTGTCTGGATTATTTAGCTGAAAGATTACAGATGTTCCTGCCTCAGTACAATGAAACCGTCAGAGGCCTGAAGATCATTTCAGTATTTTTTAAGATATTGCCTGTAAGCATGTCAATACAAAAGTGCCTGATCTCTTTGCATTTAATGCTACGTAAATCTTTCTGTTTATACACAAGACTAACTTTGGAGTTACCTTCAAACGGCTAATCCTAGATACAGAGTGGGCTTGCCTTACAGTAAGTTGTATAAAGCAGTGCTTTTGTCTACAGGCTCTTTGTTCCACAAATTAGTCCACTTCTCTAAAGACAGTTCCCCGTCTTTAATTTCTCCCACCTTGCCTAACTCCCACAACTCATTTTTTTCCCACACAAAACACTTTGAATGTTATCATGCACCTTTGAAATTTAATCTACTTTTCAGAAGTCTCATGTTGTTTTCCTCAGCTTCATATTGGATCATCTGATGGATTTTTATGGCATTTCAGATTACTTATTGCTGAAGTATAAATTCGATGGTTGAGTAAGAAACATCTATAATGTATGTATATTTTATTTTAGGCAGTCTGCTATTAAAAGAGTTTGTAAACGCCTCATCTAAAAAGCTGGGGAAGGGTATTCCACTTCGTTTCTACTTTTTTTTCCCGTCCCCTAAGAGGCATAGGAAAAGATGTCATATGTAGTATTTGTTCTCAGAAGAGCTGAAGGCATGCCTCTCGGTGGGTTGCTGAAAAAGTGGAAAGAAAATAGATTAGCATCCTCCTGGAGTGGCTTTGCTGAAGACGGGAGATAATCCATTTGTTTGAAATATCATGGATTATTCATGCTCCACAAGGAAATGCATTGTTGGTGGGTGTAGGTGGATCTGGAAAACAGAGTTTGATCAGACTAGCATCATATATTTCTGAATATGAAAGCTTTCAGACTACTATAATAACACACTGTACATCATAGAGTTTGCTTATTAATTTGCCACAAAAGTGAACAGCTCAACAATTAACTTAAATAGAAACCTGTCAGATATTGTATCCCTCATTGAAAGATACACTTTTCAACCAAAAGTACATATGAAAATATAGAGTTTGTAGATGGCAGATCCTGTGTCTTTATTTTAATCCATAGTATAATACATATTCAATAAATACTTTTGACAGATCCTTCTGCATTTAAGTTTGCAAGGCATCCTTATGAAATCCCTCTAACATATCGTTCTGCATTAAAGATAACATGGAATAATGTACTGGTAGATTCTATGCAGTGAGCAATTATTGATGGCAAGGGGATAACAACACCTATTGTTATAGATGCTTATGCATCCATACTATAGTATTACAGCTGCTACCAATGACTTAACGGGAAGAGATGGAATTTGCAGAAGTTTAAGAAAGGAGGCACTTCTTTATTTCTCAAGTTAGAATTCTTTATTTTAAATTACATTTAATTGTTTTCTTTTCAGAGGAAGAGTAGGGAAGAAAGCAGGTAGAAGAAAAAATACTACATTGTTTGTTTTCTTCATCCTTATTTCTGGATGTTGTTTTGACCACAGAGGGGTCGTTCCTTACAAGGGGACTGGAAGACATCTCTTAGAAGCATTGTCATCATTGCCACCTAATTGTTTGGAAGAAGTTACGTATAAACCTTCCTAATTTGACTGGGAGTAACTACTGCCTTTCACCTGTCTCTTTTGGTATAGGGTTTACAGGGGTAAGCATTGAGGGTTAGCAGTGTGTATTTCAATTTGCAAACAACTCAGTGCACTGAGAAATCTTCCTTAGAAAGATACACCAGATCTTTTAACAAGGCAATTATGACAAGGTTGTGCTGAAAGGAATGGGATAGAAAGGCAAATCAAGGCCTCTACCTGTGCCACAGATGCAGAAGGAAGGAACAGTAAGAATAGAAAAGAGATGGAAATGGGGAAAAAAAGAGCAAAGAAACAGAATAGAACCGCTATACCTGCAGAATTCAAAATGTTTTAATAAAGTAAAGAAATATTTCAGCCATTTAGGGAGAGTTAATTTACTGGAACTAAATAAATGTGAGCTGAAAAAAAAAAGTGAGTATTTATTTACCGAGTCAATTATCATCTGTAACTTGCATAGAAGGTCATAGAAGGATGCAGTATTAGCACGTTGTTAAATGCATATTGAAAGAACAAAAGGGATATATACCTTATAGCATTCATAATACAAAAGATATGAAAATGAGAGGAGGGGGAAAGGAACGGTTAGTGGAGACTGGGTACCAGATCATGTTTGTCTTTAAGGAGTATTTCCCATTGGTAGTGTTAGAGTATTGATCTAGATTGACCACTCACCTGACTCAGTAGAGCCGTTATGTACCTAACAGTATACCGCCAATCACTGTGGTATACCAATCGCAGTGTAATAACAGCAGTCAAAACACGCAGACTGAACAGCTAGATTATTTTACAAGCTCAGCAGTGGTTACATTGGGTTGATATAGAGCAGTGTTGGAGCTGCAAGAGAACTGGGAGATATCTTCTCTATGGTGTATTTTGAAACAGTATTTTCAAACACTGTTGAGTGAGTCATGTGTATATTACAAGTATTTGTTATTTTTGTGAAGAGACTATTGGAAAAAAAAATGATTTCAAAGAAAAGAAGATCCTAATTTCAACTTTCATTAATTAAGAACATAATGGGCAAATCAGCATTCTTATTTATTTTAATTTGCTCCATTAGATACTGTATAGTCTAAAATCAGTAGCAGAATTTGCATGAATTTTGTCTAAACCATCATCATGCATCAGCTATAAGTGATGGAATGAATGAATCAGTTATGATCTCCATTCTCAGCAGAGTTTATACGACCAGATGATAATGTTGAAAGGTATCTTTTCTGAGGCTTGTAGTTACACCAAATAGCACAATATAAACAAAACACTTTGGTTATTGTCTATCTCATAATGATATTCTTTATCCTACTCTCAATATCTACAAAAGATAGTCCATCTGTTCTTATATAATACAGCCTACTTGCCAGTGTAAGTTAGCTATACTAAACTTTAATTTTAGTAAACAGCTTAAGTGCATAAACTATAGTGATGCAATTCAGCATTACTTCCCTTAGACATAACTTTTAACTTTTTTTTTGCAGCATTGTATTCTATTGATTTTAGTTCACTTCCCATAATTTATGGCACTGATTATTCACTTTGGCACAATATTAGGAAAAAAAAAAAAGAAAAGAAAAGAAATACTTTAAAATGAAGCCAGGAAATAGTGTGGATGAATTTCATATGTAAGATTTTTTCTTGCCTAAATGAAACTGAGTAGATCATAGATGCTTCCTAAAATAATCCGTATTTTTTCTTCTATCTTTAATATTTTTCTCTCCCAGAACATATACTACCAATAACCTTTTGGATGATCTGAAATTTTTGTATTGCACTGCTAGGCAGAAAGGAAAGGGTATTACCTTTACATTCACAGACAATGGAATCAGAAATCATTATCAATGAACTCAGATATCTTGAGTACTTGGACAATGTTTTGACTTCAGGGGAGGTTTCAGATCTTTTCGCAGAAGACAAAATAAACAATATCATATAAGACCTTATCCTGGCAATGACAAAGGAGTACCCAAGACATACTCCGTGTGGTGAAAACTTTTATGATTACCTTCTTACTTGAGTTTACAATAACCTGCATGCAGTTCTTGGTTTACATTTTCCTGTTGGGGAAAAGTTCAGAACTCACTCTCTAAAATTTCCAGGTCTGATTTTAGCATGTTCTATGGACTTGTTCCAGTGCTGGCCTAAAGATGCTGTTGTAGCAGTTGCACAGTATTTTTTACTTCCCTACAGTATTGAATGCACAGATGAAGTGAAACAAAGTGTTATTAACACTATGGGAACATTTCAAGATATTGTAGCTGAAAAATGTATTGAATACTTTGAATAATACAGATGCCGAATATTTGTGACTCCAAAATCTTATCTGTCCTTCATTGGAGGCTACAAAACCATTTAAAAGGTAAGTGTACCAATGTTAGAAGTTTGTCTGAACACATAAGAACAGGTAATGTATTTTTTTTTCTTAAAAAAAATAAGAATCTAATTAAAAGAATGTAAAAATATAGATACTTGTGTATGTGGAGACTTAGTAATTTAAATTGTGACATCTCTTTCACTTGAAAACCTGTCATATTGACAACAAGATTAAATGGATTGTCAAACAAGGGGAATTTCTCTGCTGGAAAGAGACAGAAGATATGACAGGTAGACCAGAAGAGGCTGGGCCCTGAGATGGCAAAATCATGGCTGAAGTTTGAAATCTGGTTCAGCAAAACTCTTGTTTTTCACAGTGTTGCAGAACATACTGTGTTCATATTTATATTGATTGAACCTTCTTCAGTTGCACGTATTGCCATTGTCTATTTTAATGGGATTTTTTGTTGTGTAGGTGAGACTTGAGACCATAATTCTCAGTATTCCCGGGAATGTGTGAGACAAGCAGCATGAGGAGATTTGCACTGCCTCTCAAGACTTTCCCAAGGCTGTTGATCTGGCCAATTTTCCAAGCACTTTCTTAGCTAAACAGAAGGAATGAAGGAGGTTAATGATAACAGAAACTAATTATGTAGCCCTTACTCAAGTATAGCTCTAATGGGGTTTCCAGTTTTGGCATCTACTAATATTGCATGCATTACTCCTGGTAGTTATTGAAAATCTCAATTTAGGAATATGATCACTGTCATTATTATTATTGTATCTGGGGACTAGACAGGTACAAGATAGCCCTTTCTGCTATGTACCTCCAGAAATAAGGTATATTGTTTAACACTGTGAAATGGAGAGTGATTTGTAGTTCTATTGAAAGACATTAATACATTGACAATAAAAGGAAGATTTAAACACCTCTACCATTGTTGCTCTGCATAAGCTCTTCCAGTCTTTACATTGCTTAAGGGGCTGAATTAAATTTTCTTCTGGCACTTATATAATTATAGATTAACCACCATTGTCAGAGATTTGACTTTTCATGGTCTTAAAAAAATTGTTAAGGGAGAAGAAATCCTAGATTAGCATAATGAAGTGAGCAATTGAAAGAAATCCTTTTTACTGTTGTGATAAAAAAGTACTTTTAATGTAGTAAGGTCAGTCCCTAGCAGTCTCACTTTTTCTCTTTCCATAGCTGCAGGTTTGACACCCTCTTTTGTGGGTCAGATTGGGATATTGAATGCAACATGTTACAGTGGAAGTAGGAACTATTTTCTGCTTGACTACAAATAAGAAATTCACACAAAACAAATTTTCAGTTCTTTACAAGAGCTAAAGAAAACATTTTGCTCTTTCCTACATAAGTAATATGAGGGAAAGTTAAGATGAAGGTAATAGTTGTAAGAATAGGTAAGAAGAGTCAGTTTGGCCTGGTTGTCTGCCTTATCACTAGAGCCAAAGCAGAGTAGTCCCTGACAGAGTGTATAGTGAAGCTGTAGCAGAATCAAAGTTTGGCCTGTGTTTTGCTACTTTTTGTTAGCAAACTGCATCATTACTGCTAGTGATGCCAGCTTGCCAAATTCAGTAATTTGAACTTCAACCCCCCATCTGCACTGCTATTCTTTGCTAATAGAGACATATGTGCTTCTTTATCTCTGCCTTGTGAACACCCCTAGGGTTGATTTGTAGATAGGAAGAAGAGCTATTAGTTTCTGTTTCATACTCCCTCATCTAGTGATTACCAGTTTCCTCCAGCCTCTCAACCCCATCTGGCAGATAAAAAACTGTAGAAGATTTGTTGTACTGACCTGAGAGTGAGAGTGTATTGCCTTGGCTCTGCTAGGGAGATAGAAAAAATACACTGTTTTGCCTGATTAGCCACAGAAATGCTTGTTATAGTTTTCAGCACAATTTCAAAGTGGGTCAGGGTTACAGAACTAATTAACTGACAATTTGTGATCTGAACTGGAACAGAATAGCTTTCATTTCCAGCTGAATTTAGGATTAGGAAAATTGTGCTTTGTTTATTGCTGGGTCCTACATTTCTAAGACACACTTTAGCCAACTTTTTTTAAAGTGCACAAGAAGAGCTTTTTGCATCATTCTGTCTTCCTTGTGGCTTCACTACTTTTCTTTAGTTGTTTGTGCTTTTTCTCCATGCACAAATGTGTGCTGTGGAATTTTACATATCAGTACATGTGTTTGTCCATGTTCTGAGCAGTCCAGGAAATCCTAGGGAAAATGAATGAAAGTTAGAACTATAACACTGTAATATTATTCTTAAGTTAATGCTCATGTTTCAGCACTTTTAAATTGTCCTTCAATAAATTCCTTTCAGAAATCCTCTCAAAAACTACCAATTTATCTCTATGACAGGTATGCAAAATTCTGGAATAGTACATTCTGTTCTAAAAGAAAAAGAATGCAGAACCAAATGGAAGACTATGGTTGCTGTTGTGCTAGAAAATGATTAATAATCTAAAAGTCAACATATTTTTTATTATGGAACGGGGAGAAGGTGCTCAAAATGCCAGCACTTAAAGAGGAATATTTTTACATATTTTTTCTTAATGTGGAAGAGGCCCTACACTATATAGGTAGATTTGAATGGACCACAAGCTAAAGCAAGATAATTTTTGTGAGAGGTAAAACTGAACAAAGCATGCTAAAATAAACGCATGTAAAACTGATCCTTCACTCTGCTGCAGAGGCTTCTTTGCAGGGTGGGAATTCCCTGAAAATATCATCTCAATACAGTCTTTGTAAACGATTTCCAAGTTTGCAAAAACTACATGATGCTGAGGTTCAACACTATACATTGCTAATAAGAAGCTTCAGCCTTCTTCCCTTTTATGTAACAAGTGCTCTTTCTAATAATATAAAAAAGAACACTGTATTGTGAACACACAATTGAATGCATTTTTTTAAGAAGTGGTAGCACCATATTTTTAAAAGGAAAATATATCTGTGGACTTTAAAATCCAGTCTTGAAAAACATTTTTCCTGTCCTTTACCTCGAACTCAATTACAAGTGTGGAGCTTTTAGAGGCTTCTTTGCATATGGAGGATTATAATCTGGACACTGCTACAAAGGGTGTGGAAATGTAATAGGTCTTTCCTCAGGGATACAAACAAGGGTTTGCTTTTATGATATTAATAAAGAATTTCTTCCTCTTAAGGTATTTCATATTGTTCACTTTATTTTTCTGAGGGATGACCATAGTTGAATGAAGAAAAGTAGCATTATTTTGTTTAAAAAAGATGTTGAACAACATGAAATTCTTGTTTCAAGAAACTGTTTTCTCTTCTCCCAGTGGTGAAGCCAAACACATAAAGGTTAAAGATGCCCTGGCATTTTTTTCCTTGGGAAGTTACATTGTGATACAGTTCTTAACTGTGTGAACACAATCACTTGACCATGAGAACCTCTGTTCTTTTCACAGCCTGGCTGTCCTTCTACTAGGAGTTACTGATACTATCTCTGCTCTCAGTCTTGGTGCCAGGTGCCCTAATCTTGTGGAAACTCTTCAGTCTTATTGGCTGTCGTCTCGGTAGTATCTGCTGGTGGTGAGACCACTGGCACCACTGCTTGTGGTCTCAGTAGTATCTGGAACAGAGGAGACCATGCTTGATACCGAAGCTTTTTCATTTGAAGTTTTGAATTTGAATTTCAATGAAGTAAGAATTTAATGAATTTAAATGAAATTTAGCTCTTCTAAGGAAGCTTCTGAGTGTTAAGCAAGAGTCAGGTTGATACTGTTAAACTAAGCAGTCATCTGTCATTGAAAATTTCTGTCTAAACAGTGATATTTTCATAAAACAGCAATAGAAGGAGATCAAATGTCATTATCTGTATTTCTAGAGATTTATTGTCTTGGAAATGTTTCATTTATGGGCATACGGAAAGAGAGGAACTCTGAGTATTTATTTAGTGTTTTTAAACATCGCTTTTATATGGGAATATTGTTGCTCTTTTTGAAGAAGTATATATCAATTGGTATTTAGCTACTGTACTATATTCACTCTTTTACTATGTAATTATAGTATACTAACTGTATGTTCAAAACTCTTGGCTTATTCTTACAGTATATCTGGCCAAATCTAATTGGAATCCCTTAAAAAGCCTGTGGGTTTTTTTTTTTTTTTTTTTTTTTTTTTTTTGATCCAAGTAACAAACAGAGAAGACTATATTCCTGTGATACATAGATAACATTTTTTTTTCATACTAAGATACTGACTAATGACAGCAGAATTTGAAGTGTAGCAATTGTGAAAGTGTAGTGATTGAAGTGTAGTATTGTGAAATGTAAAAGAACAATAGCTAGGGGAAGTAGTGGATTAATACTCAGACACAACTCTCTGAAAGTTGCACTGGGAGACCTTAATTCTTCATTACCTGTAGTGATACAGCTGCCTTTTTCTTATGCTTTTTTGCTATTTATAGTAACATTTTCTGAATTAACTGAGAAACAACTGCTCTTTTCAATAATTTGGGGTTGGTCTTCTGAGTTGCTGGGATTCTGTCTATGAACTAGGACCACAGTTAAGAATGGGAAGCTTTTTTAAAAAAGAGAAATGTATTTAAATGCCTTCTTGGATCAGGACCTGTGCTCTGTGTCTGTGCTCTGCAGAACTGAGCTTGCAATGAATCAATGGGGAACTTACAGCTATGTCAATACTGGTAAATTAAGCACTGCTAGAGAAGTTTACTAGCCACTAGTAAGTGATCATCCTCCAAGTCTAAGTGTTAGTGATCTGTGGATTTGTTATTGGCCAAGCAGCACTTTCTCAAGAATCTGTGGTCAACCAGAGACTAGGAGAGTGTAATTTTTTATGACACTAAATTACAGCACCTAACTGGGCATGTTCAGTTTAAAATTACAGACTTAGCCTGTAACACTGCTTGTTTTTCCTGGTTTTATGTCGAATTAAAAAGATTTAAAAGTACAAGGTTGTATCACAACAGGCTTCTCCAAGGGTGCCTCAGAAGAAGGCAAAATAACTGACCATCTCTTTTGTCTGTGCACAGGCACCATCTCCATACTCAGCCTGTGCAGATGGATGCTGAGAACAGGTAGAGGGACTGCCTGGAACAGACACAGAGGATTGTTTATGTGGCAAAGAACAACTGAAGCTGCTGCTTTGATACAAACCAAGACATATTCCAACATAGCTCCCCGAAACAGTATGCTTAGATAAGAATGTGGATTTTGTGTCCTGAATCCTCATGATACGTTCAAATACAGTCCATTTTACTCAGGCTGTACATTCAACTGGTAAAAATTTGAATAATCTCTTTGCTGCATGACTCACAGGGATAAAATGAAGTATATGAAGCTTGTTTGCATAGCAATGTAAGTAAAACCGTAAGGGCCACAGAGGATCTTTGTGATTTATTTCCCTCCTATTATTGGCTGGAGATTTTTGCAAGAAGCTTCTCTCATATCAAAGCTCTGAGCAGAAAACTACCAGCCAACCTGCTAGCGATGTTAATATAAAAGAGGCATCTGTAGCTATGTAATTTTGAAAAAGAGATTTGAGAAGAGAAAGGCAGGAGAGAGTAAATAGTGATAATTTCATAGGATAATCTAAAACAGTCTCTCTACCTTGAAGAATCAGGTATATTGGTCAGCTTGGTACATTAGTGCTTGTTCCTGTGCAAATAACCATAATTCATCACATATGGTTAAGCAATCTCCAAATCAAACTAGTACCAAAATGTATTATTACCTTTGTTATGAATATCCTCAAATTGACTAAAAACTTTGACTAAATTTTCCATGAAATCATTTCTTAAGTCATCTTCTAAAGATCCATATAAGGTTTTGAATAACTAATTTGAAGATTTTTCATTTTATTTTTCCCTTTTACTGCTATTTTTCCATTGTGCCCCCTTAAGATGGTAGCCTTTTAAGCTGGTAACTTATTGAAAGCCAGTTTCATTATTCTTTTGCACCTCTCTGAGTAGCTTATTGCAGCAGGAACGTCTTTTCATGTTGCATCACTGCTCATATGAATGAGGAATTCTCATTCTTTTCTATTGATAGAATAGTGTTTCCCTTCTATTGACGTTCATGTACTGCTGTGGTAAGCATTAAGGTGAAATATGAGCCCAGACAGCCAGATGTAGATTTCTTGTTGTTCCACCTACCTAGGCTGTTTTCTTCCCAATTCTCCAGAGATCTTTTTCTCTGTGTTACCTCACCATTTGTCACCTCTGGCTGAAACAATCTGCCATAACTTTTCCCGAAGTTCTCATTTTTAGCCTTCACAGGCTTCATGGAGTTTAAGGATAAAAGGAATCATTAAATAACTTGCTCTGAATCCTTGTGGCATTTGAATTTTTCCTGCTAGTCCAAGATTCACTAAAAATAACATTCTGAAATCTGCTTGGACAGGTCTTAACAAGACTGTTTGGTCTACTGATATAACTATGTATATCTATATCTATGCTGTTTAATGTGCTCTTTGTTTAGCAGAGGAATAAAAATATTTCAGTATCCTAATGTGATGAAATATTCTGAGTGACCAGTCTGTTTGTATCTAGGACCTGCCAACAGACACAGTAGGTACAGTAACCGATTTTCTTTTCTTTTCTTTTCTTTTCTTTTCTTTTCTTTTCTTTTCTTTTCTTTTCTTTTCTTTTCTTTTCTTTTCTTTTCTTTTCTTTTCTTTTCTTTCTCCCTTTCTTTTTTTTTTTTTTTTTTTTGGTGACAGTCATATTGAGTTTCTCTGGAAGTTGAACTCCTAGAGCAGTACTGCTTTGTTGATTAGTACAGATACTTTTCTCTAAATTCCAGCCCGACAGACCTATACCTTGGAATCTACCAGACTTCATTGTACTTTTATTTTTAATCATACCCAGATATCAAAATCATTCAAATTTATACAGAGAAATGTCTGTAGAGTTTTAACTTCCAGGGGAGCAAAAAATGCAAGTATGATGTTGTGTGCAAGCATAAAAGTAAGCAAAAAATGCACATATGTACATACATTTTTTTTTATGTATTTTGTTATGTGTTATAGAAGTAGTACATAAACAGGGTCCGTCAGTCACAGACTCTCAGTAAGCATTCTTTAAAAATCAGCCAGCTCTTCTGGGCACTGTTTGCTTTTGGCAGTTTTCAGCAGGTGTAATTCCTTAAGTAAACCAAAGCATGCTTTACTGAAGTTCAGGGTCCTAATGTTGCTGCTTCCCTCCCCAGTCTTCTTTTATATCCTGGGCTCGGTCCAAGCTCCCTATCAGTTTTACTTTGTTTATGAGCAACTGTTCTCCTCTCTCTTAAGAGAGAAAAGTTAAGGTATGGTGATAAGAAAGTAGTTGTATAGCTAACTGTGACCTGACATCACTGCCACCATTTAAGTGACCTTGTGGATCAATCAACAAAGGATATTTAGGTGCTTTTGTGACAATGATGCCATTCTGAATTGAAAGGTCAAGAAGACCTTAGTCAAGAATACTTGGAAGACCTTGGAGATTTCATTCACCAATTAGAGCATTGTCAACAAGCATACCAGTAAGGTTCAGATCCTAAAACATTAAAGTACAAAATTAGTATCAGTTTGAAGAGTTTTATTAAAATGTTTAATGGAAATCTTCTCTTCCTATTCTGATAACAACGGGTAGTAGAATATATTTGGTAATAATTGTTCATCTCTCCATTCGGTGCCCAAATCCTGAAAGTGGAGGAACAATGAAAGCTAGTTGTATTCAAACTTTGAACTTCCATTGGCTCTAAGTGACACAGATGGCACCAAAGATAGGCAGCAGAAATGTCAGAGAAACACTGCAGCCAGTTTCCTGTCTAATGGCAAGCTGATTTTGATATCGGCAAATTCTTTTTTTCTTGCTGACTCAAGAGGAGGGGTTGTCTTGTTTAGAAGAACTTCCTGTAAATTTGTATGCCTTCGTACACCCACCAAGTATGTGCATGAAGATGCCTTGTGACTCAGAGAAAAGATGGCTCATACTCTGAGAGATTGGTTCATCCCTGTGAATAAATAATCACGGACTACCATGTTAGCATATTGTTGCTGTAATCAGAGTTGTCCCCAGCTCATATACTCTCTTACAGTTTGATTTGTACGTACTGACTAATATGCTTTATTTCACTATGAACACTGACTACCCTCTCAAGAAAATGTATGTGAAGAAAACAGTGATTAAAATCACAAGTTAAGTTCTCCAAAGTTAGAGAAGTAGCTTAATAATAATGTGATTTAGTAGTAAAATTGAAAAGGCTTTCTTGTGTCTCTCATATTTCACCTCTAGCTTTCCTCTTTTTAAGCTTTTTTTATATACAACATGCCAAACAAGAAAGAAAAAGCTTGAGAATCTTAGAAAAATCACATAATTCAGCAGCTGGGTCCCAAGACAAAATTTCAAATACTATGAGATTTGTGATAAATTCATAAGAATTATTGATACCAGTGGCTGCAAAGCTCAAAAACTTTTTCCCCTCTTCGATCTTCTCTACTCTGATTATTGAAAATCTGAATAAAGCAACACAAAGCACTCTCAGAAGACAGAGAAATTTTAACAACCAAGTTGTGAAAAGGGAAGCTAAATAGTTAAAAGGCTAATATTTTCAGCAGAGGGAACCTAAACCCATATTTAGTTCCTTAAATAGACAATTTGGTTTTTGAAGAAGAATCCAGCATTGAAAAAAATGCTTTGACTTTTTTTTTTTTTTACTACAGTAGAGCGTTTCAACCACTCTGCAAATTTAAATTTGGTATATTTAGGTGCCTAACTACAGAGCTAGATGGCTAATTTTAAACACCTCTCTGAAATATTACACCTAAATGACTCACACACCCACGCCCACCCAGTCTGTGACAAAATACATGGTACATGTCAAGGCTTTTGTTTTCTTTCCTGTAGCGTGAAGTATCAATAGTTACTCATCTGCTACCTTCTGTGAATATTCATTTCACTGAACCTAAAACTCTCTTCGCTTTCACACATTTGTACTTGTATCAGATGCAACCTCTGCATACACAGAAAATATTCTTAATGAAAACTGACATAGCAATGGGCTTTCAGACGTCCTGGTTCAAGTGTCAGCTGTGTTAGAGGAATCTTGAGTTCTCCCCTGTAAAGTCAAGAAGGAACAGAGTTATGTCAAGACTCTAAATACCACAGCATTTAAATTATACTGTAGCCTGGGGCATTCTCGTTAGCAATGGTCTTTTCAGAGTTATCTAATTGATCAGCGAGACACCTACTCCATTCATCAGTTTCATTTGGACTAATAATGTAGGCATTATAACATTATGGAGAATACAGATATGCCTGTATATCAGGCATGTATATCTATATAACAGATATAAGTTTAAATAAAATCTAAACATGTGGAGTGCAAGAACATAATATTAATTTTTAAAGAGATACTATTTTAAGCCTATGGATATATTTAAATCATGCATTTTTCAGAGCGATGCCTGCAAAAGACCTTATTTAAAAAGCATGGCTGTCCTATATTTTTCTAGCAACAAACAACCCCAAAACTACAGCGTAACAAGCTTCAGGGAAGATAAGTCAATTTTCATCTCAAAGGTGCTATTGTAAATACACAAAATCTAAATAAATGAGAAGCAGTCACTGTGATATTCAGCAAGTTTTAGACTTGATCTTGAAAATGGAAATTGGAGTTGAAATTCTTCAACTGATGTGAGAAAAGACCTTCTATGTACAAGTGATCCCTGATTGAATCCTCTAAATATTTCCTTACCTCTTATATTTTGAGCATAAATCCATTAATATTGAAGAGGTATTAAGATACTGTAGTGTATATGCTATTACATATTCTACATAGAAAGACAAATAGCTGAGTAGATAGGTAGATACATAACTAAATAAAAACAAAAATATGTGATTTCCTTTCTATTGAACTTTAAAGAAAAACATTAAAACCTTTCTTTAAACTTTTAATTAGTTCTTTGTCTTAAAGTATTTGAGCAAAGGTAGGTTTTGGTCTATAAAACAATTTGTAATGATTTGTGAGATATCTCAGGATTAGTACATTTTTTGAAAGTTACTTTCAATTTTATACTGTTTTCTGTATGCTACAAGTATATGCAGCAAATATGTGTGAAGCAATCTTTCCAGGTTACAGCTATCAACCACAATTTCTTCAGAAGTCGCGTAGAAGACCGTCTGTCCCTTGCCCGATCTTTGTTAATAGAGGATGTTGGAGAAGAACTTGATCCTGCTCCAGATAGCATTTTGGGAAAAAAAAATCAGAATATACAGTTCAGTGCACCAAGTAACATGATTTGTAAACAGTAAAAAGATGGTAGGACAGATGCGGGATGGATAGTGTGGATACTGCAGAGATTTATACCTTTGAAACACTTAGAAAGATGAGTAGTAAGCCCACGGGTTTTCTTTTTTATCATTTTTTAGTCTTTAGGCATAAAATTTAAAAAGAGAAAAATGAAAAGTAAAAAAAGGGGATTATCTGATTTTCACTGGAAAAAAATGATTCTTTTTCATTTAGCTTCAGAAAAATAAATAATACTTTCTATTATCAAGTGAAAATCAATGACAAGGAGGCAGATCTGATAAAAGGGTTTGCCCTTTATATGTCAACAAAATTTGCTAATCCTACCTCTACTCCAGAAATCAGTGAAAGAACAACATTAATTGACTTTATGGTCACTGTGAAATGGAAGAAAGACCACCCCCTTAGCTATGTCACCCTGACAGGCAGGTATAGCTAACAGTCTGCAATATCAAAAGGGTGTAAAGGGAAGGCTTTCAGTATTTGTATTATGCGTGTATATACTTTGTTTTGTCCAAAATCTAATGCTAAAACAAAATTTAAAAAATCAAAAAAAAGAAAGTTCTCATGCATTCTTGAAGGAAAATGTGGAATTACCAAAATGCATCACAGAGATATACAACATATAAATCTTTATTCCTTCTTATATAGTAAAGTATCCTAGTTCAGTTAGAAAACTCTTTTATTTCTGATCTTTAAACTTAATTTCATGAAAAAAAATATACATTTGAACTACTTTTACCAACCAAGCTGTAGTATATAAGGAGATACGAGATTTTTAAGGAGCTCTCCACTTCATGTACTTCATGCCTTCATGTACTAAAATTTCCACTGACTATCTGGGAGCAAAGACAAGGAAGAAAGTCCTCTCTCAGTTTGCTTTCTTTCAGAATTTTTATTTCTTAAATCAAATTTTCCTTCAAATTAATTTTATTCCTAGACTGATCCTGTTTCTTCTTGTCTCATACCTAATTTATCAGCCAGTGATTCAAAAACTAAGGAGTCCGTTCATCATGAAAAATGGGGAGAAATTTGCTTTTTCAATGTGGGAGTCACATCAGTAAAAACATTGTCATGTCATGGTCCAGAATGTCATGGTCGTGGTATGTCATGGTATGAAATATTGCATCCTTTCTCATTAAAACAAAGGCATAGAGGTTAATTTTCTTATCAAATCTGAGACTCAAGAATTTTAAACACGACTCTAGTGAATACTTTAAGTAAAATGGAACAAGATCAGCAGGAGTGTCCAGGAATGTCCTGGCAAGGTACTGTGATTATGGACCTATTTCTGTTTACATACATTTGTGAACTGCCAAATGCAGATTTTGCGGTGCTTGCACTACTTTTATGTTCAGTAACCTTAGTGCTTTTAACTAGCAAATATTTAGCTGCTTTGTATAGAAAAACAACAAGAAAAAGGCCATTACTTTTTAAGAGACCATGTAATTTTCTCTGGGGCACATGTTACTACATGCCTGTATTTAGGACCTTGGGGATCTCTTTTGACAGCTAGTGAGGTACGTGGTGCTAGTGGGTAGCAGAACAAATATTCTATAATACATTTAAGCACATTTTAATATTACTGTTAAAAAAAAGTGGAAACTTGCTACATGTAAAAGGTTGTTGCATGTAGCCTCCTGGGCTTTAAAACACCCTGTATGTCACTGTTAAGACACAACGATTAAAGTTTTAGCAAAGCTTATGAAGTTCCGATGGAGGTGAAGCCCACCCACCCCAGGATAAGAGCTGCCCCTCATTGTACTTGCTATCCAAAGACAGCAGTTTCCTTTGCAAATACCAGTTTAAAGTTTAGCTGTGATTTAGCTGTTCTGGAGATGCAAATGGGCATGATGCTGGAATGGTCAAGAGCAAAGATCTCCTTGAAATTATATGGGGCTAGAAAGGAATGCATACCATCTGTTTTCTCAAAATGTTAAGGGAGACTGGGCTATCCATAGGTCCTTCCTGCCTCTGGGCTGAAGACCTGGTTTTCTTAGGTAGGCAAGTTTATTCTAACTCTACAGGTGAAAACAAAGAAGTAAAAAACTACTCTATGCAGCATTGAGAGGCTCTGAGGCCATTCCCTCAATCTATCTTTTTGAATTGTTCTTCCATGCAAGTTCTAGGTCTCCCCATTCCAAAGATTTTTACCCCCTAAACCATGTTTATGATTTTTTTTTTTTTCTCAGTGTTAACAATAATGGCTTTTATTCATTCATTTGGGATGGATCTGAACTCCATGGAACCAAAATGATAAATATGACTTGGCTCGACCTTGTGTGATTACCTAGCTTGCATCCTTTTAATCAACTTCTGGTACAGGTGGTAAGGAACGAGAAGTCTTTGAAAGCTTGGTTTGATGAAGAAGCTCCTGAAAGGGCTGTTATTCCTGATGGATATGACAGTTTACTGGACTAATTATGTAAACTACTCCTTGTTTGTAGCTGGTGCCCTGATCATACAATGGCCCAAGTAAGACACACTTTCATGAGACAAATTGTGTTGTAAGAATATCAGTCCACCTGTATGTGACATTTCTACAGTGCAGTTCTGAAACTTGTAAAACACTTACATTCTTACAGAGAATTAAAAGATTAATTCCCAAATTCTTCAGATAAGAAGTGTAGAGAGGTGAGACCATTTTGATCACATATTTATCACATATTTAAATATCACAGAAACTGTTCATTTACTTTTCCCTTTTTCAGGAACTAATTGTGTCTTCTGGAAAATATTATAAGAGAAACTCCAACAGCAGTTTCTCCACATTGTGATATTTGGGTTTCTTATATAGGTCTGTAAGAACTGTATGGGACTATGCCTTGAACAGCCGCTTTTTTTTTTTTTTTCCTTCGGCTGTATGGAAAAGCAGCACTTTTATTCCCTTCCATAATTCCACCCTGAAAATGACACATGTTCTGATCACATCCATATTGTATTTAGGGAGCACTAATTTTACAAGGAGCTTTTCTTGAATAAGGCGCCCTCCATCTTCTTTCCTTTTCCAGTCTTAAGCGGACTAACAGGAGAGGAGGATGGAGTTCTATCTGTTACAATTTTCACAGATTAAAATAATAAAGTTGGTACTGGGTTATAAAACAGCACTTGCATTATTCTGCAGAATCATCTTTGAAAATGAGTGTCTCTGAGTAGTGATTTTAACAAATGTAGCTATTTTAATTTTTGAAGAGAGAGCTTTGTTTTTCCATTATCTTCCTTATCTCTTCTTTCTCTATTGTGCTTCACCAGTAGTCACAAAATTTTACCTATCTTCACTAGGGCAGAGATCACTCTTAATGATTAAAAACTTACTGATGTATTTTTTTTTCTGGAATTGTCTTACTTCTCAGAGCACTACATTCCTGAGTGCTTCTATCTATAATGCACTCTTCAGAATCTGTGCTAGTCATTTACACTGTTGTGAAATCATGGCTGCTACCAAAAACCTGTTTCACATGCCAGAATGGCTTCAGAAGTCTTTTTATGAAATGTCTGTGAAAAAGGAACATCAGAGGGATTAGGCAAGGCCCAGACTTTTAGGGATAAAATCTGCGCTATACTTAGATTTTGCAGAAACAGGCAGCCTAAGAGGCTTGGGTAACCATTGGACAAGACGATTTGTGCTTGAAATTCCAACAATTACATTAAAGACTGGAACAGAGTCAGCTTAAAGGACTGTCTAATCTGGTATACTGTAAATACGTTGTCAACAATATGCGCAAGGAGAGGTAAGATAGGGGCTGGTATAGAGCCCCTTTTTTTGGGTATCTACCAAGTTTTAGCAGTCAGTGATTTAAAGGCAAGAGATGGACCATCAACACAGCCAACAATAGGTCTATTGTACATGGATTTCTACAGTTCCTTTTAAGAAGTGCTTAGCAGCCTATAGCTGAACAACGTTCACGAGATGTCTGTTGTGTGAACAGTTTTTCCTTCTGTTTGTTTTAAATATACCACTTGAGAATTTCAAAGATTGATTCCTGTTAACTGTAGCTTTTGTTACATCTAAATTGAAAATAAAAGTTTTAAAAGTTTTTCCTTCCAATGAAGATTGATAAATTCCATATCAGTGATTGTTATTTTTTTTTAAAAAAGGTATGTATTTATGCATTTTTTTTAGGTTCGACACTACATTGCAGAATCCCTTGGTGTAAAGTATGCAGAAGGATTTATTCTTGTAATGGAAATACTATGGACAGAAAGTGACTAATGAACATCTTTGATATGTGTTGGGATCCGATCCCACTGAAAATATAGAACATCTTGCAAAATCAAAAGTAGTCTAAAGATATTTTCACTAGAGTTAGGGGGGGGGGAAAAGCTATTTTGAAGATGTAAAACTATTTCCTTGAATTATAAATAGTACTTTTGTATTTTATATGTGTTTTAATGATGGTATTTGTATACATACCAGTGTTGTCTGGAAGTTAATTTTGGACTGGTAGCTAAAATGCTTGTTTTGAGGAAATTTATGCTGTATCTCCTTCACTGCAGGTGTTTACAATCTGTAATGATGATTACACATAGATAAGAAAAATTATAAATCACACAACAGGTTAGTAGAAGTTTTACCAAAGCCTGGCAGATGGCCATTTTGGTAAAAAAAAAAACCTCAGTGAGAAGTTTTTCACAGTAGAACTCTGTATGTTTTCCTCTCTGTTCAAATACATCATCCATTACAGATACAAGCTTCTGTAAAAACTAAATAGGACTTATTTTCAGAAGTGGGGTACTCTCTTCAGCTGAATTAGGATGTTCAGTTGAATTAGGAATTTCTTTGAAAATCAGACCTCTTTGTTTGAATGTGACAGCGAATGTTTAAATTTAAGAACTATCATTTGAATGTTTTATTTAGCAATCTAAGTCTGAAATTTTTGACACTATTTTTGTCCCAAAGACTGTGCAGCCATATGATAGACATAGTTTTCTTCTATTTAATCTAATAAATAATCTAATAATAAAGATTAAATAAATATGTTCAAAGAGTAAAAAGACGTCTGTCTCTGTCACAAGAGAAAATTGGGAGGGGTAGTATCAGGGGTATCAGGGTATCAGGGGTAGTTTTCCCTGAGCCGATGAAGGTAAGAGCAGCATTGTGGTTTTTGCTTGCCCTCAATTTTCATACAGTCATTCTCCACTGTTATTAGAAGTTTTCTTTCTGATACTGTGTCTCTACACATCAGCATACCAAAAGTATTAAACTGAGTGTCTGGTTATTCAAAATAAAATAAGAAAATTCTTCCATTTTTCTTTCCAGAACATTTCCTATCATGCCATTTCAATAGATCGGGGTCAAGAAGTCCATGCAAGACATCTATTAAATCAGTGCATGCAAGATGGAGGATGGCTTCTTCTACAGAACTGTCACTTTGGCTTTGAATTTCTTAACAAATTGATCGAAACAGACACAACAACAGTGAGGGTTTTAGGACCTGAGTCATGATGGAAGTTGACTCAGAATTTCCTATTGGTCTTTCGTGTCTATGAAATTTACTAATGAACCACCTCAAGATAGAAAACCTTTTTTTTTTTTTTTTTTTGGTTTGGGGGCTATGGTTTTTTTTCCTCCTGGACCATTGGACTCCCTGGAGCATTTTAATTTTTGTTTTCTGTGTTGTTTCATTAGCAAAATACATCACTGTATAAATCAATCTTGCAATGCATAAAGTATGACACCTTTGTGGAGAAAATTAATATGTTGCAATTTGTAATAGAAATTGGTGAGGGTTTTGTTGTTTGGGTAGACCCTGTGGAAGTACCATGTCAGTGGGCATTTCTTAAGCCCACTAGACTCCATCACTTTTTTCTTTCCGTGTGGTTGACCTCACCAAAGGTCATCTTTTTGTTTCCCAGACCCTTGGCTATCCCTAAAAGCAGTCTATGTAGAGAAGCGCATGTGATCAGACTCCTGTCTTATGCCTCTATATTAACTGGAGGATTCAGTACATGTCACTTTTTCTACCCTATATTGAATTCGTCTAGCAACTAGCAGGCTTGTGCTTGAATGCTCAGCTTCAGACACTTACCCACCCCACATACATACATACATACTCAATTATCTTCTGTTGTCACTGCATTTGAAATCTGTTTAGCTTTGTATTAAGCCAGCTATACAGTGAACCTGAACACAACAGTTCAGGTTTCAAATTGTGTGTCTTACTCTTCTGTCATGAAGCCAGGTTTCGTTTATTAACATACAGTGTCAGTAAATACATTTATTAACACAGAGTTAGTAAAGAAAGGCTGTTTACTGTAAAGCCTGCATTAGGCAAATTGGTATAGATAAAATAAAAACAAATGAAATTTATAGCTTAGCTGGGAAAACCTTTTTCTTACAACTTCTACTTTCACAATGAAGAAAGGTGAGACATAAATCTTCTTCCTCTGAAATTTGTAGGAGGAAATTAAGGTCAAAGATGATTTATAGCTTGCCTTTCAAGAGTTTCATTAAAGAAAGTGCTTTATGGATTAACCACAACTTTTTATAATTCTCTTGATAGATTTTGCTGTATCCTTTTATTTATGTTTGGTGTCTACTTAATTTAACTGTGTGATTTTTATGTCCCAACATATGTTGTGGTCCAAAAGGCAGCCTGTTGTATGCTTGTGTCTGGCAAATCACTTTTTTTCCTGATGAAAAATAAGAATGTTAATAGTAGTCAGTGCCCTAACATCCACATACTGCTTGCTGCATCTGTGAATAGTTTATTAAGAAGCAGCTTTTGGTGCTGGCACTCACACCATGAAAGGACATTAGAGACATCAGTGTACCCAAATCCATAAGAGGGCAACAAACTGTGACCATGCCTGATGAGTGTGGATATTCTATGCTATCACGGTACATTCATTTTTAAAATTCAGAAACTATAGATACACAAACTTATTGCATTTAAAAAAGAGGATTTTTTTCCAATTAACTACTAGATAATTAATCATGAGTTTGGTCTCGTGAGGTGGTGCATGTTAAGTCAGAAACCATTTTTTTTAAAAGTTCATGGAATACAGTCCAGTACTATTTTTAGCATATTTCATTATTTTTCTGTACTTAATATTTTTTTCACAATTATTACTAGTGCTTCACTTTTAAATCTGTATTACAAGAAAGATGAAAGTTTGGACCACTGGCCTGGAATATTCTTTTATGAATTTAATCAAGCAGACTTTGCAGCCAGTGTGCAATTTGTTCAGAATTATTTGGATAACATGGACGTTGAGCATGAAGTGAACTGGAGCTTTGTTCTTTACATGCTTGGAGAGGTACAGTATGGTGGCAGTGTAACTGACAATCTTGACAAAGTCCTACTGAATACATTTGTAAGAGTGTGGTTTGGAGAGCATATGTTAAATAAAAGTATTGCTTCTACAATAGTTATGTTACTCCAACAGGAAAAACCATTGAAGACAATCTCCAGTGCATAGAACGGTTGCCAATGGCTGATACACCTGAGGTAAAAAAATTGCAATTAAATGCTTTTTTTTTTTTTTTTTGGTCATAGAAATCATTTGATCAGAGCCATGCATGTACGGAATTGAGCAGATAGGAGAACTGAGAAAAATTGAAAATTAATCCCCCCATTGTCTCCTTTTAAAGTTATAACTAGCAGATTATTCCATTTCAAGGACAGGAACAGAGCTGGATCCTGCCATGAACTAGTATCTCCATGGCTGGGCCTCTCAGGGTTGCTGCTACTTTTATATTATGGAGTCTGTGTGCACTGCAGCAATTGTACTGATTGGAGGCTGACTACTTCCTCTAGTACAAACACACTTGGTGAAGTGAGTTAAAATTGAAACAGAAATTAATGCTCTGGGTTTCAGGCTCATTGCTGCTTAGTTGATACCTTTAGGAACAAATTCTGCTGCAATTAAGTAGGAATAAATAGAAAAATCTGATTTTCTGTTACTGATAATGTCTCTTGTTTAAGATGATAAAATTATTCCATGCTCTTAAACGAAACTTGTAACATTTGAATATCTGAAAGTAGTAGAAGCAGAACACAAATAGAAGCAGAAACATGCTGGGAAAAGTGCACCTTTCCTAAGTAAATGCAGCCCTGGTAATGCACTACTGGGAACCATTTGAGCCCAACTCGTGAAGAGATTCCTCTCTCCTGAGCCATGGCTTTTTCTCAGATTTAAGGTGCTGCTTTCATCAATCTGCTTTTGCAAGCACTTTGGAACCTATTTCACAATATTGTAATGTACTTTTTTAAGTATTTTGATGCCATACTATTTGTATGTATAGTTCGATATAGGGAAATTTTACCTTCAACTTTTATTTAAATAGGATCAAGCCCTAGGAATGCAAAGATACCCTCTCCTTCAAATTCTCACAGGTTAGGTAAAAAGTGACAATCTCCTTCTGTCATCCCAAAACCGCTCATAATTGCTCTTGGAAAGTGCTGAACTTTTAATCTTCTAGTCTTCCTTGTTCTGCAAATGATATTGGGTTAGTCAAAACAATGTGTGTCCTTGTTTCCTTTCCTTTCCATTTTGGGTTAAGAAAGGCAGACTGAGTAAGTCTGATTGCTTTTTCAACGCTCCTTTGATGGAATTTCAAATTCCAATCAGAAAAAAACACTGCTGAAGAGGGCTGTTGAATTCTATCCATATGAAAATGGTTTTGAGTTTCTTTTCTATTTTCATGTGTTCTTTCAGTGATGTATATTTAGAAGAAAAATGGATTTTCCTTCTATTTTTTTCTACTTTAAGGTATTTGGACTTAACTCTAATGCAGATATAACTTACCAGACTAACATGACTAACAAAATATTAATATTTAATATTAGTTAAATAATTTTTGATACTAATAATAACTTAATATTAAAATATTAAATACAATAGTTAGCATTGAACCCAAAGGAATCAGCAGCGGTATCACACACGAGGTATGTGCTGCTGTATGAATACAGATGTTTTATGTAGATATGCAAGAGTGTTTTAAAGCATTTTATAACTGCTGTGTGGCTTAAAAAGCTCTTAAAATGACACATAGTGTTTTAGTTATCTATTTTGGTTTATCATCAAAGATATCCTGAATTAGAAATATATAGTACAAAAGCGATAGTCTGCTTAATGAATTACCTCACCTGAGGAAGACAATAGGAGGAATTGGTGATTTTCTAATAGTTGCATTTTTTGACCTATAACCTTATATTTTCAATTAACAGTCTAATTAAATGAAAAATGCAGAATAATCTTTTTATAAAGATGGAACTGGTGTCTTACCACGTGATTCATGAACAGTAGTTGTTCAAAATCTCTCATAGTATTTCCACACTTTATTATTTACAATTGTTTTATGCTGATTATACTTTCTTCATGCTTGCAGTTCATGCTTCTTGTAGAGTGCCCAGTATGCAGTATGAGAGTTGCCATGTCATATTCTACTTCATTTTCTTCTCTGGCCTCTTAGGATGTGAGCTAAGGGCTTTTGTAATACTTTCTGAATTCTCTTATAAATTTCATCTTAGTTTTTATAAGTCTTGTAAAAATAGCCTAGCCTAAAAATAGTCATAATTCATCCCATAAGCTCATTTCAGTTCTCTCTTGGCAAGGCAACAATTTGCAACTTTTTTACGATTTTCCTAAAAAGCCTTCTTTATGTTGTTATTTTTCCATCTGTTCCTGCCTATATATCTCTTTTGACTTGCTCCCAGAGGGTGTATGTCAATCATTTGGTTGTAGAATTTGGTTTGGGATGCAGCTTTCTACTTTCAGTTTTCTATCTTTCATGTTATTATTAAATAATAACTATGTAAGTAATGCATAAAATAAACAATAATAAAATATTAACAATTAATACTAATGATAAATTAGTGATGACTAATAATAAATTGGTAATAACTTTAATAAATTTCCTGTTCTTCTACACCTTAAATAGATTGTACTTTTCCCTTTATCTTCTTATCAAGTAAAGCTTTCTTATTACCCTATATGGAACTAATGGAACTAATTTCTTCTAGTTTTATTGAGTACCTTAATTAAACAAACATTTAAAAATAAAGTAAATTTACAGATTACAATAGTGATTAAATACTTAATGCCTGGGTGACATGTATGGTTTTGTCATACTTGTGGTATGTATATTGAGCTTATTTTTTTCAAAAGATTTGCTAAATCATCCAGACAACTGTTTAATTCCTATGTTAAATTTTTTACTGTCGACCTTTTCTTCTTCAAGAATTACTAATACTTAGAAGATGCCAGCAGTACTGGACCTTATACTGTGACCAGAGGATATTCTTATCCTCTGTCTTTTACCCTTTGGGAACCTTTTTGACTGGAAAGATGCACACATATTTTACTAATCATGATTTTTCTCTTCAGTTGTTTGAACAAATAACTAGTTTTCTCTGGCATTTCTTCTGGATAATCTTGGTCTCATTCACTCTCATTTGGTCACATTATCTGTAAAAAAATACATATGGAATAGGCCTCCCCTTTTCAATTACTTTCTTGAATGTCTTAGCTTTGCAAACAACCAGATATAAATCCAGGCACTGTAGTAACTGGTAGGTTTGAAATTCCAGCTGCACTCTAAGCTTGTGTCTGTTTTTCCACTGTATGTGGGTTTAAAACATACTTTTCCATGTGACTAAAAAAAGGCATCACCTATTATTTTCTTTGATATTTCACTCTCTACACCCAGTTGCATGACAATTTATCTTATCTCTTCTCATGATCTGCCAATCATACATGCAGCTTTTTACTTTCTCATAGCAATCGTCTCTATAATGATATTCACGATCAGATGGTTCTTGGTTCCTGTACCATGTCTCCAGCATCTTTTCTGTATCACAGGGAACCTCTTTTTCTTGAACTTCCTTGAAACATTACAGAAGAGCTGTCAAACAAGCAGATTTGCATTTTGCAGGACAAAACAGTATTAGGTTTAACATCAGCATTCTTCCCCATCATGTTTCTTCTAAAAGGCACAGGTCAATCAATTGGATGGACTTTTCCTCACTGTATATCTTGTAAATGTACTCTGAACTCAGAATATAAGTTTGTTTCATTGCCTTACCAGTAACTGTAGATACTACTACTTCATGGTGATTTCCAATTAGGCAGTTTTCTCAGACTTTGTGCATCTTGATCAGTAGCCCGCACTCTGTGATTAATCGCGCCACTCCATTTACATTCCATTTCTTCTTGTATTTCTTCTTCTGGCCTTTGCTCTGAGTGTCTAAAGAACATCTACTCATTTTCTAACTGTTTTGGCAGTAGGCATTCCTATGTATATCTCTCTGGTTGTATCAGCTGCTTCAGGTTATATTTCTGTACTGTGATTTGGCATTATTTCCAGCAGTTCATTCATCTCATTCTTCAATGTCAACTTCTTCATTTTTCCCTGCCTTTTCTCTCATTATTTGGATCTTAGAACCAGTTTAGATCTTTGCCAATGCTTCTTTTGGCAGAGGGGAATTTCCATCCTATCCTGTTAGTGCCCTTTTTTTTTCTTTGTTACATTTTTTATAATGCCAAGAGTGTGGCTCTCTATTTACACAATAAGCAGAAAATATATATCAAATACACTTCTCATCTAAGTTGAAGCTGTATTATTCAGCAAGCTACTAGAAAAGGTGGAGAAGATAGGAATAAGTTGGAAATAAAGCTGAGTTTCATAATGGAGTCTGTATAAACTGACAAAAAAGTGAATGTCTAAAGAAAAAAAAATGTGTTGACTAAGGTATAACTAAGAATTTCATTTGTCAGAGCAGAAGAGGCAGATTTCAGATATATTCTGAGGGAAAAAAATCAACAAAATTTAGCAGCAAACTCAATATGAAGCAAGGTAAAGGAGCAAAGCGAAACTAAGTGTAAAGCGTAAGGAGTGAATTAGATTATATGATTGCTTTTTGTGAAGTCTGAAAAAGAGAATGAGATGGTTTTTGTTGCTTGTCAGTTTAAGTCAACATTTGAACATTATTACTTACTAGATTAGTTTAACAATCCTGAAACAAATAAGACTAATCTTCTAAATTGTAGAAGTCTGAAATAATTTGGTGAAAAGAGTTCTATGCATCTCTGTGTAAGATGAGAAATATATATTATGCATCTCTGCATAAGATTTTTTTTTTTCTAAAAAGAGAAATGTTCAAAGCCCTAGCAGTGCAACTCGCAGGTGTTTTAAATAGAATATTGTGCTCCAGTAAGCCCACTATGTGGTAGTCTTTGGAAATCCAGTTATAGAGATTCTATCTGGGGAGAAAGGAACAAAAAATATCAATTGAAAATAATTAGAAAGCGAGTGACCTTTAGGGAAAGTGGCAGGCACCTCTCAACTTTGTCTACCTCTTTTGGCTCCCTTTAGAAAATGTGGAGTAAATTTGATCAGCAAAAACTCTATCAGACTAGATAAGGGACAGATGGTACTGAAACAAATTGCCTGATAACATTCAGAACTCTGGACTATACTTTCAAACACTGTGAACCCAGAGCAAGCCCGGGAACTTCCAGAACAGGACTGCCACTTTGTTATATAGAATTATTTTTTACCATGTTCTTGTTCTCCAACATGTCAAATAATTAATCTGATGTCTATCCAAAGGACTCTAAATGGAATCCAATATGCTTTATCAGACTTCGGTTTGGCCTAAGTTATACAAAGGCAAAACTAACCTTCCTCACGTTAGTTTTGAACTATCCTCAATTTTCTCATTTCACAGGCAGAGGCAGCATGAGATATATGCTCTTAGTAGCCCTTTTGCTTTTGGCTCTTGCCACAAGTAACAGAGATCAACAACAAAATGGTTAGGTCCTGTCAGTACATGTGAATGAGGAAAGATGCAAGGATAAATGTCATCCTGTCACATACACAGATTTATAAGGAAAAAGTGTCTCCAAGCCTGAAAATCAGCTTGCTAAGGGGTAGACATGGAAAGATCCCAAAGATATTGAACTCCACTGGAGGTTGGTTTTTAATCTAAGCAGAAATGTTGAGGGGGCTTGTTTGTTTGTTTTCTGAAATAAAAGTCTGTAACCTGTATTATAAATTTCCTCTAATTCTCCACTATCAACCTGGCTGCATTAGTAAATATTTCAAGGAGGTCATTTGAGGACCTCAGGCCTGCCTTAGATATGTTTTAGAGGAACGTATTTTGGTGTAAAAACTCTATTTCTGGCCTGTAAATTGAACACCTATTTGTGAGTAGAGTGCCTTTGGAACCCTGAAGCATACCATTTGGGTCAGTTTCATTTGAAAAGAATCTGGTTTGTATGCCTTGAGTCAGATTTGCTTCAAAAGGATATTTCTAGTATGAACTGAAACACTAGTCATTTCTAAGATGTCATTAGTTTACTTACCAAATTTGTTAGATATGGTGCTCATCCAGCACTAGAAATTTCAGGTGTTTCTAATTGTTAGTTGCCTAAATGTTAGGCAACTGTTCATGTATCTTGAAGTTTGAAAGTGGAAGTGAATCCATTTCTTGAACAACTATAGTAACTTACTTGATCATTGATCAGAGTGTCCTGTATAGCATGCGTCCTTTTCATCCTGTAAAGGTGGTAGTGACATGAGGACAGACAGCTAAGAAGTATGCCTTACCTCTTGCTCACTGAAGAATCTCGCACAGTAGAGATAGGCATTGCAAAATCATGCAGACAAAGCTGTTAAGTAATTTGCCTTTTTCTTAAATCAACTTTTTTTGTGTTGTCTGACAATAGTTTGCATAAAGAGAGGAAGATACTATTTGTAGGCTTTATGGAATTAGTATATCAGTCTCAGAAAGGCCATTGTATTTAGTGAGTTTTGTCTCTGAGTTTTTTTTCTGTCAGTTAGGATCCATCTCATATCAAAATAAATACAGATTTGGAAATCTGATTATTTGATAATAATTATAATATAAAACAATCAATTATATCTAAGAAATGACATTTAAAACTAATCTTTTTTATACCTAGTAAATCTCACTGCAGATCAGGATTGATACAACAAATTGAAATCTATGCCGCTTTTTGCAGTCTTCATATATTGTTAAGCTTGATGCTCCAGTGCCATGAACTCGTCTAGGATAGATTAACAAATTTCTACATGGTGGATTCATTCAAGTATTCATACATACATAAAAACAAATTATAAGAATTCATAAAATATGAGACTTCATTAGTTAATTGTACAATTATCAGTATAGTAATATTTTAGATTTTTTTTCATCTTCTGTTTGCAGACTGTTATATAGCTGACTATGTATTTTGGAAAATAGTGGTTTCGGCAAAATCAGTACAAATTTACCTCAAGTGGGAGAAGTTCTTAATATAAGTTATGCAAAAAGGAACAAATGCTTTATAGACTAAAAATAAAATCTCTCATTTAAAGGACAAAATGTATGGGTTGTATTCCATTTCTTCCCCTTATTATTAATTCCCCACACTAGACTTCTTTTCAGTATTCTGCCAAAAAATGGACAGGAAAAGAGACTTTTATTTTGTCAAGGAAAGGATTATCATTTTCTTTTCAATCTTCAGAAATCAGAGGCTCTCTCTGGATCTTGTATGAGCAAAAGAAATAGCATGCTTTATCATGTAAGTTATCCAAAATGAATTTATTTTCTCATCTCAAATCTTGTGCTAGCTGATTTTAGTAGGGTTTTTTTTTTCCTTTCAATGTAAGAAATACATTAATTATCATGTAAAATGATCTGTCAGATAGCAAACCACTAACATAATCAACTTGCACCTATTTCTTGGACATTCTGTCTGACAAATTCATGTGTCCTTGTGATTAAAATACAATGAATAACCTTGCTAATAGCCATCTCACAAAGAAAATAGCATGTTTTCCTAGCCTTAAAGTTGAAACCTGAAAAATGAAAATGGTCAAAGCATTCACTCATATATACCAAAAGTAGTAAACCGTTCAACTGCTGCACTTACATTTTTCTTGTAGAAACCTTTTCTTCAATAAAATACTTTTTGTTGATGTTTCCTCTGCATATATTTGGAAAATCAAAAACCAAATCCAAAGGATTTCTGATCTTGATGATATTGCGCTCCTAATGCTAGATCTCGTGCCTACTGTTAGACACATTCTAATGAATTCTAATGATATTCTGCTGTTTGAAAGTAATTTTAAAACTTTATAAATATGTTACTTCTTCAAAGTGACAACTCTTATCTGAGTAATCTGCTTTTTTTTTTCCTGGATCCATAGGTATGTGGATTTAATGCTTTATTTTACTGATGCAGTTCTCATTTTGTGTCCAGAGTATCTTTGCAGAATTTCTCCTGCAGAGGAGATATGAAAGATGATACATGAAATATTGACTAAAAAACAGTACAATGTGTACACCTTTGTTTTCATCAAAGTTGAAATTTGGTGGGAAAAAACAGTCAGAAACATTATACTTCATGAGGCACCATGATTCCTGAAAGTACCACTAAACCCTCTCTCGTGCACTGTTGTGTGTAATGCAGACTGATATGTATACTGCATATGAATCATACGCTACTGTTGCTGTCATCTGTTCTCCTGACTGAGAGGCATGAAAGACCTAACAAGTGCAAGCTGTACCCTGTAGGAAAGCAGTGAGAGTGCCTCAAAAGCAATTCTATCTTGTATGGGTAACAGCAGTACTGTAATCTCTCTCACTGTTCTATTCCAGTCTCTTGACGGTAAGTTTGAAGCGAGATTTTTTTAATTAGTGTTTTTTGTTACATAAGAATCGAAAGAGATTTTCTATCATTTGTGTGATTCCCAGATGCAAAAATGCATGCTGCAAAACCATCATGCCTATAATCTGCATCTAGGAAAGAGATTTATAAATGTACCCAGGGCTAATTAGGCTCTATATCCCATAATAATCTATGCAAAGACCTAGCTAAAAGAAGCAATTGTCCTCAGTTTCAGAACTGAACTGAAAGTTCCCTTGTATGTGTGGATAAAGTCCCTCTTCAAGTTAATTAAAATAATGCTTTCTGTCTGACAAAGAATTAATCTTTCCCCATGATCATGACAAATATTTCTGAAGTGTGAAAATGTACAATATTTTGCAGAGGGTGAATGAGTAACATAATTTATTTGCATTTAATTCCACAGTGGGCATAATCCTGTACCAGATGCTTAATCAAGTTGATGCTGTAACTTTTGTACAACCTTCTTAAACATCACAATTTTTTAAGAGACAGGCAAGCTAAATGTAGTAAGAAATCACTCTGAAAACAAAACTGGATGCATAGTTAGCAAGAGCAATTAATGGCTCCTGGCATATTCATGATATATCAAGTGCACGTGGTAATGCTTTAAGCAAAGGGTGCAAAAAATGTTAAGGCACTCTGTCTTGCCTCAATGAGGAGGAAAGCCCTAAACTCACTCCAAGTGAATTAAGTAGAATCTCAAGTCAATTGCTTGTTTTTCTTTTCTATGAGAAAAGCTAATCTCTCTGCTCAAACAGATTGTGAGAATTTTGACATTAGCCCAGATCATACATCTGTGTATGACTTCATGAGCCTATTAACGCCTGAGCAACTGCTTACAGCATATCAAACATTCAAACAAATACTATATTTAGGAATATAGGCTTTATTAATGTTGTCTCATGTACCTTTGTCCTAGGAAGTCTGAATATTTGATTCTGTAGGTTGGATATGAGTAGACACTTTGTCGTATGCTTATTGCTTTCTGAGTATGTTCAAAACTATTTAATTTGATGCCCTCCTCAGTGAGAATCTGTGTGCAGCTGAATATGAGTGATTTGAGGGAATTAGCAGACGTAGTTTTGTCTATCCAGAGGACAGGTTAAGCAATGTTCAGCTTTCAGGAAGGGTGAGGATATTCAGGATCTCTCCAGTATATGTAATGGCAACCGTATCCCACAAACCTGAATCTCTACCAGCAGACTTTGATGCCCAGAGGGATACTTTTGGGGGATCAGATTATAATAATTAAGACTGTAGTTGTGCTTTATACTCTCTGTAATGTCACAACTACTAATTCTGTTTTAATTACTTATTGATTGGACAGAATTGATTTCACAGTTGGAAATAATATAGAACTTTACATAAATCAAAAAGCAGCAGTGATGACCTCTCCAGTGACCTAAATACTGAAAAGGAGCTACTGCGTGAAATAATACAAGTGCTGATAACGACCATACAAAGTTTTACATCTATTGAATGAGTAACCTTAAAACACATAATCGGATAATTTAAAATTACGATACATGATTTTGACACTTAATTAGCAATAAAAACTAGTTATCTTAATGATCCTAAAACCACTAGTTAAAAAATAGTGGCTTATTTGGCTTATTATCTACACAGCATTTGGATAGATTTACATGTGTTCTGGAAATGAGAGAATAAAAAGAAAAATGGAATTATAATTTCAAACTGTATATAATGTGGAAACAGTAAGATTATGTGGTAACAGTATGGCTACATACTATTTTGGAAGCATTAGTATGCCCCAAAGACTGAACTAACTTTTTGTCTAAGTTCATATGAACTTTATTCCATTTCAGAAAAGGAACACTGCAAAGTAAATCCCAAAGCAGCCAAGTTATAAACAGCTGGCCTGTCTGATTCATGGAATGCTCAAGCCTGCCATGTTAAGTTTATAGGACATTCCATGTTCTTACATGGTAACCAATGCTTTGATTTTATTAGAAGTTAAATGTAAGAAATGCATGAGGTTGCACTCTTCATTCAACATACCAAATGCATTTTTAAAAAATATTTATCATCTTTCTCCAGAATTATTCCATTATTCTTCCCAAGTGATATTAATTTAATTTATGACCATTCTTTTACTTTTGTCAAAGTAGTAGTTTAGCTGCAGAAATGCATTTCATTATCCCGCGTGTTATTTACTGTGTTGTGGTGCTGAAGTACATCACTATGTCTTTATTGCCAGAGATGATGCCCACTCACTGTGAATACATATGCAGCTTTGTGGCCAAGGCCAAAACTGTGAACATACCTCATCCTTAAAAACAGTTTGTTTTAGGAACCTCAACAGCTGCTCTGAGTCATCATAGGAAGACATCCTGAGGGGATGTGATGTGCCAATAGAGGGGTGTCTGGGATTCTTTTAGATTCTAGGATTAATCGCACTGAATTTGAGAGATCATTATTTGTCAAGTATAAGAATTTATTAGAGACAGGTGATTATAGCAAAGCTAAAAGCATAGTAAAGCTATAAATATAACAGAACTGAAAAAAACATAGACATATCAGAGCTCCATAGTTAAACCATGGATGCGCAATGCATGGTATGAAGCCTGATCTTGCCCCTTCCTTGTCCTTATTGATCTGTCCCTCCAGTACAGTTTTTCCTGTATTCTTCTCATCATACTCAAGCTATGCCAGGATGATTCATGTTCTCCTTGGCAGCTGCTAAGTGGGTTGTTGAGTCTACAGGACAGCTGACAAGGGTCTGCATGAAATGTGGCTGCCTCCCTTTTCTATCCCAGCAAACAATGCCAGGCCAAGGTTATACAAAAGCTCTATGGCCTTGGTCAGTAACAGCATGCATATCAACAGATAGCCCAGTGTTCAAGAGAACAGTCCGTCATCAACTAGGAGAAAATGAAATCTATTTGCCATTAAGATACAGTGTGGAGTCCAGATTTGCAGACACTATTGTACGAGTGTTTACCTACCACATTTCTCTAAATTAAAAGATGGTGTTTGATTTCTGGGTATTTTTCTCCTTAACTCGAGTTGAGGACCAGTCAACCACAATGAAAGGAAGAGATTTGATATACTTACTTATTCCAAGCCATGTTTCCGTACACATATGTTTGGGTGGGTCATGGCAGATCTTGCTTGCAGTCACACAGACCACTTCTCTTTCCTTTACATGCAGTATGGTGGGAACTACCACTTGCTACCGTATATCCTTGCAGCAGTTACAACAGTTGTATGTACAGTGATGTACAGAACATTTGTATGACATGAGCATTTAATCAAAATGGGAGCTATCAGAGCAGTTTCTGTAATTTAAAACACTTTAGCTGGAATATAGAAGACATCATGGGCCGCGGACAATTTGCCAGTCTGTACTATTTACAGATGAGTAAGATGTGAAAACTTCTGGCTCATTGAATGGTGTCAGAGAAAAATCACTGATTATGAAGAAATAAATATTTAGTCAAGATTTAAATGGTGTCAACTGTACTACTCATTGTATGTGGGTATGCACAGCCACTACCAAAAAGAAAATTCTTTCCTCTTGCTTTATTCTGCCTTTTTCCTACTGGGAGATGTAAATAATGGAAATGCACAAAGATATAATTAATAGCAGTGATTTTCATGAATATATTTTTTCTCAGGACATGCTTAGGCTACTGACGAGTTTTAAAATGTATTTCTAATATGTATTTCTAATACATTAGAAAAAGTATTTCTAGATGACTGATCAGATTTGAAGTACAGTGTCAATATAATGGGTGTGAGGGAGAAGGAGTTGTTTTCAAAAATAACTTTATTTCCAGTCAAAATTACAAAAGAAATGCCTTTTTTTATTGTTACATCTTGCTTTGAATCATCTTAAGTGTTTGTGCAGATTAATTGCAAACTGATAAGAGTTCAGTTTAACATGTGTGCAATTAAGACACAACAAAAGAGGGTTTATTATATTCAGAATGTCATTTGGAAGTTTTAGTTACCTTTGCAAACTTTGGAAAAGCTCATTTTGAATATTTTACTTATCTTTCAGGAGCCATAAGTATGTCAGAAGAATTGCAAGATGCTTTAGATGATATATATATATGTAAATTCCAAAGCTGTGGTTCGAAGGAACCAACAGTTCAGCAGTTGGTTGCTGGAATGGCCAACCAAAGCAGTTCTGGGTGGTTGGATTCTTTAATACACAGGTAAGACTGAGAGATTGATCTTTTACTTTGTAAGACCCACATTATACTTAAATAACACCCTGTAAGAATTTCAAGTGCCATCTAAATATGATTTTTAGTATAACGTTAGGATACATTTTTAGGAAAAATTTACTTCAAAACCTACAAAGCGATTTTTACTAATCCAAAATACTATCACTGAAATTACAGAATTCTTTCTCTAGTTATGATTATAGTATGGAAGTGGGTTTAATACAATTTTGTACTTTTGAGTGTTTTTCTCCTTTTTCCCCTCCTCCATTGCAATAATCTGCTTTTCATTCATTTATAAATGCTCCTTTAAGTAAAAAATAAATTTGAAAATTTTTGACATGGGAAGAAGGGATTTGGAAGGGGATTGTTATTTTTCTACCCAATAATTGTGCCAGGCCTGATTTGCAGGGAGATATAAAAACACAGCCTCTAGCCTGTAGCCTCTAAAATAAAAGGTTGGTGAAAAATGAAACACACACACAGAAAAAGGAATAGCTGAGAATAGAGTTGAAAGAAGTAAAGTATACATACCTAGATGATACATAGCTGCTATGTACAGCTATCCACTGTATACTTCAAAGCCTTTTATGATTCACAGAAGTGGAATGGGAATGGTAAATTGCGGAAGTGAGTCATTCTGAGAGTATCCAGCCAACAGGTTTCTGTGGAACCTTAGCAGAGAGCTATTTTAAAGTTGTATTTTAATCTTAATACTTGTTAGCAATGCAAATGTTAGCTGGAACAGCTGCCTAGGAGAGAAAAAAAGCAACAACGGCAGTAAGACTACTGGTGGGTGTTGCGATAGCTCATTAAAGGAGAGAGTAAAATAATTCAGAGGAACAAATACCACTGGGCTTTATTTAGTTGATTTGATTCACCAGTTCAACAGTGATAACCACATTCACCATTAATTGGCCCGATTAAATGCCGTACACTGCTTGTCCCAGTAAAATGCAGTGTTTCTTCACCCAGAGTGCACAGGGGGCTCTCAATCTTGCAAGGAGTTGACAAATGCTATCATATTTCTTCTCCTTGAATGTACAGGGGACTTTCAATCTTATAAAGAGTAACTTTAGCGCAGCATCCCAGGAGTTGGAGGTGGAGGAATACTCATGGTTCAGCCAGAGGAGCTGGTCAGAGGTTATTCTTGATCCCTGCTTAACTCATCCATAGTAGACTTTGTCCTTCAAACCCATAGGGGAGATGTACATGACTGTTAAAATTATCCTTGCAAGGTAATCTTTCCAGAACTTTCGAGCAAGATCCATAAGAGTATCTACTCTTTGTACCATTGTCCTGCATCATTGAGGCAAGTTTTGCAAAGGTATCAGTTTTTAGTGAGTTTGGTATTGTTGCAAATTTTAGCGAAGCGAGACCACCCTGCCTCCAAAGAATTTCCGCTTTGCTATCTTGCTGCTGGTGAGAGTACCCAAAGTATCGCCATTGCATTTCTGTGACATCATCAGAGTTGGTGCAATTTGTCATTTTCAGTAGTAAGCTCTTCATTAGTCCATCAGTGGGAATATTCATCTCTTCTGTCTGAATCGGTTGTCAACTCATACAACTTCGTAGTGCGGAAGAGTGCTCATAGAATGCCTGAATATATGAAGTTGGCCAAGAAAAAAAGTTGTCCTTTTAATAAAATAATTATGCTTCCGTATGTGATTTGTCAACAAGATGTTCATTGTGGCACTAAGAAACTGTTGTAATGATAGTAATGACTAATGGTTGTAATGTTGTAATTGTTGTAATGACTAGGTACAACTCTAGTAAGCTTTTAGTTTTGTTGGTGTTTGCTTTTTCACTATAAGTAAGCAAGCGCTGACAGTTCAGGGCCATTTTAGTTAGTTTTGCTTGTGGTTTAGGATTGTGTCAGTTCTGAAATTCAGTCAGCCCAGATTGGGTACCTTTTCTTTCTTTTTCTCTCTCTTTTTTTTTTTTTTGAATCCATACATCTGATTCTTAAAAAAAGCTGCAAAACAATCAAAGTAAAGCATCCCCAGACAAGCTGTGATTTAATAGACCATAGTAAGTGAGAAAGCTGCCAGAAATACAGAAATTAAATGCTTCATACACAGTTCTAAAGCTCCTAAATACATAACATGCACAGAAGAATTCCAGAATGACACTGTTTACATGATTTAAACATTCTTTTGTGCTCACAATCACAAACTTAAGAATTATAAGGGTACTTTTATAGTCACACTTTGCAATGATCCAGGCTGTGGGAGTGGCTCATTCTACAAGAAATTTATCTGAATAAAGTCAGATTTTCAATTTTTGGATAACAATCCTGTAAGAATAGGAATAGGAGGAAAGGTTGGCCAGGAAAGAAAGTAATAATGCTGATTGCTTGATGGATAAAAGGATTTTCTGAGGCCAACCATTAGAGCTTAAAAAGGAACACTTGGTGAGATTATAAACAGCACCTGGGAAGGTTGTGGTAAAGGTAGAGAAGTGAGGATATAAGGATCACCTGGGAAGACTATAAAAAGAGAAAATCTGATGGAGAAGAGGTAGTGGGGCCTCTTGGTTATTGCCTGTTCCTCTCTGTTTTCCCACACAATCCTATTGGTAAGCATTTAAAAACAGTGTTTCATGCATTAAGAAAATGGTTTTTCATCTACTCAAGCAATATTGGGGAGATGTTACTCCTCATCTGATGGCTTGTTTATAAGGGCTGAGAAATTGTCAGAAAAATCCTCATTTGTGAGACAAAATGTAGTTCCTGAGAAACTTGTAATTTACCTGCTTGCTTTAGGCAATCTCATTCTCTATAGTCATAGACACGGATAAATGCCAAGAATAGCACTTCACAGTGAAGCAGATTTATAGCATTGGGAGAATGAGGTGCTTCAGCAATAATAATAATAATAAAAATATACAGGACCTAACTCTGCCTTCTCTTGGACTGGTTCTGCGCTGGTTCAAATTCAGTGAATTCACAGAAGTTGATCTCTGCTTATACTGGTATAAATTAGAGCAGGCTCAGGCTTATATGTAAAAGACATGTGGTTCTCACTGTGCCAATATAATGGAGGTGAGCAAAACAAGAAGTGCTTTGAATTTTCTCTGCTGCAAGTTAACCTGTTGTTACTGTATTTTGTTCTCAAAAGAGCCAAAACTATCCATACATCACTTCTACTTCCTAGTTTCCTACTGTGGCAATCCTGTCATATTGTGTCTTTATTGTATCCTTCTTTTGGTATCTCTGCATCTACTCGCTGGATTTGTCCTGGCTGGATTTGAAGCCCTTTGAGGCAGAACTTCCTGATTGTTTCATGTAGTGTTCAGCATAATGAACCCACAGCCTATTCCTAAGACCTTTAGATGCCACAGAAAATACTGGTAAGAATATGAAATACAGTGCCTGCATTCCTCACTGTCTACTTAATTCAATAGTAACCCTGAAATATTTTATTCACTGTAAAAAATAAATAAATAAAATAAGTGGCAAATGAGAAGCCTCCGAAGAAAGGTGAAAAAGACCATGTGACTGTGGAAGCAATAGATTAGACTGATTTGTATATTTCTTGTCATTGCTTCCATGGATGTCTGATTCTTCCTCACAAGAAGCAGTGTTTTTTATGGGTTATTAGGAGCAAAGGAACAAAGCTTTAGGCTAGCTCAGCCACCTGCAGTGAGCCAACCAGAGACAGATTGGGATAATGGTGGTAAATAAAGAATAAATAATTTTCCTAGATTTTGCAGTCTCTAAAACAATGAATAAACAAAGTTAGAGGCTATCAGAAACTGAAGTGAATGTCATGGCAAGTGATCATTTATGTCTTCCACAGCAGGATTCTGGGAATGACCAGACTGTTGCCACTGTAGCAGCACCTCAAGCCACTTGATTTTTTTCCTACTATTTACTGTGCCATTCACGTTCTCTGGGATACCCAGCTGAATCCCAGCTGTAAGCTGTAGTCTTGAAACCCTGTCTAGGATTCATTACAATGAGCAGGTGAGCCTTATAAGTTCCATTGCAGACAGTGAGTAGGTCCTTCCACCTCTGAAGTGTCTGCTGTCTGAATCTTGTTCCTGAAGGCAGTGCACAACTATGAGCTTACTTTTATTCCAGTGTTTGCACAACATCTTTGAATTGAATCCCTTAACACAGTCATTCCTCTATCTTGTCATCTTTGGACTTCTCTTTTGTTTATTATTTTACTGTATCTGGCATCTGGTAACTCTATGGGTTCTTCTGGTACTGAATGCTTTATTTTCGAATATTGGTAGTAGCATGTTTCTACAAATTAAAATTGCAGAAATTAACCCCACAGATTCTCTTTTTTTCTAATTGCATTTCTGATAAAAGAACTTGGCCTTTAATCATATCTCCCTTGGCTTGAGCTCTCAACTACTTCACATGCAAATATAATTCTTTGCTATCACAAAACCTCTTTAAAATAGTTTTCCTAGTATCTCTGGGCTGATATGAGCAAGAAGCAAACAATGTTAGTTAACTGCACTATTTGAGCTCCATCTCATGTTCTTGTAATTTGAAGGATATATAGTAGCTAAGAAATATTAAGCACCTGTAATCAAGCTGTCAGGCAGAATCTGACCCCTGCATTTAGTTAGACCAAGGTGCTGATGTTCCAGCATGTGACTATTTTCCCTTCATTTGGCATTGAAATGTACATAGTTCAGCCTCTTCTGCTATTAATATGAAAGAGAAAAAAAGGCTGTTCATTTCACAGGCTCCAGTATTCAACTTTAAATTCCCTCATTGCTCCTGGTTATACCCCTGGCACAATATTGGATCTCTAATCTACTCCATTTTATTTTTCCCCATGTAGGAAAATATATATTCTCTTTCACCAGATGCTCTTACTCTGTTCTGAAATCTGTCCTGAAACTTCTGCCTTTCTGATTCTCCTTCCCTGTAAGTGCACCCTACTTGTGCATCTTCAAATTTTGTGGGTTATTCATTCATCTCATGGCTAAGCAAGCCAGCATAAGGCAAAATAGGGACTTCCACAGTACATTTGGTGGAACTGCAAAGTCTGTCTTTCCATCTCTTTTGACTAAATTGCTTCACATTACTATAGCATGCATGTGTATGAACATGTATGAGAGAGGATAGTCGCAACATAATTTGTCTTGTGGTAGCTTGCAGTCATATCTTGAAAGTGTAGCTCTTTAGAACAGAAAGTGAAATTGATTCTGTGTTGCTGTGCGCTTAACTTGGTGGTGTCTACAATTACACCAAAACAAATGAACAAAAACAACAAAACAAGATAAAAATATACAACTACATTGTACTACATTATTCTCATATATTAAAAATTTGTAGTGAGCAACAGCTATGTTGCACCAGAGGTATTTCAGTACTTGATTATGATTCAAGTTTTTACTTTGTGTTCTGTAAAATACTTTGGGATTTGTCAGCTGCAAATTATTTTTACAATTTTGAAATAATCATAGAATGTTTAAGGAAGGGACCTCTAGAGGTCATCTAGTCCAACCCCCCCTGCACACGCAGGATCACCTAGAGCACATGGCACAGGACTGCGTCCAAGTGGGTTTTGAAGATCTCCAGAGAAGGAGACTCCACAGCCTTTCTTGGCAACCTGTTCCAGTGCTGTCACCCTCACTGTTAAGAAATCCTTCCTTAAGTTCCTGTGGAACTTTTGATGCTTCAGTTTCTGGCCGTTTCCTCTAACTCTGTCGGTGGCCACCAGTGAAAAGAGGCCAGCACCATCCTCCTCACTCCCTCCCTTGAGGTACTTATTAGACACTGATCAGGTCCCCTCTCAGCCTTTTCTTCTCCAGGCTGAACAGGCCCAGCTCCCTCAGCCTCTCCTCAGAGGGCAGATATTCCAGGCCCCTGACCATCCCCGTAGCCCTGTGCTGAACTCCTTCCAGCAGCTCCACGTCCCTCTTGTACTGTGGAGCCCAGAACTGGACACAATACTCCAGATGTGGCCTCACCAGGGCTGAGTAGAGGGGCAGGATCACCTTCCTGGACCTGCTGGAGACGCTCTTCTTGATGCACCGAAGGATCCCATTGGCCTTCTTGGTCACGAGGGCACACTGCTGCCTCATAGTCAACTTGTCGCCCACCATGATGCCCAGGTCTTTCTTTGGAGAGCTGCTCTCCAGAAGGTCAGACCCCAGCCTGTACTGGTGTCTGGGGTTATTCCTCCCCATGTGCAGGACCTTGCACTTGGCCTTGTTGAATTGCATGAGGTTTTTCATCGCCCACCAGTTGTTCAGTCTGTCCAGTTCCTTCTGGATGGCAGCACAGTCCTCTGGGGTATCAGCTACTCCTCTCGGTTCGGTATCATCAACAAACTTGCTGAGGGAGCACTCTGTGCCTTCATCCAGGTCATTGATGAATAAATTGAACAGGACTGGACCAAGGACTGACCCCTGGGGGACACTGCTAGCTACAGGCCTCCAGCTAGACTCTGCACCGCTGATCACCACCCTCTGAACTCTGCCATCCAGCCAGTTCCTAATCCACCTCACTGTGCACTCATCTATCCCATACTTCCAGAGCTTGCCCAGGAGGATGTTGTGAGCTTGATGAAGTCGAGATAGATGACATCCACCGCTCTCCCCTCGTCTATCCATCTGGTCATTCCATCATAGAAGGCTATCAGGTTAGTCAAGCATGGTTTCCCCTTGGTGAATCCATGCTGACTACTCTTGAGCACCTGACCTCTAGAGGTCCCTTCCAACCTTAATCATTCTATGATTCGATGTGCCTGGAGACAACGGCCAGTATGAGCCGTTCCATCGGTTTTCCGGGGATGGAGGTGAGGCTGACTGGCCTGTAGTTGCCTGGGTCCTCCTTCTTGCCTTTTTTGAAGAGTGGTGTGACACTGATTTTCTTCCAGTCCTCCAGCACCTCCCCTGCTCTCCAGGATCTTTCAAAGATGATGGAGAGCGACTTAGCTATGACCTCTGCCAGCTCCCACAGCACTCTAGGCTGCATCCCATCAGGGCCCATGGATTTGTGGGTATCGAGTTTCCTTAGGTGCTCTCTGATCCAATCTTTCTCTACCCAGGGCAAGTCTTCCTCTCTCCAGGCTCCTTCTGTTGTCCCTAGGGCCTGGGGCTCTAAAGGGCTGCCCTTGGTAAACACCAAAGCAAAGAAGGCATTCAGCAACTCTGCTTTTTCTGTGTTATTCGTTAACCAGGGTGCCCACCACATTCACCAGCGGACCCATGTTTTGCCTGGTCTTCCTTTTGCTGTTAATATATTTGAAGAAGTTTTTCCTGTTATTTTTAACATCCCTTTCCAGATTGCGTTCCACACATGCCTTAGCTTTCCTTGTCGCATCTCTGCATTCCCTGACAACGTTCCTGTATTTCTCCCAGAGGGCCTGTTCCTTTTCCACATTCTGTATACCGCTGCCTTCTGCTTGAGTATTGTCACAAGTTCCTTGCTCATCCATGCAGGTCTTCTGCTCCCTCTGCCTGACTTCTTACACACAGGGATGCACTGTTGCTGGGCATGGAGAAAGTGCTGCTTGAATACTAACCAGCTCTCTTGGGCCCCCCTACCTTCTAGAGCTCTAGCCCATAGGATTCTTTTGAGGAGGTCTCTGAAGAGGCTAAAGTTGGCCCTCCTGAAGTCCGTAGTTGCAAGGCTACTTACAGCCCTGCCTCCTCCTTATTGGATCATAAGAAAAAATAAGCAAAACAGCACATGAAGCATCAGAGCTCTTTGTGGGTTTTGGGTTTTTTTTTTTTTCATTCCTGTATTAGGAACCTTACAAGTCACATTAATCTGGCAGTTACACCCATATACACCCATGCACAAGTACATAAGAAAGCATTTTACTTGGACAGTGCAGGAAAGCATTGCGTTCACATTGCTGAATTTAGTGTTGAAATTTAGAGAAAATTCGATCAGGTGAGGATTTTATGTTCCTGATGTCACAATTACTTAGGAAATAAAAGTTGGAAATGCATAAATTCATTTTTTAAGAAAAAAACCTCTCTGTAATATTTGATCTCCTTACGGTTTCCTAACTGCAATGAAGCAAGAGACACTCACATGAATTTGGCAAAAGGATGGGCACTTGACAGTGTTGTTTTGCACAATGAGGTACCAAAAAGAAGAAAGATGATGTACTTTGCCCTCTTCTTGCTGACATTGGTGGAGTTTATATACATGGCTTTTTCCTTGATGAAGCAGACTGGGACCACAGAAACAGTAATTTGGTTGAGTCGGCACCGAAGGTAAGGAGTATCACTGAGTGTAATAATATGGTCATCAGGATATTTTCCCCTGAGGAAATGTCCTGTTTGCCCTCAGGGATTTCACAAAATGTTCTAAGAGGCAGAAAATACTGAAAGGGTTGGGAAGAGGGAAGGGTGTCCATCCATCAGAAAAAAAATCTTTCACAGGGAAAGGAATTTGGGATATGCTCCACTAGAGAAGAGCAGATGCTATTCTGCTTGGTTTCAGAAGCCCCAGAGGCACAATAGCATGTCTGAATAAAACAGTGCAGCCCATAGTCAGCCTGCTTCGAACTGAGCAAGTAACCCCCCCGGCCCCAACACAGCTTTTAAAGCTTTGTACTATATTCAATGGCAGCTGCTGCAGAGGTCAGCATTTGGATGGCTAAATGCTTAAAAGCTAGTTGTGGAGTGCTGAATAACTGCCATGGTCATCACCTAGGCAAAGCTGACATTAAGTGCACTGTTAAACTTTTGCCATGTGCTAACTTCCCTGGAATGGGGATTGATTTCACTCCTCTGTAGGTTACAAAGACTGGTCACTAACTCATCTCAAAACCATCTGAATCTTGCCAGCTGTAGCTTTTGCTAAGAACTATTTCCTATTTTTCAAAAGATACCTTCAAACATAGATTGAAGTAGTCTGGAGTGTTCATCAAGCCTCTGTTGCTGTGTGTTTCAGTCTTTTTCCCTCCCATCCTCACTACAAGTGAATATTTTATTTTGAATAGATTTGGATAAGCACCCAATGAGACAACTGCCAGTTTTGAAGCACTCCTACCACTGGAGCAGATATTAACAGGGAAAAATGCAGGAGGCAACTTGGCCTTCATAGCTGCAATCGTGCCATTCAGCAAAGAAGGAGAGGTGGAAAAAATGTAGAGCTCTAACTGAAGAAGCAGAAGGAAGCAAAGAGCAAGACAAAGGTCTCTCCCCCTCTGTTTTTTTCCATCTATTATCATCTTCATAGGTTTCTCCTACCCTCTTTTCTGTCAAGGCTTCTTGACATCTGTATTTCACACCGTATTCTCCTGGAGAAGCTGGCAGCTGATGGCTTAGACGGGTGGACTCTTTGCTGGGTGAAGAACTGGCTGGATGGCCGGTCCCAGAGAGTGATCATGAATGGAGCTAAATCCAGCTGGTGACCAGTCCCAAGTGGTGTTCTTCAGGGACGAGTGTTGGGGCTGGTCTTTAATATCTTTATCAATGGTGTGGATGAGGGGATTGAGTGCACCCTTGGCAAATTTGCCAGATGATATCAGGCATAGTGGTGATGGCCTTATGGTTGGGCTTGATGATCTTGAAGGTCTTTGCCAACCATAATCACAGAATCACAGAATGGTTAAGGTTGGAAGGGGCCTCTAGAGATCAGCTAGTCCAACCCCTGCTTAAGCAGGCACATCTAGAGCGCATGGCACAGAGTCGCATCCAGGTGAGTTTTCTCTCCAAAACAGGAGACTCCACAACCTCTCTGGGCAGCCTGTTCCAGGGCTCTATCACCCTCACAGTAAGGAAGTTCTTCCTCACGTGGAGATGGAACTTCCTGTGTTTTAACTTGCACCCATTACCCCTTTTCCTGTCACTGGCCACCACCGAGAAGAGTTTGGCCCCATCCTCCCTACAATCACCCTTCAGGTACTTGTACATGTTGATCAGATCTCCTGTCAGTCTTCTCTAGGCTATCAGGCCCAGCTCACTTAGTCTTTCCTCATAAGATAGATGCTCTTTCCTCATACAACAGATGCGCCAGTCCCTTACGCATCTTTGTGGCTCTACACTGGACCCGTTCTAGAAGCTCCACCTTCCTCTTGTACTGGGGAGCCCAGAACTGCACACAGTACACCAGGTGTGGCCTCACCAGTGCTGAGTAGAGTGGGAGGATCGCCTCCGTCGACCTGCTGGTAACACTGCTCCTGATGCAGGCCAGGATCCTGTTGGTCTTTTAATACACTAATAATACAATGCTAATAATGATTCTATGATTCTATGATCTTTCATTCCTGAGCTGCCACTGGCTTAAAGATATGTCGGGATCAATATAGAAGTGAGCATCATGCTGGAGTTTCTGCTGGGAGGCATGAGGTGGTAGCATGTATCCTAAATTCACACTGCCTTTGATTTTACATTTATAAATTTGCAGAGTAATTTTAAAAATGAATACTATTGCTGCATTAAATTGTCGCTTGTTCATGCAGATTACAAACAGGCAAATTTATCTTTTCACAGATGGTGGCCTTTGCACTTATTAACTCATTTTAAATCTTCATTCCTTCATAAAGAAGACGTGCCCGCATTCACTTATTAATGAGAAAAATTTTAAGCTCTCCTCTGGAGAGAAGGGAAGCACATCTGAACACTGGATTGCTTCTATTGATATTGATATTCTATGTTGATATTCTATATTGATATTTTATTCTATTCTATTGATATCTATATATTGATATTCTATTGATATTGATATTCTATTGACATTTTTTCATTGCCTGATTCTGACAACATCAAAGTGCTTTTTATTCTGTATTTAACACTAGTTTGGGGACATAAATTTACCTGGAAGTGGTTGAAGTTATTCTTGGATGTTGCCAATATTAGAATATTGGTACAATATAGATTACAACACAGCTATTGGCAGAAAAAAATGCTTTTCCCTGGATCTAGTTCAAAGCAACAGAACATATAGTTGGATGTTGTGAAAGAACGACATGCGGTGACTTCTTTGTTAATCACTTTTTTTCTCATTGTGAACACAATTTTCTTGTTTGTTTAGACTGGCTTCCCCATGACTACTTATACTCTGCAGTTAGCAACTGCAGGAGTATACATGAGGAGGTCTGAAATTCACACTCAGCATAAAGTGGCAGATTTGTTCTTGGAAGACGGAATAGGCAGCTTTCTGACATGGAACTGAGATCAGAACTTGCTTCACACACAGCTCAGGAGAGATAATCTTACCACAAGAAACCACCTGTTCAGAAAGTATACACCAGACCTCCAGAGAATTTTGTTTGTGAGAAAGTTGCAGGATTGGATTCAGGATCATTACTTCTTGAAAGTATGAAAAAGATGAGAGACTTCAAGCAAAAAAAGGCTGTGCCATTGTATGGAAAATGAGGTTTTAACCCAACGTATTTTTTCCCTGCCTCGCATGTATAGAGTTAAATTTGATCTCTTAGTACATATAGGATTCGACTCTGTAACATTGATAAAAGCTATTAAATGGGAAGTGTTGAAATACTCCGCTACACCTGAAGAATTGCTACTTGCTATGAAAACAGGACATTCTCTGATTGAAGAAGGTAAAATCAAAAGGTCATTCTCTGGTTGATTGATAATAGATAGAATCATTAAAAATACATATTTGATATGTGTTTTTATTTGATTATATTTTATATGTAAAAATACGTATTTGAGCTTGCATGTAGTGCTATCTGACAAACTCCATGAAAACTGCATCACTTCTTTGTTGAGTAAAATGAGAAAATTAAATACTATTAAAAGCAAACTACAGGCAATTACATTGTATCTCTTAGTGTCCTGCAGTATTCAAATGCAAAAAAATAAATTATTTGAAAAGGTTCTAACATGTATTCATAGAGGAAAGTAATTATCTATCAGATTTTTTTACTTCAGTAGTGAATTCTTGTTTATTAATTCAGGAAAGCCTCAAATATTGCAGAATAAAATACAGGTTGTACTGAAAAAAAAACAAAAACAAATAAAAAACAGACAAATGTTTCACTGTTTTATCTAAGGTAACTACAGTGCTGTAAACAACAGGAAGATGAAGTTACCTGGCTTCCAGCAACTGTCTTCTGTTAAGTGGTAATCGCATCCCTCCCATCTATCCCATAAACAAAACTTTTTTTTTTCTTTCTACCTGTAATTACAATAAAGCAAATATGTCCAATTTACTGTTGAAACAAATGTTTTCCTCTCCTTCCCTCCCTCCCTTTCTCTGTCTTATCCTTCTATTTAGTGGAGTTGCTCCTTCCAATGTGTCAGCATTAAATTAATTGGGTATATCATTGACATTGACATTAACCATTCCAGAACAGTCTTTCTTCGTTACTGTTGCTAACTCTATTTCCACCTCAGATACCAGGTGCACCAGACCAAATGAAAGAATAGGCAAACATATGTGAAATCAGACTAATCATATTTATATTATAGATTATAGATAGACAGATAGATTATATCTGGGATTCATTATATAGATAATCAGTTATGTTTTGCTGTTAAATGAATCTGAGATATTAAATACAATTAAATACAATTATACAAGATTTTGGTATTATTGTGTAAGTTTCTCACAAATAGTACTGCCTAACTTTGTCTTAAATAAGTGCTTTGAAGACAAGTTCATTTAAGTATGAAGAAAGCAATGCAGTCCTGCTTCTCATGTCAGCATAGCGGCTTTGTTTACAACGTATCTGATTTCAGGGCACTGGCTCCTCAGTATTGCAAATAAACAACATTCCATATTGCAAAGGATGTCTGTCTAATGATCCCTGTTATTCTGGCTAGTTGGCAATAATGATTATAATGAAATAAAGACCTGGATTATGGACTGGCTTTGTACTTCCAACTTTGTACAATAGGTTTTAATTGCAGTGAATCTCAGAAAAAACAGAGAATGGGAAAAAAAAAAAAAACAATTTTCATCTTGCCATATACACTCACGAATTTTTATCCTCTTTATGGAGTAAAAATCAATTCTTACAAAGATCTCAAGAAAATGAATCAAACTTCAGTTGTAATATTCTTATATTTCCCTCTCTCTACTCATCCACAACTTATATTTTCATCTTACTCATTTCTACTTACTTATATCCCTGTCTTTCATATGATCATGTCCTGGTCTTTCCAAAACATGATAATGATTACTAATTCTCTTTTTCTGCTGCTATTCCATATTTAATTTGGCTTCTGCTTGTTTAATCTTGTTCCATAAGAGCAGAGAATGCCTTGCTAAACTCCATCATTCCTTCCTCTTTCAGAGCTCTGGAAACAATCTTTATTCCATTCAAAGACTTCTCTTTTCCACTGAGAAAACAAACAAACAAATATTTCCCCAAAAAACCATCATAGGATCATTTCTGCTTCATTTTGTCACACTCTGGATAAAGCAGAAATTTCTTTCTACTGCTGTGTCAGTGAAAGCCCATGAAAGAAAAGATATTTATAGCAGCATAGGAACCTTTTGTAGTTCTTCCTTCTGCTAATACAAAGTAATACTTTGATTATTGATTGTTTTCTGTATAGAAAATTTAGTAAGATAATGGAAATGTTTTTATACTGTTGCACATAAAACAGAGAATATTAGGTTTTTAAGCGAATACTAAATCAATCTTAAAAATACAGCAGGTTTCCATCTCTCTTTTATGTACAATCATAACTTCCTTTGGGGATAAGGATAGCTATTGGTACACATCAAGAAAGTGGGAGCCCCTTTCTAAAACTTGCATTATTTCTTGTCTTTTCATCAGGAAGAGAACACTACAGACACAAATGTAAATGACAGAACAACACCCATATATTTTCTGGTATAATAAAACATCACCCATTTTGCTAAAGCTGAATCTGTAGTGTTCTCTCCTGTTCAGTACAGAGAGTATGGTACATATGTTAATTGATTTCTTATGCTGATTGTTTTAAGTCTAATAGAGGGACATTATCACCTCCTCCTCCTTCTTTTCCTTCCTGCTTAAAGCTGATTTCTGGGATTCCCTCTACTTTTTCAGCTGATTCTGACACACCTTTTGTTCCACTGCTCTTGTCCTTCTTTATCTTAGTAGTCACTTCTGTATAAGAGATCTCTTCAGTGAAGGGCTCTGCTGCTGCAGTTTCAGAAGCTATGCGCATATCGCCTTCCTGAATTCCCTCCTGACCTTCAGCTACTGCTCGTTCTTTATTTTTTTTATGGATCTTGAATGTCTCCTTCATTGGGGCAGCTTGCGAAATGGTTTTCTTGAACCTTATCCCAGATTGCTTCAGTCTCTCCCCTGACTGCCTGATCCTCTCTCTCCTTTCAGGGGTCACTATTCTAGTTCGAAGCCTATTTACTTTCTTTCTAAAATTTTGTCTTGTCTTTTGGATATTTTCCCTTGAAAATGCCTTTTTGATATCGTCTATGCGCCTCATGCCTGATTTCTTGAAATGGGTTGCTTTGCTTTCTTCGATATAATATTCTTCATCAGAAGACAGATCATCAGCTGGGAAGAAATCATCCTCTAGATTTTCACCTCTTGTCCTCTCTTTGATAACAGAGAGAGATGAAGGACACTCGGTTTCTTCCTGTGAATGAAAGTACAGAGTCATCTTCCTGCAAATATATTTTTAAAAGATGGTAATTCAAGCATTTTTTTTGGCTTGCAGTTAATTAATACTGACAACTGAAGTATGTAAAATATTGCAACAAAGCAAAGTAGACTTGTACCATCATATGTGATGTATATCGAATACAAAGAGCTGTAAGAAACCTCTAAAAAGTTTTGTAAAAACATTATACTTAAATAAAGATTCATTCTCTGTATATTTTTACCTACAGCAGTCCAATGTTTACTGTCCCCTAATGGTTTTCAGATGGATATGCCTAGTATATGTTTTTTTGAAGCTGATGAGCTGCTCTGAGATTGGATCTAGATCCCTTATTTCTCAACAGTAGCAGTATACATTCTGTAAGACAAAATAGGCTTCTATGCTTAGATCAGCAGAGCACTCCTCTATGAGTGAGTGCCTGTGGCTTCCTCCCTTAACTGGCATTAAGAGAACTGCACATTTTTGAGTAAATGGAACTTACCAAACTTTTCTGCTGGTGCCCAAAAGGCAACAGACCTCAACACATTAACCTACATTTGTTCACTCAGCAGGGGTCAAAGTCAGTAAAGGAATGACATGTAATTCAGTAATTCTACTGCCATACAATTTACTCTGCACCTGCTGCCTGCCGTGATCTTTACTTGTTCCATGTGGAAACATACATGGTCTAGACAAAGAACCTCTTTCTTTGAACAGTTTGTTGGTGACCTGTATAGGTGGGCAGTAACAACAATTTATAATAATAATAAAGGATGGATGTTTGTTGTAATGAAAAGGATCAATATTATGATCTATCTGAACAAAGATAATTTCTTAAGAGAATTGATCCCCTGATCTGAAGACTGCAGTCTGCATAGGCATTATAAATTTGTGGTCAGAATCAGTGAGCCAGTCCCTTCCTTGCTACCTGTTACTTCCATACTTGCGCACACGCTCCTCTGCAAAGAGCAGAGGTACAGATGCATACAATGCATAAAACTTTTTGAGCTGTTTTCCATTAGTCAAAACTGCTTCAGCTGATTTATGGAGCCTGTCATGATTGGTCTCTACTCTTAGTATTAATTGCTTAATACAGAGAATAGGAGAGAGATTAGAAGTTGTGAACTAAGGAAGAGTGTGCGGGTCTTGCTGCCTATTTTTATTGTGAACTGCATTCCATACAGGAAGTCATCTGTCATTTTCATGATGACTCATCAATAGCAGGTCATATTTTATTTTACAGAATGCTAGTAATCTATAAAACAAAATGCAGTAAACTGCAGCTAAAGCCCACTTAAGCGTCTATCATTATGTTTTGGCTTCATTAAAAATCCTCATGTAAAATAGTCGTTAATAGTTTTTAAATTAAGGACAAATTATTTGCACTGATTACAGCAGAATGTTATTCAAGAAGTTATTCAACTCCTCTGACAAAATCAACAAGAACTAAACTACAATAATTTGTTAGTAGTTATCTTTACTAACATGCAAATTAACATTAATTATATAAAGGCTGCTGTATATAAACATAATCTCCTCTCTTCAGTAAATGAACCGAAACACAGCTGGATAATAATTCCTCAAAGTTTGTTAATTATAGCCTACTGTTTCAGCTGTAAATTGTAACAAAAATGTTTCCATAATGACTATTCTGAAATTTCAGTACATAAAAAAAAATTAATACAACATGGGGAATAAAGTCTGTTTTACATATCAAGAATACTTTCAAAAAGAAAGAGAGGAAGCAGAGACAGACTGAGAATGATCTTTGCCAAATGTCTGATTTTCTCTTTCTCCTTAGTTTCTGCACGTCATAGAAACAAATGTTCTAAGGCTAAAAATTAGCTTTAATGTTTGCATGAATAGAAGATGTTACCAAAGTGGAAAATATTATTGAACCTGGATAGTGTGCCATAATAAAATAAAATGATTAGTCTCGCCAAGAGACCTTCCTCATGTACTTCTTTCCTACACCACCCCCCACCACAAACATTTTTTTCTTATCAGTAAGCATCAGTGGGATAGAGAGAAGACAGAAATTCATCCTTCCTAAAGCCAGAGCAATACTTGTTAGCATTAGATGGGAAATTCATGGAGTTGAAGTGTAAAGGTAACAGCTTGTCTCACTAAAACTGAAGACAAACCACCTACTGACTTCAGTTACACAGGACAAAGCCCTAAACCACTGGATAGCAATTCCTCTTAGCTTGAAAACAGGACTGGAAATAGCAGGCCTGAGCAGCCTCAGGTTAGAAGGTGTTCTGGTGGTACTGCTTGTAAACTTAAAAGTCTGAATAAGCTTTTTGCCAGAATGTGCTCATATCTGCTACTACCACCTCACTGGAGGGAAGGGAGGATCTCTTAGCTGAATTTGTCAATGTTCAAATAAAATGAGGTCAGTAAACTATTTCATAGTAAAAGGCCATGCCAAATAGATTTTTTTAAAACCTGATTTTCTGAGAAAAGAGGGCTATGCAGTCATGTGACCATGCAGAGCATATCTACTCTGTTTGCCCAGCCAACCTGCAAAAACAAAGGCTTGCACCTACCAGGATCAAGAAGGTAGAAATGAAGCTATGGAAGCAGAACCTTCCCCTTCCTTCCATCATTCCTCCTGGGTGGAACACACCCTGCAGACGGTGCTTGCTCTGTTCCTAATATGCTTATATGGCTATGATTTCCTGAAAATATAATCCAGCAGTCCACAAACTCAAAGTAGGCTCAAACATTTCAAAGTAAAACTTCTTTCTTTTTTTTTTTTTAATCCTGCTCCAGAAAAAGGTCAGCAAATGAGTGAGAGAACTGGTTGGTTTGGGAGTTGTGTTTTTTTTTTTTTTTACATGATGTATATGTGACAGATGTACATATATGCTCTCACTACCCAGCTTCTTGAGTCTGACTGCTGCTCAGCCTCTACTAAAACACACAAATGCCTTTTCTACCAATCTGAGAATGGAGCTGGATACAAAGTCACTCTCTGCTGAGAATCCAGAATGATGCTACGAATTATCCAATTGCCTTCCCAAGTGTCATTTATGCATTACAAACATGTGAACGGATTTTGTAATTTGCTTGGAGAACTGGAATATATAGCATTTTTTCTTCAGATAATAGAACATCTCTAAAGAGGGTGAGGTTATGAAGGAGAAAGGGAGGGGAAGTGGAGAAGAAGTAAATTAAGTGCTATGCTGCTAAGGAGACAGATAATGTGAGGTGGGTTTTTTTTTTTGATGCACCTCCAAACCAACTATTTGTGCCATCTGTTTCATGACTTTCTTGAAGGAGGGAAAAAAACGTTTTGCTTTGAAAGATTTGAGTCTATTTCTATTTTGAGTTCAGATGGGCAGAAAGAGAACACAAATCTGTAAGGAATTTGATTAGTTAGAGCTGTTGCATAAGAAACAACAAACAAAACTAACAGTAGAACGTTGTAATGCAAAAGTCATACAATTCAGGAGTGCTTGCTGCTGCTCTTGACACAGCATGCTAAGAATGCATTTTAAAAGCAAACTATGGCTTTCCCTATTTTGAGTATTAAACATTTAAAATCTTTTAAGTACTGCATTCACTGAACTGAGGGCCAGAACCCCCGGAATCCTCAGAACCCTCAGTGCTATAGGGATGTTGGGGGGGAATATTCTTATGATTATCACAGAGGGGATTAATAAACACCTGATCATTTTGAAGCAGTGTGCAAAACAGCAAATTGGTAGTAGGTCTCTCAGTGTGTGGGTGTAGTATCTATGGGTCATCCATTTGCTGATGGTGTGGTGTCTATAACAACAGTGATGCAAAGGACAGGTAGTGTGCAAGTATGAAAGTGTATCAAGGTGATGTCAAAAAAAAATCCTAGAAATTTGCATATTAAATGAATGATTTGTTATGGACACCAGCATCCAAGGTAAATCAATAAAACATCTTGTCATTAGTTTTTAAATCAATCCCAAACAACTGCTAAGAAGTTAAGAGGGAAGTTTTGTAAATCTTAAGTATTCCTTTTTTTCCTTCTGTAAATATTCACTTAAAAATCACTGCCATCAAGCCAAAATTTCCTGTAATAGGAGAAAAATAAAACGATTTTAAAAGCTCACCTAAGGGTTTTTTATCAAGTGAATAAGCACTTCAACATTTAAAAGCTTATGGCCAAGTGCAATCATTTTGCAATCATTTTTACATAATGAAAAAGTGGGGTAGTCAGAACAGTCAATCCCTCTCATTTCATTCTTGTGAAGCCTAACAGACATCCTTTGTTTCCTTAAATTCTGACAAAAATTCATAAATCTAACCAAGAGAATGTAGTGACCATAGAGAAATTCATCTCATTAACTGACTGTAGAAAGCTATAATGAGCAAAGCATTATCCAGCTACACCACAATTGGAAAAAGTCCTTGGTTCCAGTGGCACGCTGAATAGGAAGGCTTATTAGCAGCTAGCTCCAGAAGAAAGCTACATCACAGAAGGACATAGAATGGTTAAGATTGGAAGGGACCTCAGCAGATCATCTAGTCCAACTGCTCTGGCTCAAGCAGAGTCAGCTCAAGCATGTGATCCAGGATTATGTTCCCAAGGAAGAAGACTCCGCAACCTCTCTGGGCAACCCGTTCCAGTGCTCAGTCATCCTCATAGGAAAGAAGTTTTTCCACATATTCATATAGAACTGTGTTTCAGTTTGTGGCCATTGCCTCTCTTTCTATCACTGTATGCCACCAAAACGAGTCTGGCCTATTCCTCTTGACACCCTCCCTTCCGATACTTATTCACATTGATAAGATTCTCCCTTCATCTTCTCATTCTCCAGCCTGAGCAGGCTCAGGTGTCTTAGCCTTTCCTCTTATGAGAGATGCTCCAGTCTCCTAATCAGCCCCCTGTTTGACTCTCTCCCATAGTTCTATGTCTTTCGTACTGGGGAGCCCAGAACTGCACCCAGTGCTTCAGATGCAGCCTCACCAAGGCTGACTAGATAATCTCTCTCCACCTGCTGGCAGCACTCTTCCTAATGCATTGTCTCATGGTTGATTTGTTGTCCACCAGGAAACCCAGGTGCTTCTCTGCAGAGCTGCTCTCCAGCAGCTCAACCCCCAGTTTGTATTGGTGCCGGGATTATTCCTCCCTAGGTGCAGGTCCCGGCACTTGCCTTTCTTGTACTTCAGGAGGTTCCTTGCAGCCCGTCCCTTTCAAAGTTCCTCTGAATGACAGTACAGCCCTCTGGTATATCAGCCACTCCATCTGATTTTGTACCATCAGCGAATTTGCTGAGGGTCCCTTCATCCAAGTCAATGATTAACAGCATGGGATCCAGTATGGACCCTTGTGGGACACCGTTAGCTACAGGCCTCTGACTAGACATTGTGACACTGATCAAAACTCTCTGAGCTACTCAGACAATGTTCAGTCATTGTCTGCTCATCTAGCCTGTACTTCATCAGCTTGCCTATGAGGATGTCAAGGGAGACAGTTAAAAGCCTTGCTGATATCAATGTAGACATCATCTACAGCTCTCCCTTCATCTACCAGCTCATCATTCCATCAAAGAAGACTACAGATTGGGTAAGCAAGATTTCCCCTTGGTGAATCCATGTGAACTACTCCTGATCATCTTCTTGTCCTTTATGTGCTTGGAAATGGTATTCAGCGCTAAGTGCTCCATCACCTTTCCAGGTACTGAGTTCAGGTTGACTGCTTTGTAGTTCCCTGGTCTTTCTTCTCTGGGTCACATCCTTGGAGATGTGAAGTGAGGTAGCCTCGGCTGCAGTGACCATGAGTTGGTGGAGTTCATGATCCAATGAGGAGGAAGCAGGGCTGTAAGTAGCCTTGCAACCATGGATTTCAGGAGGGCCAACTTTAGCCTCTTCAGAGACCTCCTCAGAAGAATCCCCTGGGCTAGAGCTCTAGAAGGTAGGGGGGCCTGAGAGAGCTGGTTAGTTTTCAAGCGGGACTCCAAGCACACTTCCTCCACGCCCAGCAACAGTGCATCCCTGTGTGTAAGAAGTCAGGTAGAGGGGGCAGGAGACCTGTGTGGATGAGCAAGGAGCTTGTGACAATACTCAAGCAGAAGGCAGCGGTATACAGAATGTGGAAAAGGAACAGGCCCTCTGGGAGAAATACAGGAACGTTGTCAGGGAATGCAGAGATGCGACAAGGAAAGCTAAGGCATGTGTGGAACGCAATCTGGCAAGGGATGTTAAAAATAACAGGAAAAACTTCTTCAAATATATTAACAGCAAAAGGAAGATCAGGCAAAACATGGGTCCGCTGGTGAATGTGGTGGGTACCCTGGTTACGAATAACACAGAAAAAGCAGAGTTGCTGAATGCCTTCTTTGCTTTGGTGTTTACCAAGGGTAGCCCTTTAGAGTCCCAGGTCCTAGGAACAAGAGAAGAAACCTGTAGAAAGGAAGACTTGCCCTGGGTAGAGGAAGATTGGGTCAGAGAGCACCTCAGGAAACTTGATAGTGCAAGGTTCTGCACCTGGGGAGGAATAACCCCAGACACCAGTACAGGCTGGGGACTGACCTTCTGGAGAGCAGCTCTCCAAAGAAAGACCTGGGTGTCATGGTGGACGACAAGTTGACCATGAGGCAGCAGTGTGCTCTTGTGGCCAAGAGGGCCAATGGGATCCTGGGGTGCATCAAGAAGAGCATCTCCAGCAGGTCAAGGGAGATGATCCTGCCCCTTTGCTCAGCCCTGGTGAGGCCACATACTGTGTCCATTTCTGGACCCCCCCAGTACAAGAGGGATGTGGAGCTGCTGGAGAGAGTCCAGTGCAGGGCTACAGGGATGGTCAGGGGCCTGGAACATCTGCCCTATGAGGAAAGACTGCAAGAGATGGGCCTGTTCAGCCTGGAGAAGAGAAGGCTGAGAGGAGACCTGATCAGTGTCTATAAGTACTTCAAGGGAGGCAGTGAGGAGGATGGTGCCAGCTTCTTTTCAGTGGGGCCCACTGATAAAACTAGAGGAAACGGCCGCAAACTAAAGCATCAAAACTTCCACAGCAACTTAAGGAAAAATTTCTTAACAGTGAGGGTGACAGAGCGCTGGAACAGGCTGCCTAGAGAGGTTATGGAGTCTTCTCTGGAGATCTTCAAAACCCACTTGGACGCAGTCCTGTGCCATGTGCTCTAGGTGATCCTGCGTGTGCAGGGGGGGTTGGACTAGATGACCTCTAGAGGTCCCTTCCAACCTTAAGCATTCTATGATTCCTTCTTGCCCTTTACAAAAACCTGAGTGACATTGTCTTCTTCCACTCCTCAAGCACTGCTCCTTTTTTTTTTTTAATCATGTCCTTTCAAAGATGAAAGCTTCACACTTATTTGCAGACTTCACACTGTTATTTTACAGAGCTGGCCTAGAAAATACATCTGCAAGTTTGCAAAGAAACCAGTGAAATTTGTCACTTCCTATTTATTTGTAGATATCAAAGCTTTGTAAGCAAGCAAGAAAGAGTGATCACGTGATGTGGTACAACAACAACAAAGGTGTTTTGATTCTTTCATTCATCTGTTCTTGTAAGCCAGCTAGATCAGGGCTGTGCTGTGAAGTACACCAGAAGCCCACACATTTGCCACAATTCTCACAATCACCAGGGTTAATCCACATGGATTCCACACAATCCTCATTAAACACAATGGAGAGTAATAGATTTTATAACATGGACACTGTATTCAAAAGTAGAAGTATACAACAGGCTAAGTGAAATCAGGATTGAAAAAGTTCTCTCCGATCTCTTAAAGACAATCTACAGGCTAGCTTACATACAAACATTCACAATACTGGAATCTATTGCTTGTTAGAATGTCTCCCATCCCACATTCTGGAATTGCTATTCAGATGTTTCTTGCTTTTGTAACTGTGTTGTTTTGATCGGCTTGATTCCAGTAATACCTGCTATAAGAAAGCAATTTCAGTTAGTGCTACGAATCTAACTGCATATTATCAAATTCAAGCTCACTTATTCTTGAATCTGAGACTCAGGGATAAAACATATCACTGAAGATACTATGTTCCCACAGTGACTGACTACAGCTTCTGAGCTGCCTCCAAGAACCTGGGTAAACAAAATGGAGACTCATTATGTAGATGAACTATTTGAATGGTTTGTAGGCTAAATGCAAGCAAAGCCAAGCACTCAACAAAAATCAATAGCAGCCCTGAGAGGATTAGAGCCTTTTCTTCTTAGCATCATCACAAAAGACTAGGTCTGGGGAGTCCCGTTAAGCTATATAAACAGGGTTCTGTGAAATAAACAACCTATTTCATTTTAAGAATACAAAAATGATTCAACAGCTCCCTCTCCACCCCCCATCCCCTCTATCTCTTCCATTACAAATATCCTACCTCATAAAAACATCCTTGGAATTATAGTGTTCTTGCTGGCTGAATGTGCTTTCATTTTTTTTTTCTTAAAATTATTGCAGATCCATGTGTGTTCATGTTATGCCATTTTAATAGCAATTTAAGTTTATTTATGCCCATGTGTTCTAGCATGCGGCTTTATCCAGACCTGCATATCTCTATGACTAAGAATTCATTTCTGGTTTCTAACCTAAATTAATTCACGGACAGTTTATACCCAGTTAATCTTTTGTAAATGTTCTTTACTGTTCTTTTCATCCTTGCCCCACTGTATTTATAAACGCTAACCACAAGCCATTTCAGTCCTTTTTGATGGACTAAACCAAACTAAATCCTTTTAGTTTCCTCCAATTTAATAGGGCTTCGCAGTCCTCTGCGATCATCTAAAGATCATCTTGGTAGCCCTTTTCTGAACTTATTCAGCTTTATTTTCCTTACTTGAACATAAGTGATCAGAGCAGCACATCATGTTTCAGATGGGTTCCAAGAAGCTTTTCGTACTTCACTTCTGGAAGTATCTTGCGAGACTGCATTTCACCACACGAAGTGAACTCTCAGTCCACTGTGAACAATTAATATACTATACTTTTGTGTGTGTGTGTGTGTGTGCGCGCTTTACAAACCATGAGGCCTCACAAAACAAACTCACCAAAAATTTCTGCGAAGTAAAGAATCTGCCAGTGTTTATACTTAAGCTTCCATTACTCCATCTTCACTTCTTTGTCTGTTCTGCGAGCTCCTCATTTTGCTATATTTTATTAACATTTACCTTTTTTTTTTCCTGTGCCAACATCATTACTGAACATATTAACAACTGACAATGTTGGTTTTAAAAACAATCCTTTTTGGAAACCTGTCACAAATCTCACTTCACATGGCAGCACAGCCTATTGTCATTTGCTCTTTACTCAAAATATTTGTTAAGCTATCAGATACATAAAATTCATACATGGTAAGCTATCAGATACATAAAATTCAAAAAAAAGGTAAGGTCTATCATGTTTCTGTGGTAGGGTATAGTAAAATATGTTCTTGGTAACATACTTAACTCCATGGCACTGATGATTCTGTTCTTCAGGACACTGCCATAACCCATTCTATGCCCATCATTCTTACGTACTAAAGATATCCGATGAATGGATATTATTCAGATAAATTCCTTTGTCTTTTTAAAATACAATTCATTGTATTTGCTGTCTTTCAGATCACAGTTTTTTTTTCTCACAACAGCTGGAGGCAAAACTTTTTTCCAAAGGATGGTGTGTTCTTATGCCAGGTCTTCTGGAATTCATTTTTGGAACCTTGTATCTTGAACTCATTAAGTTCTGACTTTTACTTTCACTGCAGATGTGGCTATTGCCACTTTTGTTAAACTCTTGATCTCAGCTTTTTTGAAGTATAAATCTTAAAGCTGCAGAAAAGCAGTGGTCAGAATATAACAGAGCACTTTTATTTTTATATTTGAGTCAAAAACGCAAGATTTTTTTCTATCAGTGCCTCACCATACATGTGGTGGAACAGGGGAGAACAAAAACTGCTGTAGACTAGTCAAGGTTCTGACATGTCCATTGTGACTGTCCCCTAGTTTTACATGTCAAACAGTAATGCAAAAAATGCATGTGTCCCTTCACAGGTATTTTTACTAGTTTCTGATGCATATATACAGTAGTACTACAAAACAATACAAAACAAAAAAAACCCAGTAACCTAAGAGTGACTTCCTGATGATTTTACACTCCCATCCAAAGAGGGGCTGCCAGAACACACAGGAGAGAAAATGAAACAAGTTCTTCTGGGATTAAAAAGAAAAATGTCCTTTAATTTCTGAATAATTTTGTCAGAATGAGTTCAACTGCTAGCTGCTCTTTGCAGAGAAATAAGAGTTTCCACAGCTGATTATTCTGAACAGAAGCTGAACAGTGAAGAGTATTTTGTGCTCCCAGCTATACTCCTAGCACACATAGCACTTCAAGGTCAAGGACCTCTACAGAAAGTCCAAAGAAACCTAGTATTTTTAAACATGCATCCAGCCTGGAAAGGAAAGCAGCCCGCTACCAGATTTCCTCAACTGCACGGCATTTTAGAAATGAATAATCTCTATTTCCCTAATCATTATGGTCAAGGATGATTATTTTGTCTGTTTAATAGGAGGATATTGCAACTCCTTCCATTACAGCTGAAGTTTCCCAAGACAAATTCCTCCAGCCATTTCAGTATCATTTGCCTACTCCCTCTGCAAATGATATCCACTTTAAAAAAGTGGACCACTTGGTGTTCCCTTTCTCCTTATATCCTGATGTTCTGGCAAAAGATTAAAACCTAAAACTCACATGCCATGACCCACATAAGTTTTCTCAACTGTCTCCACACACGTCATTAGCTGTATCACAATGTCCCACCTGATTCATCATAAAAATCTTGCTGCAGATGAGCTGTTATAACCACCATACACACAATTTGTTTATACAGAAATACAAAATCAAGTGAACAGTGTAGGTGCACAACACTGATTTAATAACTGTTAAGAGACTTCTCCAGACTGCAGTCAAGCCTCAGTCATTCAGGTATTGGCACTCCAACAATATGTTCACACAGGTATAAAGCAATAGTGTAGAAATACATGTGAAAGAACCTTGCCTGAATACCTGTACTTTAAAGACTGAGTAACTTTTGGCTACATAGTATGCTTCAGTTCTTATGGAGCAGTGTAATTATTATTCACCAGAAAAATATTAAGTGCTGTTTTCTAAGGGGAGGAGCATATTTCTCCTCCTCTGCACTTCCCCTTGAAAATGAGATGAGGGAGAAGGTGTTCCAATAACCTGTATGAAAGTTAAAAGATGATGACTTTCATCCTCTCATGTGGTTCTCAGCTATCACAGAAGAGGAAACTAGAAAGAGAAATCCAAAATGCTGCTTCAATTTTTGGAAAGTACCACCTAAGAATTAAATGTATGCAAAAGTTTGCATGTCATTCTTGTCTGGAAAATTCAGCAGAGTTCAGAAACCCCTGCTGAAGGTAGGGGAAAGTAGAGAAAGTTAGAGAAAGTATGCATCATGAAAGCCATTGTTCGCAAGAAACAACTACAAATAGCAGTAGTCATTTTTTATAGCATGTAAATTTGCTTCCACAATATTTTATTACATTTTAAAAAGTGTGCTAACACAGGTCTTGCTAGGAGAAAAACTGACATTATATTACTAAGACTTCCTTAAAAACAAACATTTTCAAAGCACTGACACTACAGAAATCATTATGGGAAAAAAAAAGAAATCACAACACTGAAACAGCATTATGCTAATAACCAGGGGGGCAGAAATATTTATTGCCTTTATCTGGGAAATAATTTACAAGGAAAAAAAAAACCAAAAGCGCCCATTCTCCATTCCATCATGATGGTGAAGTTTGCAAATATTGTAATAATGGGCCAAATTCTACCTGCACTTTCTCCTGAACATTGATAATAAATCATTCAGGAGGAGGAATTTGACTACATGTGTTATAAACAACATTAAAGAGGTAACATTTCAACCTTCATCTTATGCTCCTCCCTTTCTTAGCTGTTTCCTCCCAGCATCAACAAATGGAATAGTTAAGAAAGTTAAATTATGCCTAAGAACTTGTCATCAATATATGGCAAATATTCTCAGTGAAAAAACACAGACCTAGTCATGAAAGTAATGTTTTACGTGTATGAAGTGATGCAATATTAGGGTCTAAAACTAGACAATGAGGACATACTGCACTGCTCAGAAGGGCTGACAATTTCAAGATCACTTAATGATGAACAGGACTTATTTGAATGAAGTCTTGGGACTCACTCGTTTGAAGGAAAAATCTAGAAAGAGGTCAAACACTCACTTTTTATTGACTTCTTGGAGAACTAGGAAGCACGTGCAGCCAAACTGTTGGCTGTGTTAAGTCATTTCCAAAGTACATCATGCATAAGGACTACTGGCGTGGGCTTGTGGGTCTGACTTTTAGTTTGTAGATTTACTGCTATAGACTGAGATAATGATAAAAATAGCATTAAAAAGAGCTTGTGAAATGCTGCAAGTAAAATAAATACATTTAAAAATACATTTTAAAATTAGTGTTAAAAGAAAGTCCAGAGAGCCTACAAACACTTTTTCTGTTTGGACTCCTACCTAATATGGTGAAAAAAATAACAGAGATGAATGTCAAACATGGTTTGAATGACAAGATTTATAGTGTCCGCCTCATATTACCTTTCAGAGAGGCAACAAATAGTCCTTGCTGATCTGCAGTTAATCTTACACTATGGACTGAGAAACCTACCAACGCTAATAATAGACTGTGGGCACTGCCACCGATAGCTCTATGCTGAAAGACACTGCGAGACCAATGTTAAAGAAAGTATAAAACAGCTCCCATATTGGACAGACTGTATCATTAATTCACCAGCAACTGTCAAGGAAGTGACAAAACTGCATCATCATTACAATAAATCACATTCATGGTTACCTGGTAGATTACAACCCGAAATTTGTTTTTTTTCAGCATCTCCTCTTGTTTTGCTTCAACCTTCCGTACATTTGCACTCTGCCTTTCCACGCGTGTCCTTACTTCTTTAACAGTGGAACTAACTTTGCGGGTTTTCTCAAGCAACTTGTTAACTGTATAACCTGTATTGCCATGAGCCTGGGCAAGCTTTAAAATATCAATCTGTATGGTCTTGATTGCATTTTCCATCTCTCTGTGTCGCTCTTCTATCCTTTTCTGGCTTGCCTGCACACTGTCCACAATGTTGGCCACTTTATCCAGGACTGTCACAATTGTATAAGCTGCATCTTGTTCTTCTTCATCGTCTGTGACACTTGACAGACGATTTTGGTGGATTTTGTCAGCCTCCAATATAATTTCACGGTGATCCATTTTGCCTCACTTCAGGCAGGTCTTCAGGAGCTGAAGTTTAAATGTTCCCTTCAACAGCCGTTCAAATCCTGTCATAACAATTCTGGCACTTACTGCAAGAAGCCAGCGTGACAGCTGGTCTCAGCGGCACTCAAACTAGGGCGTGCAACTCCGCTCCTGGAGGTGGGTCAAATATTCATGACTACAAAATATCCACACATGATTGTTCAGATACTTTCAGCAATATGAAACCTCTAAAATTAGGAAGCAGGGTCTGGAAAGGAACACATATTTAAAGGGTCATGCTGTACTGATGAAGTTATTAGTGTTAATCCAGGAAAGTTAAGTAACTTACCAATTAAGCAGGAGAGCAAACTGGCATGTTTTAAAAGATCTACTTGTGTTTTCATGTTACTGAAGTGCTTTCCTCTGGGGGAATTCAGTGCTCAGGAGAGTAAACATAGCTGTTTTTCAATCAAAGTAACTTCAGTCTTCAGTCTGGTACAATTACCACAGCAGGTAACAAATAAACACACTAAAACAAACATTGTATTGTGACATGCTTTTCCAGTTCAAAATGTTGAAAGCATTTTTTATTGAACAAATTATTCAATCCTACATGCGGAATTTTGAAAGCCTAAACTACCTGCTAAACATCTGAACACACCCTATTTGTATTATGCCTCTGGATCTTTCAAACAACAACTGACATTCTATTAATATAGCTACGACCAGCAGACTACTTTGGATGTACATTTTTAGCTCTTGAAAATACAAGAGCACCAATAAAACACTATAGAATCTCTATTGTAGGTGTTAAAACATGTATTTTCTTTAAAAAAGTTTCCGACGTATTAAAACAACTTCAACAGTGATAAAGTAGGCTTTATTTCAATTATTTGAATTCAGTTATTCAACACCAATTTTTACAGTACCTAAATCTACTAAGACCTACCTCTTTTGGACCGTGCCATCTGCTTTACCAAGTAATTTCCCAAATTATGAAATGTATGATTTTCCTCTTTAAAAATAAATTGTTGGAATTATTTATGAAAATGGTAGTGTTAGACCCAGTCCATACCTTTTAGAAATATATTACAACTACGCACAGCACAGTTCATGCGATAGGCAGTGTCTAAAAAAAAAATCAGTAACTAACTTCCAAAAACATTTAAATATCTACGGTATTTAAACACAGTGTATTCTAGTTTCTCATAAGAAAAGTTAAGCTGTAAACATTTTTACCTTTAGTTCATGCCTTGTTTGCTAGGTAACATGGACATTTTGTTGTTCTGCTTTTTAATCTACAACCACTGGTGAGATAAGTCTGTTTCCCAAAATATTACAATCCATGAATAAAGCACAAGTCTATTATATAACCATGTGATACAAATACAGAAAATGAACTACTGTATTCAAAAACATAAAAGTAAAATTTCTAAAACAGTCCATAGCTGTTAGAGCTGATGTTTTCAGAAAACAGACCAACATTGTTACATTAAAAATGTTCAAAATAAGGCCTCTGAAATAAATACTTTCATTCTTTAAAAAAAAATATAATAAAAATGTACATCACATGGTCAATGTAGGTATAAAAATCACTAAGTTAAACCATTCTGGATGATGTATCTGAAGTAAAATGGCCCAGATTTTGTTTCTGCCGACGTCCTCTGTTGTTTTTAGGGCATTTTCTGTTTAGATAAGAAAAAAAGGAGAAAGAAGTAGAAAAGATGTTTGTACATATGACACGTAAAATTTAAATGAGCAATCATAAATTGACTTTATGTTGTATACAATATAAGAAAGAGTACCTCAGCTGTGCTGACTAGGGGAATATTTATGCTGTTTGGTACCAGACTGACGCCTAAGTCACCTGTGGGAATCAAGATGTCCCTGAAGGGAGGGTTGCTTGAATCTGAGACTGGGAACAGCAAGGGATTAGGTTTTTCAACCTTGATCCTGCATAACACCTACTGCTCAACTAAGTATCCTGGCATTACTTTTTTGCACCTGAAATTCAGCACATGGTAGGACTGTTGCTGGATCAAGTCCAGGGAACCAGATTCTTCATTCATCCTTTGCAGTATGTGACTTTCAAGTGCCTTGCTACTTACTGGCACTTAAAACGCAGAGCCCACCTTGCAGAATTTCTGTGAGAGACTCAGACTTCCTATTTTTGAGGCATGGTTATAAAACTAAGAAAGAATTTATGAACGCCAGCAATTCTGAGTGGACATGGACTTAGTACTTCAGAGAATGAGCAGTGCAAAGCAGAGCAATTCTGACCTTTGTATGCGAGCTGTTGAGGAGGACTCCTATGAAAAAGGAGACTGCCTGACCTGCAACAGCAGGGTATTGGCTAAAAAAGGATGATCTTAATTCCATGGGATAAACATGTCTTTTATATGTGCAGGAAGCATTAGATTTGTTCAAGTATACCTGTTCAAATACACAAGAGAGATAGGGAATTCTGCACAAACAGGATTATCTAGGAGATGGTGCACAGGATAATATCCAGGAGGGTTTTGAGTATCTCCAGAGAAGGAGACTCCACAAGCACTCAGGACAATTTGCTCCAGCGCTCAATTACCCTGAGAGTCAAGAAGTTTATTTCCTCAAATTGAAGTGGAACTTCCTGTGCGGCACCACTGAAGAGACCCTGGTCTTGTTCTCTTGACACCTTCCTTTAAGATATTTATAAATGCTGATCAGATCTCCTCTCAGCCTTCTCTTCTCTAGGCATAACAGGCCCAGCTCTTTCAGCCTCTCCTCACATGAGAGATGCTCCAGTCCCCTCATCACCTTTGTAGCCCTCTCATGGACTCTTTCTCACAGTTCCATGTCTCTCCTGTACTGGGAAGCCCAGAACTGGACACAGCACTCCAGATGTGGTCTCACCAACATTGAGTAGAGAAGTAGGATCATCTCCCTTGAGCTGCTGGCAGTGCTCTTCCTAATGCACACCAGGATACCATTGGCCTTCTTGGCCACAAGGGCACACCACTGGCTCACGGTTAACTTCTCTGCAGAGCTTCTCTCCATGAGCTTCTTCTCATGGTTAACATGTTCTTCTCTGCAGAGCTGCTTTCCAGCAGGTCAACGCCCAGCTTGTACTGGTTCATGGGGTTATTCCTCCGCAGGTGCAGGTCCTGGCACCTGCCTTTGCTGAACTTTGGGAGGTTCCTCTTGCCAAACTCTCTGGTCTGTCCAAGTCGATTCATATTCATTCATATTGAGTGTCACTGAGCTTGGAACCGTGTGCACTAATGCAGTAGCAGAAAATCCTATGAGCCTACAAGTGGAACTTAAAAAGTGAGGGAAGAAAAGGAAGATTTGAGGAGGTAGATGTAAACTGTGGCACTGATGCCCAAATGCAGGATAGAAATGCTTCCTCCATATCCTCGAAGTTTTCCTTTGAGAACTTTACAAATGTCTAGTTCAATGGGATGGAAGTGGAGAACCTTATCTTCTATAAGATGTTATCAATGCTTGAATTTAGCTGACCTTTAATTATAGCTACAAGGCTGATCTGTTCTGCTAGGTATTTAGTTTGGTGATTCAGGGTGATCACTGGTAGTTTGTGAATTTAAATTCATGTATGTTGTGTAATATAAACTGGCAATATGATTTTGCATAAACATTCTACTCAGCCATTAGGTATATTTGGTTTGGATATTTCTAAATATATGCTAAAGCACATAAGACTTCAGGAAGATCAAATATTTAAGTACATAAAGGATATGTATACATACAATATGTAATATTACACTGGCTTTTCATTTACGTACCTTGTTATACACATTACGATGGCAACTATAATGGCAATCTGTACAGCTCCAATTATTGCTGCAATAAGGACATGTGTAAGCTTTTGTCTACTTGGGACAACGTAAAGAATGCTAAAGTCTGTCTTTTCACAGTGCTGTCCAGTATATCCTGATTCACACCTGAAAAGAAAATGAATATTTCATGTAATATATATTTTGACAACAGTTTAGTCATTTTTCAGGTAAATATAGAGTCCAGTATGTGGGACAAAGAGCTCTGTAACCAATGAAAATGTGAAAGATCAAGACTTAAATGTAAGGTTTGGAGAACATTACAATGACAGTAGGAAACGTTCATCAGTGACATCACTGCTATATCAGCAACTCAGAAGGTACTACTTTCTGAAGTCTAAAATGAAACTTAAAAAGCATAACTATAGAAAAGAGCTCTTCTGAGATCCTGTCTGTTCTATGAATGAGCAAAGCAGTGGAGATGGCAGCTGAAATAATCATTGGGAAGGCGGACGTGTGGCAGGGCCTGGATTTGAAAATAGCTTGGATTCCTGTGTCAGAGAAGAAACAATGGATATGCTCCACTTTTCTGCATAAGGTATTAGTAGCACTCACTGAAAGTCTTCATGACTCTGATTTGGTGCAAGAATATGTCGGGTAAATTTTATGAAGAATAAAGAAACTAAATGAACAAGTAGGCGAACTAAATGAAATAATAAAATATATTCATAAAACTCAACTGGAATATTGATAAAAGTGAGGAATGAAAAGGTGGAAAAGAATCCTTGAAAAGTGATAAAAAAACAGAACATGCTTTTTCAAGCGTCAGCCTTCAGAAAAATGGAATCCTGTGAAACCTACCGAACAAGACTAGCACCAAACCCCACTCTGCCCTGTCCACAAAACCAAGTTTTCTTCATTTTTCTCTTTCCTAAGCAGTAATTAACCAAAATCAATGAGACTTTCAGGCCAAATGTGCTTCACGGAGATCAGGTTTTTGTCCTTGCCAACTGCATAGGAAAATCATGAACACTCAAACCTGGATAGCTAACTTACTTAAATGAATCCCGCAGTTCCCTCAAGGAAAACAGAGCTACCTTGAAGGAGGTACTAATAGGAGGGAACCCGAAAGCACAAAACTGCTTCAGTGAGAGTTCATGGAAGAATCCATAGAAATTTGCTAAGGATGGTCAAAAAATGGTAGGAGGCAGAACAGTAGTATCTTTCCCGAGCAAACCAGAAGCTATTTCAATGGGAAACCCAACAGAAGCTCTTCCTGAGCAGTCATGTACATTGAATGCAAGAAGGGCTAGTGGTGAGGACACCAATGCTCTGGAACAATTTTCAAGGGAAAGAAAAAAAAAAGAGAGGTTGCAACACAACAAGGAAAAGCAAGACCCAAGCAACCCAAGACACTGAGCTGGAGTCTGCACAATCAAAGGCCACAGCTTACAATCCTCCAAGCTGTCTAAATTTTTAATCTCTTCTCACCAGTTTGGGCAAAGAGATGAAAAACTTCAGTTTTCATTTTGAAGTATGAGCCTGTAACTGTTCATTTTAAAGTAAACGTGTGTTGTACAGTTATCCTTTAAAATGATAAGTTTGTTGTATAGCTATCTTTTAAAACAGATTGATGTGAATTTATCCTTAAGGATGACTGACTCATATAACTGGCTGCTAGTTCTGAATTAGTTGGAGACAAATTAAGTACGTGCAGGCAGAGAAACAATCCTATTTTAAAGAGGATCAAATAAGTCTGTATGCAACACAGAATCAGTCTCATCTATCCATAAGCTTGGTAAAGCAAGACAGGAACTAATTCTGTTTGTAGAAACAAAATAATTGCTCCAGAGACCTTTCTATGACTGCTAATGCAACTCTTAATCTCCCCTTGCATTCAAGGAAGAAGTGTAGGGGTTTACATGTTCAAAGTCTTATGACTATCTTCTTAACCATCAGATTCTGTATTTATATTTATATTCCGTAAATATCTATACCAAAGACATTTTGGGTTCCGATAGGAATCAAGTTCCGATAAGAGCAGGGTTATTAAAGAAAAAAACAAATTTGCTGTTAGTGGACTTGGTATTCACTGTGAAAAGAAGCAAGATGTGCTAGCAAGAAAAAGGAAGAGGATGGGGCACACTGCTCATCATTCAAAAAGTAATAATAATAAGGAGGATCTATCGCTCGCAAAGAGGACTGAATTCTCACTTGCTGCTTTACTTTTATTTTCTTTGAAGAAGATAACAAGAGTCAATGTGAGAACTGCTTTACAGCACAGGAGGCAAAACAAAACAAAACAGAGGAAGCACAAATAGTTCAAGGTATTGCCCCAGAAACACTAGTATGATAGGAAATTATTTCTGAAGAATATTGAGAGGAGATTCAGGAGTGCAGATTTCTTGCAAATAAGAGATGCTGGGATGGAAATACTAGGCACCATTTTAAGTTACCTGCTAAAACAACATTAAAAAAAAATCTTGTGCATAAATATAAAGCATGATAAACAGAGGACAGCATGGCTTTACCAAAGCATGCTATTCAGTCAATTGATTGACTTAGCATAATGAAGCTATAGATTTATTTGCAAGGAAGTAAATTTACTGTGTCTTCTTGATGCAGCCTTCTGTAAAGACAGGACAGAAGGGGGATGCACCAAGCAACAGTCCATATTCCAGCTGTACAAAAGTTGCTAAGCTAAATACCATGCAACTTACTGCAAAACCTTGCTCCCTTCCACTTGCTCTCAGTTCTGCAGGTTGCTGGGCAGTGAACAAGACTCAGTGGCCAGCTGCTGGTGAAAGTCAGAATTTGCACTGGGCAAACTGCACTTTCTGCAGTTCTGCCACTCATTTAGTACATCACTTACATCACTACCAGAAAAGGAGGACCAAATTAAAAAAGGTACCTGCTAGATGCATTAAGAATGCAAAGTACTTAAATAGAAATAATCTGCCATTGGCATTTATTCATTATATTTTCCTTGTCAGAGAAAGATATTTTTTTTCTTTAGTAGAAGTATTTGATATAAATCATTTTGATCCCCAAATAACTCAATGCTACAGTAAGAAACATATGCATATAGATATGAGACTATGAGTATTTAAATATCTCCAAAAATCCAAAGGAGATTTAAGACTTGGAGGTCAAGAACAAGCAGTCAGAAATTCTTGCCTAGAACCAAGTGAGATTTATTGTGATGGGTCCAGGCTGACTTACTGTTCAGGCTTAAATAACCAAAGGCTTAAATAAACAAAAACATACACAGGCCACATTCCCATTCACCTTGACTCCCTGCAGCAGTCCTAGGACTCTCCTGCTCCTCTTTTTTCCCAGGTTCTCAAAGATATTTTATTATCTTTCTCTATTCACCGACGTACTCAGGCTTGTGAGCCATCAGGTTTTATGCTTTTCTTATGGACAGTTATCTGTGTCTGGGAGTCTGAGCCCTTCCTAGAAGTGCTACCAGCCTCATGACTGCCCACAACACAGGACACAGTTTCTGCTTAGCAATACACAAACCACTACATTCTATGATTATGTTTAAAGAGCATTTTGATAAAGTTTTACAATCAGTTCAAGAATACTCCATGGGCATTCAGGACTTACCGGCAGGAAGCCTTCTGAGTGGAATAAATGAATTCACATTTTCCATGTATACAGTAGCCATTGAAACTTTCTGAACAAGGTATGTGATTTCCAATGTAAATGTCTTCTCTTTGATCACTGGCATCTTAAAAAGAAATATGCATAAATAATTGTAAGATCTTAAAGAATTGAAGATATTTAAAAACTTGTAGTGGAGAAAGGAATATATAATAATAAAAAAAAGGCATAAGCATGAAGCTTCAGAGATGCCTACAGAGAGTTGTTAGGATGTATTGCAATGAAAACATTCCTCGGAGATATCTAAATATGTTTTTGTCAGTTTTGTTGAAAAGTATTTATGACACAGAACCAATCCAATGATGAACAGAAGTTTTGTGAGCGGTACTGTGGCAAGAAGCTAATATATAGAGACATAAAGGTCTGCCCAGCATTTTAGCAGAGTAAAACAACCTGAAGGGAAGAAAGAGGTAAACTACATTTGCTGATTCTGGGCAGAGGACAACATAATAAAACCCTGACCTGACTGATCTAACCAGTCACAATAACTGAATTCAAACACATGAAAATAGTTGCATTGCAGAAACATTCTGATGGAAACTTACAACTATTGAAGTGGGCCTAAGAGATTAATTATTTTGGCAGACAGCCCCCCATGCTCCAAGATCTTTTGTATAATTGCCACATTACGAAAACTAACAAAAGTTTTGTACATTTTCAACCATACTTTCCCCTATTCTGTAACAAAGTCATAACACAGAAGTTTGCATTTGGTTCTAAAATTCTCTGAAGTGCAGAGATCCAAAAATATGAATGCAATACTGCATTTGTGGAATTATGTTCATTTTCATGGCATGAGACTACAACACCACAAATAAAAGATGATAATGAACTGCAGGTGAAGAGGAAAAGGTGACCGTAGAGAAGAAACCACTTGTACAACTGCAGTTATTTGAAATAACACCAGAAAGGAAAGAGAATGTCTTATTCAGTAAAAACAAAAAAAGGTCTGTTGCTGTTTTAGGTTTTCCCTGAACATTTTCTATTATCTTTCCTAATTTGTTCCAAGAAAAATCCATATTTTAAATGTTAGAGCTTATAGAGATCAGGAAAGCTTGAACTTTGTTCAAATTATGCATCAAAAATACAAAAGACTTGCTATATTGGAAGAATATTGCCCAGTGCTAACACACATGTTAAAAATTCCCCTAATGGAATAAACTATGTTATTTCCCCTGGGAGAAATACAGGAACGTAGTCAGGGAATGCAGAGATGCAACAAGGAAAGCTAAGGCGCGGTTGGAACGCAATCTGGCAAGGGACGTTAAAAATAACAACAAAAACTTCTTCAAATATATTAACAGCAAAAGGAAGATCAGGGAAAATGTGGGTCTGCTGGCGAATGGGATGGGCACTCTGGTTACGAATAACACAGAAAAAGCAGAGTTGCTGAATGCCTTCTTTGCATCAGTGTTTACCAAGGGCGGCCCATTAGAGCCCCAGGCCCTAGGGACAAGACAAGAAGCTGGTGGAGATGAAGACTTGCTCTGGGTAGAGGAAGAGTGGGTCAGAGAGCACCTAAGGAAACTCGATATCCACAGATCCATGGGCCCTGATGGGATGCACCCCAGAGTGCGGCGTGAGCTGGCAGATGCCATAGCTAAGCCGCTCTCCATCATCTTTGAAAGATCCTGGAGAACGGGGGAAGTGCCGGAGGATGGGAAGAAGGTCAATGTCACACCACTCTTCAAAAAAGGCAAGAAGGAGGACCCAGGCAACTACAGGCCAGTCAGCCTCACCACCATTCCCGGAAAAGTGATGGAATGGTTCATACTGGCTGTTGTCTCCAGGCACATGGAGGACAAGAAGGTGCTCAAGAGTAGTCAGCATGGATTCACCAAGGGGAAATCTTGCTTGACTAATCTGATAGCCTTCTATGATGGAACGACCGGCTGGATAGATGAGGGGAGAGCGGTGGATGTCGTCTATCTCAACTTCACCAAGGCTTTTGTCACTGTCCCTCACAACATTCCCCTGGGCAAGCTCTGGAAGCGTGGGATAGATGAGTGCACAGTGAGGTGGATTAGGAACTGGCTGGATGACAGAGTTCAGAGGGTGGTGATCAGCGGTGCAGAGTCTAGTTGGAGGCCTGTAGCTAGCGGGGTCCCCCAGGGGTCAGTCCTTGGTCCAGTCCTGTTCAATTTATTCATCAATGACCTGGATGAAGGCACAGAGTGCTCCCTCAGCAAGTTTGCTGATGATACCAAACTGGGAGGAGTAGCCGATACCCCAGAGGGCTGCGCTGCCATCCAGAGGAACCTGGACAGACTGGACAACTGGTGGGCGATGAAAAACCTCATGCAATTCAACAAGGCCAAGTGCAAGGCCCTGCACATGGGGAGGAATAACCCCAGACACCAGTACAGGCTGGGGACTGACCTTCTGGAGAGCAGCTCTCCAAAGAAAGACCTGGGTGTCATGGTGGACGACAAGTTGACCATGAGGCAGCAGTGTGCCCTCGTGGCCAAGAAGGCCAATGGGATCCTGGGCTGCATTAAGAAGAGCATCTCTAGCAGGTCGAGGGAGGTGATCCTGCCCCTCTACTCAGCCCTGGTGAGGCCACATCTGGAGTATTGTGTCCAGTTCTGGGCTTACAGTACAAGAGGGATGTGGAGCTGCTGGAGAGAGTGCAGTGCAGGGCTACAGGGATGGTCAGGGGCCTGGAACATCTGCCCTATGAGGAGAGGCTGAGGGAGCTGGGCCTGTTCAGCCTGGAGAAGAGAAGGCTGAGAGGGCATCTAATCAGTGTCTATAAGTACCTCAAGGGAGGGAGTGCAGAGGATGGTGCTGGTCTCTTTTCAGTGGTGGCCACTGACAGAACTAGAGGTAATGGCCACAAACTGAAGCACCAAAAGTTCCACAGGAACTTAAGGAAATTTTTTTAACAGTGAGGGTGACATAGCACTGGAACAGGCTGCCCAGAGAGGTTGTGGGGTCTCCTTCTCTGGAGATCTTCAAAACCCGCTTGGATGCAGTCCTGTGCCACGTGCTCTAGGTGACCCTGTGTGTGCAGGGGGGTTGGACTAGATGACCTCTAGAGGTCCCTTCCAACCTTAAGCATTCTATGATTCTATGATTCTATGATTTGATGTTTAAGATGAGAAAACTGAAGATTGGTCACCCCAAACCTGATATCTCTCTTCTCCTCCAAGCAGTTAACTACGGTCATATTCAGTTTCAGTTCAAAACCACATGAAATTACTAGCCTGTCTAGCTATAGGTACATCATCTATGCTTTTAATATATATACTAATATAGTGTGTGGCCTAATGAAAGACACAGCCCCTGTGAAGAGGGACATGTAGCCACAGCCACCTAAAGCAGAACCAAAATTTAGTATTAAACAAAGAGTGGCTGTTAAATGCAGAAGATTCCTAGACATTCACTCATCTATTGATGAGAATCAATTTTTAATCTGAAAGGCTGGCCAGACTGCTTCAGAACTTCAAAGTGAAAGATTTTACTGGTGCAGGAGACTTGAAATAGTAATGGAATATAAAGGTACAGATATTTCTTCAAAAGAATGAGGCAGACACAGAATGTGAAACCCTGATGCTCATCACGATGAAAGAAAAACAGCATGTCAGCTGAATAGGGAAGAGACCTTTCTGGTGCAATTTTTGGTAGGTACTCATACTACAGGGAGAAGAAGACTCATACTGTAGGGAAAAGGAGACTGTCGCCGTATTCAGTGAATAGGTTTCAACACAGACTTTTGCAAAAGCAAACAGAGAAGTGTGAACTGCTATTTCATCCTGGAAGAAGTCATTTAAATTAGCAAATTCTCACTGATCTGAATAAACAAACACAAAAACCCTAACCTTTTGTATGTAAGACATTCTACTTTAACTTACAGCAGTTGCCTAATTTGAGTCTGCATGCACCTCTGAGTGCACAAGCAATACACATTAATAACAATAACAACATATACTGCATTCTCAACTAACTAGATTTCAAGGGCAATTTCTATGCAACAAAGTAAAGGTTTTAACTTCTTTGGAAGAGGAACCAAAAGTGGTGACCAGAGCTAACCAGAGAAGATGCTCCTCTTTGTAAGAGAAGAGGAAGAAAGGTTAGCAGCTATGGAAATGTGCTCTTGGCTTTGAGTGCTATCGTTCTTCTTTAAGAAAGACAGAAGTGTTTTGTCCGGGGCAGCAACACTGAATGACAGCAATAAAATGCAGAAAGGGGTGTGTTCTGAGAATGACACATATGAGGTACTAACAAGTAAAATAACTAAACAGAAATTGAAGCTCTAATTTCATTTACGCTAAGGATTCATCTAAGACATTTCAACCAGCACAATTTAGCATGCTCATTTCTATAGAAAATTTTAAAAAATCTAACAGAGTCTGCCAATTGTTTCTTAAGTAGTCAGAAAACACTAGCCACAGGGGCTTGTGTCACTTCAGCAGGAATGTAGTGGCTTGGTGGCAGTAAAGGCATTGTCACAGCCACTGGGCAAACTGAACTCCTATGAAAGATAAACAGAGGGGTGAGCAGCTGAGCAGTGTAGAGGACAGCAAGCAAAGTCACAAATCTCCCTCTTGCTTGCCTTGTAAGGAAAGTGCTGTAAAAATGAATCGGTTCTTTCTGCCTGCCTTGGTTAGAGAAATCAAAGTTACAGGGCAGATGAGAAGGCACCTATGTGCTCTATTTTGTCATTTTGTCAAACTGCAACCTGATACCATGAGGTCAGTACAATATACAATACCTTTCACCTCTGGCCGATACTGCATTCCATCGTCTTTCTTTCCAACTGCATTTGTGTCATCTGTTTCTGGATGATAAATACATGCATGGACAGCTATCAGGAAAGGCTTATTTCCATACCACTACATATATGTTATTGAAAAGTTAGAGAAGCACTTCAAAGTATTTTAATTACAGCACAACTGGTCACATTACTCCTCCTGCACAAGCAGGTCTGTATGGGCTGTAACACCAGCATCTACAGCCTTCAGGGGCACATTTCAAGGTGCCAGAATTTTCCCTTGGAATATGGCACTAGATCATTTTAGTAACAGTCTGTTTTGGTTTTGCAACAGTCAAGGTTGCAGCTTTTAGATGTAACCAGCAAAGAAATGCTGGAAAGATACTACTCCTAAATTCAGTTCACCTTGACTTGACTGAATTCAAGACCCCAAAACTAAACACCCATGTACAGAATTAACAATATATATGGGTGGAATCAAACTGTTTCAGTGGATCATTTTAAAGTTGGAAAAGGACTTGCACTAATACTTGCACTCTTGAGCCCCATATTTACTTACATGGAGAATATATTGTATGGCCTACATCAGCAATGGTGTATATTTTCCACATACTAGTATTCCTTTTTCTCTCCTACTTCTTACTACCCCCTCATATAAGACCTGGTGTGCTATTGCTTATATTCTCTTAAGACCTTTTGCTGTTTTTCCAGATAACAGTAGCCAGAAAATGCTCAAACAAACAGGCCACATCTGAATCATTCTGTCAAATTCAGGAACTGAAAAGCCTCCCTAAGTGAGAAAACAAAATATAGGCAGAGAATCCTAATTGGAAATGGAAAAGAAAAAGGCTCCACTGAGTCTTTTGTGCCAGAATCGTTTATAAAAAAAAAGTTTATATGTTTAGATATTTATAAAAAATAAAATAAAATTAAACCTACCTGAGCAGTGTCCAAGATGTCTTATGTCAATCTGTTCTTGTCTCAGACACGATGCTTCTCTAACAAAGCATGGATTGTTATAAGAACTTCCATCAGAAGCACACACAGGATTAAAACTGTATCCACTGCAATCTATATTACATACACACCTGTTAATTAAAGCACACAACAAAACAAGTTTGACATTCAAAAAAAAAAATAAGGTCTCATATACTAATGCCATCATCCTTTACACTGGAAAAAACCATTTTACATGTAGATACAGAAGAATTCATTGATATCTCAGATGTCCAGACAGAACTTACAGAACCATAGTATGTGCTTCAGTGTGCTTTTTAATAATTTACTGACATTTCTAACAGTTTTACTATGATATGAGTCTCTTTGATTAGCACCTGAAAATTATAACATATTACTAGGAAGGTGTATCACATTAATAAAACATTTATTGTGTTGTTTATTATCAAGTGTGAACAAAACCATATATTCTACTTTTCTAGGGGGTCAAGCTCTCAAGCTCTCTGAAAGTGAAAAAAAAGAAAAGGAACTCCCATTTCTGTTAAGTAGTACAAAGTCTTTTTTTTTTCTAGAGGTTGAACAGAATCAATATGCTCAATCAACTGGGATATTTTAACTTTGAAAGTTGTATTTTCACTTTGAAAGTTAACCATAGGTCTATTTTATAGTATTGAAAACAGGATTGTGCAATCTGAATCATTTCATATTGCATAAAATTAACATTTCTGTCATTTCAGACACAATGTTTTCCATATTGTTTGTAATTAGGGACCAAAAAATGAAAGGGGGAGCAAAAGAAAAAAAAAAACAGCTCTCTCCTAGGGGGTTCCTAACAACCCAAAGGTAGGTCAGTCAGAGACTTAATTATGACAGATCACCATTTGATTAAATACTTTTGTTACTCCAGATATATATGCAAATAATACATGCAAATAACCATTTAAAAGGCCCACAGTAGAGCAGTTTTGCACACACATTGATACAAACTGCTGAGCACTATCATCACTGTACGACCATTTGCTTACTAGCACTGTTACTTCATCTTAGCACAATGCAAACATTGCTGCATGTGCATGCCCATGCTTGTCAATTTGAGCACATTTCTTTCTTTTTCCAGACAGTTTCCATGTCCAAGCAGCTCTATCTGTCATCATTCAAGGTCCACATATCGTAATTATTATTTTTGTAATTCCAGTGACTTTTGAAAATATTTCTTTCTTTCTTATGGTGTCAGTTGACAGTCCCTAGTCAAAATGACTTGAAAGACTTTGATTTTACATTGTCACCCTTTGTCATGATCACATGTAGTAAGTAACATCAAATATTTACTTGTTTAGCCAGTTGAAAATTTCTGACTATGTTACACAAGCTACCGTTTCCTTAACTCTAACCGTCTAGCTTATGTACAAAAAAATCTCTTTATTACTTAAAATTTTGCATACAAATGTAGGAAAAAAAAACAACATAAAATCTTGTGACATTCCTGTGATGACTAAAACAGTTTGAAGTAACTGAAGCACACAAATACAATGGTTTACAGTTGCTTTGTCTTGCTCCAGTAGAGCCGAACTGGTGTTTGTCACAGGTGAGAGAGAAATGACAGCCTGAATGTGCTGATGGTTACCAGCACACCAAGTCTCTTAACTCATTTGACAGATCCTGACTAGCTGGTAGACCTATGTATTTCTGTTCAGATTTCTGTAAGGGTTACAGGAACGCTAATCCCTGGTGAGGTCCTTGCTGTCAAGATAGACCTCAACCTGCTGACAGGCCACATGGTATAATAGTTGCCAGTATTATAATGCAGTACACTGACACAACACACTCCTGTTGGAGGATCCCCCTTAATAGAGAACCACAGAATGGCTGAGGTTGGAAGGGACCTTTTGAGCTCATCCAGCCTAACCCCTCCCGTTGAGGCAGAATCACCTAGAGCACACTGCTCAGCACCATGCCCCATCAGGTTTTGAATGTCTCTGAGAATAAAGACCACAGCCTCTCTTAACAAATTTGCTTCAGTGCTCAGTCAACCTCTGACAAACTCACCTGTAGAACTGCTTATGCTAACTTGTATGTAGGCCTGCTGGACTGTTTATGCTAACCTGCATGGAAGCTTATTAAGCTGTAACTTTTGTGAACTCTCATCCAAGTGTTTTCGACCTTGAAAAGAACCCTCTGGCCAAGTTCTGGCCCCACCAGACGTTACCGCTCACAAAGAAAATGCAAGTTATCATGATTTGCTGATTTGGCTCTATAACAGTTGGACCCTCTTGCTGTGACTCTGGAGCCCTCACTTAGGGGTGGAGGCACCGCGTAAGACCTTCCAAGTGCCGGGAAGGTTCTCCAAATCCTCGCTCAAACAGGGACTCCCCAGCAATTGAGGATCTGGATGATGGTAACATATTTAGGCAATTGGTGACGTATCTTTTTCTTAGTCACTATTCTCTTTCTTGTACAGTAATGGTTAGGCGCATTACCTTGCTTATTTTATCTGTTGCTAAAACCAAGCGTATAGTAAGGTTATTGTTTTGTTAAATGTATTGCCTTAATATTAATAGTGAAACAAGACCATTCTTTCCCTTGGTGCCTGGTTCTTTCCGTTGCCCACCTCCCACCCTGCCCCGTCAAATGGCAAAACAACCTCATAGTAAAAAAAAAAAATAATCATATGTTCAGACAGCATTTTCTGTGTTTCAGTTTGTGCCTGTTGTTTCTCATCTTATTACTAGCACCACTAAAAAGTCCCTTCACCTTTACACCCTCCTCCCTTCAGATATTAAAACGCATTGATAAGATCCATACTCAGTCTTTTCTTCTTCAGACTGAAGAGTCACAGCTCTCTTAGCCTCTCCTTGAGAGATGCTCACGGAATCACAGGATCTCAGAATAACAGACTTGTTGAGATTGGAAAGGACCTCTGCAGACCATCTAGTCTACTCCCCCTGCTCAAGCAAGGTTAGCTCAAGCATTTATTACATCCAGGCAGGTTTTGAATATCTACAAGGAAGGAGCCTCTACAACCTCTCTGGGCAACCTGTTCCAGTGCTCTGTCATACTAAAGAAGTTTTTCCTCATGTTCAGATGGAACTTCCAGTTTGTGTCCCTTGCCTCTCATCCTACAAACCACTGAGAAGAGTCTAGTCCCATCCTCTTGACATCCTCCCTTCATTTTTAGTGGTGGCCAACGATAAGACAAGACGTAATGGCCACAAACTGCAGCACAGAAAGTTCAGTCTAGACATTAGATACACACAGTGATAAAATCTTCTGTGCCACGTGCTCTAGGTGATCCTGCGTGTGCAGGGGGGTTGGACTAGATGACCTCTAGAGGTCCCTTCCAACCTTAAGCGTTCTATGATTCTATGATTCTAGGTCGAATAGATCCAGTTCTCTCAGCTTCTCTTCAGATCCTCTCCTACTCATCTTCATAGCTCTCCACTGGACTCTCTCCTGTAGTTCCATGTCCCTCTTGTACTGGAGAGACCAGAACTGGACACAGTGCTCCAGATGCAGCCTCACCAGGGCTGAGTAGAGAGGGAGGCAATGCTCCTCCTAATGCATGCCAGGATACCATTGGCTTTCTTGGCCACATGGGCACATTGCTGACTTATGGTTAACTTGTTGCCCACCAGGACACCCAAGTCCTTCTGTAGAGAGTTGATTTCCAGCAGGTCAACCCCCAGCCTGTACTGGCTCCAGTACCTTAAGCATCTTAGCAGACCTTCACTGGACTTGCTCCCATAGCTCTTTCTCTCATACTGCACTTGAATAGGCTGAGATCTTTGGGTCCAATAAACAGTATCAGTATTCTACTTGTGGGAATACTTTCTGTCATGGTGAAACACTATGGGGGAAACAGTAAACCTTCTCCTCCTCCCTCAGGGTGTTACCAAAATTCATAACTAGCCCATATCATATGTAGCAAGTAACAGACCTCTGCCTGAGAACTCAAAAGTTTGATTTTGGGCATTCAAGAGTGAAGAAAGTTCACAAAATGATTCACTTCTTGTGCCTAAGTGACTGGAGCTACTAGAAAGAAATTCTGAAGGCAGCCCTACCTCTCACAGGAGCCAGCGCTTAAGCAGTTGATGTGTTTTTGGCCACCTTGGCAGGAGACAATTATGAGACAAGAGCAAAGAAATGTGGGTAGTACTGCTCTCAGTAGAAAACATGAAACAAAAAATGTTTTTAAATGTTCAATATTTGTGAAGGAAGGTAGAACATTGGGAAAGTGAATTTTGCTGGGGTGTACATCAAAAAATTAAAAGCGGCATTTGACTTCCTGAGAGAGTACAGGCTCACGGCCACAAAATGAAACAAAAAAGGAGCTCAAGAAAGTGTTGGAAGACCCCGCAAGTGAACTCAATAGTAAATATTAAAAAACATGACAGAAAATCCATGACGATTAGGAGACTGAAGCATCTGAACTGAGCAGAGGCTGAGAGAGCTGGGGCTGTTATGCCTACAGAAGAGAAGACTGAGAGGAGATCTTTTCAGTGTTTATAAATAAGTTTAGGGAGGGTGTTAAAAGAATGTGACCAGAGTCTTCAGTGCTGCCCAGCGATAGGAAAAGAGGCAATGGCCACAAACTGAAGCACCAGAAGTTCCACATGAATTTGAGGAAATAAACTTCTTGGCTATGAGGGTAACCAAGCCCCAGAAAAGGTTGCACAGAGAGGCTCTGGAGATCTTCAAAACCCACTTGGATGCGACCCTGTGCCATGTGCTCTAGGTAATCCTGCTTGTGCAAGGCGCGTTGGAGTAGATGATCTCCAAAGGTCCCTTCCAACCTCAATGATTCTATGATTCTGTGAATGAAAAATCCTTCCATATCTTTCTTGTATAATTAAACAGGCATAATTAAACAAATCTAATGATTCCCGCACATATAAAATGTTCATCTCATGGAATTAAGGTCATTCCTGAACACAATGCTGTCTAACATATTTAGGTGACTCTGCTTGTGCAAGCGGGGTTAAACTAGATGATCTCCAAAAGTCCCTTCCAACCTTAATCATTCTGTGAGTCTCTGATCCTTTAAAATAGGTAACAGTGGAAAACCTAATATATCATATACGAACAAAGGTTAGGTAAAGGTTTGAATACAGATAAAAAAGATATTTTGAATAGAATTTACCACTACTATTCTTCTCATATTTAATATATATTAAAACAGTATTCTGCATTTGTTGAGACAAAACTGCATTTTTGATTCTAACTATAGAATTTTCTTTATATTCTTTATATAAAAGATCAAGATATACTTCATCTCTGATCATCAGTAGAAATAAAAATGAGGTGTGCTTTATCAGTGAGTTGTCTGATGTCAGCAGGCAAATGCACACTGAAATTACAATGTTGCAAAATGAGCAATGTTGCACAATAAGCAAGTAATATAACCGTATGTATTATGCAGCAATATTTGTAATAATTGAAATGTCTAGCTATAAAATCTCAGTTCTCACGTGAGGAATTCACTCCTTATAATCTCTTTTAAAATGTTGTTTTGACCTGTCAGTATGTTTTTTTTTAATGTTAAAGAGTGGTTTGAATGGCTGGAACAATCCATGGAGATGATAGCATATATTGCTGTTAGTCATACGTAGCTACATCTGATTTGTTTCCTTGCTATAAGCAGATGAGGAACGAGAATATGGGACAACCACAGCTGAAATGATCACTCACCCTGCAGAGCAGTTAGAAACATCGCTTGAACAGCATGTGGGAAATTTCATAGGCAAGAAGGACACAAGCTTCAGCTGTTTCTCAAGCAAATGCAACTCTGACTAGTATGTTTATTCCTTAAGAGTATCTCCACCAGGGAAACAGTAAGGATTCCACCAGGGAAACAGTAAGGATTTTGGGAATGGAGAATTATTTGGGGAAAGAAAACCCCACATTTTGCCAAACTTCACAGAGAAAAGCAACAAACTTTCTGAAAGCTTCCAAAACAAAAATGGTAGAACATTTTTAAACTTAATTGTATTTTTCTCCTCAGCTCAAATATTTTTGCTTTTTGGACTAACTTCAAGCAGCAATTATCTAAATGCAGAGCGGTCTATGTATAAATTACTAAGTGAGGCTGACCTGGAGCTGACAAAAATAGATATAAGCACAGCATCCAAAAGCTCCTCTGTTTCCCTGTTGCCTTTTGAAGGCAGCAGGCTTGCTTCAGGCTTGCCAAAGCCAAGCTATGTTGGGCACATCAATCACCACTTTCCAATACAAATAAATATATTGGAACAGTTTAGAATAAGGTCTCTATAACTTGCATTCTCCCAGCTGCTTTGCTGCTGCCTTTTGTATATATTTGACAAACCTAAACCTACCAGGTTCCCCACCAAAAAGAAAGAAAAAATTACCAACTAACCTTCTGGCTGATATATGGCTGCCCAGTGAACCTCTCAGAGGGAAAAGTAATGGTCTCTTAAGTAAAAATCACTTAAGAGAAGCTTATATTAAGGAACTCTTGTAGGTACTTGATGCTTATTAGCAAAAAGAACTGAAAGTGTTCTCCATTTTTTGCCTTAAAAGCTTGGTTGATAAAAAAAGTTACACAGGGATAAAAGAAGTCGGAGCACCACAAGAACTTTCTCATGATAACCCTTCTATTCATTTTAATCAAAAGGCTTGAGGCAGCTAGTTTATTCTCCAAGTTGATGTCTTGTTAGAGAGGATTGTAGCTTAGTGTTCTCAATACACCTCTTCTCTCTCTTAGTTCTCCCAAGTCAGTAGGACTCATTCACATACTTGTAGGATGTACTAAGCTCTATAGAAATAAACTTATTTTTTATTACTTATATCATCACACCATTGGTTCCTCAAGAAAGAAGGCACCAATTTGCTTTTCAGAATCAAACAGAAGTTTAATTTCCTCTGATAAATATTTTAGAAGTTGCATACATAGTGCTCATTAATGTAAAAGTAAATGCAAAACATTACTTAAATACAAAAACATTTGAATTTTGGGTAAGAAAAGGTAATATAATTAGAACAAAGATCGATTTTAGGTGTGTTTAATTATTAAACACACCTTAGTGCACTGATCATTTATAAAGGGCAGCTAGGTGTAGCAAAGAAAGCCTGCTTAGTAAAACGATGTGGCGTATCTGAAATGACCTCAGGCTGTAAGAACACTTGCAGTTATCAGTAAAATAATTAGATCCCCAGAGATCAGAATAACTTTCAAGGCTCCTTTTTTTTGTTTTCAGGCCTCAAAGTGTACAAGATGTGTTGGAAATTTCATGTGCTTAAGAAACATGCCAGATTGCAAGAAAAAAAGGGAGGGAAAGGACAAGCATTAAATATTTGTGGAATGGGTTTGACTTTTTCAGAGAGGCCAACCTTTCCAACTAAACAGATTAGGCTACCACATTTGGGATTTAATCAAAAAAGTATTTTGTCTGGACTGACCTCCCCAGAGACTACTGCTTGCCACCAATTTCTAGTAGCGGCAGTAAGCTTTTTCAGATATTCACCTATTTATTAGTGCACTTGTTTATATATTTAAAATGGAGATTCTGGAATTAAACGAAATGTGTGAGAATGGTAGATGAATAAGTATATGGCCGATAGAATAAATTTAGGTGAACTGAAATAGCAGGAGTAGAGCAATTGTGGTTAAAAAGACAATTAAATGTGATAAAGTATAAAGTCAAATGAAGTATTGCCTTCATTTGATGTTTTGTGTCTTGTGTACAGTTCTTTACAGATGAAACCTGAACTAAGAACCTTTGTATTTCTACATTATTTCTCTACCTACTCAGCAAGAGCTGAATCTTTCTCAGTTTTATTGGAATTCTTTTTCTTTTCTGTGCCCTTTGTAGCATGGAGAAGATAAGGTCAATAAAAATACTAGACTTCCAACTCCATTAGCTTCTCTGCATCCTGCTTGAACATACTCTCAGTTTTTACTTCTGCTCAGCAATGTAGAACATTGCTTAAGCACAATAAGCTTCAATTAGCTTTCAGCCAGACCTTGGCCAGTAAAATGCCACCACCCTTATCTCTCTGTTCTGATTTCATGGTACGACTTTCTTTGATCATTTCAGAAATTGAGTCCCTAGTTTTAGCTGACTTCCAGCAGGATATGTTTCTTCTCGCAAGACTGACCCAGCCCCCTCCCACTCTCGAGCAACATAAACCTTCAAAGACTCTGCACACGCTCCTTCAAAGCTTTTTAAACTTATATATAAGTAAACAGGCCTGGATTGTTATCTACCTAGAATCTATTAAATTTCTTAATAGTCAGTATAATGAGCATTGCTGTAGGCCATTTATACATCATTCAATGATCCTAAATGACAATTAGAAAACCTCCGTTTCAGTTGTGTTATTTTATAGAATCTCAGGATTTTTTCTTTTTTGCTGGACAAGAAAACTGAACTGCATTCATGTAGGATTAAAATCTTACGAATACACATATATTAATTCATGTGTGTATATATATATTTTCTCACTTGCACACATGCAAACACACACATACACGCTCTATATCATTTCCTTAAAAGGTCAAACGTTGTTCACTATGGTAAGTGGTTGAACAAGTGGTCAAAAGTTGCCAATAGGAACCAGTATGCTATACATCAAAAGATCAAACTGTTCCCTGGAAAACAAATAATACAGACAAAGCAAAGGCCAGAACCTGAGAATGTCCATATAGGCATTTCTAAGTGTTAGTAGCAATTATTCTGAATTACTATTTTGGCCATTGTGAAAAGATATATTACATACATTATACTCCTACTGACTCTATTCATCACTGAGATATATTTCATTTCCAAAGCACATCATATAAAACATCCACTTGGGATCAGTTGTCAATCTCTCTTGAAAATCTACTTCAGTAGTCAAAACAGATCTTTGACAACATAGTCAAAGTGCTTTACTAAAGGTGCTTTACTACTTAGCACTTTACTAAAAGACTGAATTGCTCAGAACCTCATTTCATATTTTATTTGTTTAAAAAAGAGGTAAAAAGAGAATGTTAGTTAAATTTAATAACACATGACACATTAAAATGACACGTTTGAACTTCAACAGTGAAGCTATGATTACTCCCCTCCCCCAGCACTCATGAAGACATACCTTGAACATTTTGTCCAGTTTTGGACATGTAAGAGAAATGGAGTACAAAGGCAGATTTAGCTCCTCAAAAGCATATGATACTTTTTGTTTTGGAAATATACTTCACATTTGAAGAAAAAAAAAAAGTGAGGTCTGAGATGAAACACTTTTATTTCATGCAGTCTACTGTAAAACATGAATATTCATAGACAGGGGTGGAAAATGAAGTACTGACCAGTCTCAGATGGCAACTTTTCCCATGATGTATACAGTGTATATATTCAATACATATATCAAGTTTGTTACCAAAGGAATAAAAAGTCATGACTAATCCATGTGAAGTCTGTCATCTGCTCCTATTACTGCAGATGTACAGAAAACCACTGTACAAACAATATGTCATATTATGCATTTATGAAGCTTTAGAGTAATGCATCCACTGAGGATTCGGTGTGCTATTTAAATGCCTTCCTAAAAAGTAACAGTTCTTTAAAATTGTTATGAGTTACAACGAAAGAAGAAAAGAGAACCATAGTTCTGTGGTTTCCTTGATGTGACTAATAATTCCTGCATTTGTATAAAGAAATATTACAAAATGTACTAATCAGCATACACTTGAACATTAATTTTCTAAGTGTGGCATGCTGTTTATAACAACCATCTGCTCTGACTACACTTATTTTGCTCTATCAGTCCACTTTAAAATAAAATCAACACTGACAATTTTTGCAGAGGTTGTGGACATAATAAAGAAGTAAGTTGTTCATGTTTTGCATTCATTTTACCATGTATTGTTCTCATTAAAGTTTTTAATAGATAATATTTCAAAGGAACAAAACAAAATGAAGACACAAGTCTAAAACTTGGTGCAAAGCCTGAATTCTCCAGAGTAGGTATAATCTTGTGTAGTGAAACAATACTTTGCAACTCTGATCGAAAGCAAACATAATGTTGTAACTCTAAATCTGAAAAATATTTAAAAAAAAAACTCTTTCAAAGAGGAGAGTACAGTTTAAGAGGAAAAAAAAAAAACAACATTACTGACTTGTGCCATGGGCCATATTTCAGCTGCAAGCAAGTAAACTTTTTAAAATTTACTTTTATGAAGCACCAAAATTTTGTAAACTATATAAAACTGTAGCAAAATAATTCAGGCTTGAAGGGCTATTTAGAGATCATCTAGTCCAATCTCTTACCCAGACTTGGCCCAGACGGATCAGGTTGCTCAGGGCTCTGTCAGGTTCTGAGCATCTTCACAAATGGAAACTTCCCAGCCTCAACAGCCACATTGCTCCAGTTTTTGACTAGCCTCAAAGCCTCATTATTTTGTTGCCAGAGTAAAACAGAAGTCCTTCATTTGAAAAATATTTGATTGATACCCTTCAATATTCCTTTTTTGATTTTCTCCTTATACCTCACAGAACTGAAAAGGGTTTGTTTTTTATTGACACATACCAAATACATTATTATTGAACTTCAATTAGTAAGAGCAAGAATTACCGTCACATACTTTTGTTGGCGAGCAAAACGGGAGACCAAGATTTTTAAGCAAAGCTTACTACTTACCCAACATTTTCTGCATCTTCATCACACTCAGCTCTGTATTTGCAAACTCCACATTTTGAACGCTTCCTCTGAACTTCTGTCCCAGATCCTTCATACTCTAAACAGAACAAGGCCTTGTTAACAGAAAGCACGATTTTCATGCGAGGCTCTTTTTGTTTATCTAAATCCATCTGTCTTGGTATTGGCAACTTGAAGTTATCTTATATTTACACTAAAGCCGTTATATTCCCTTGTGCTTTTTCTTTCAAAACTGGGCATTTAAAGCTTGTCAGAAAAGCACAAATGACAAAAGGACACCTCTAGAAACAAATTACATCATCAGTTGACTCTTCCTTTATTGTCATTTTACCGATTTTTACTTATTCCTGCCCCATCCAGACACTCTATTTGCACTGCCATGTACTTCACCCACATTTAAATTTAATTGAAACTAGCAACATATAAACTCTGTGACTTTTAATATCCTTGACCTTTATGTAGAAGGGATTTGAATGCTATTTTAGTTGATAGTTTTTAATAACAGACATACTTGTAAGATTACCTTCTACACTTTTCCCCCTCTCTGTTTCTGATGATTGGATGAGTCTGTGCTCCTTTTTCATACACACTGTTGTATATTTTCCAGATTGTTCTAATTAGTTGTACATGACTAAAGAAAGGCCTAAAGAGTCATCTTAAAAAGAAACTAAATAGAAATAATATGTCCTCTAAAATGTACAATGAATATTACAACATCACTGGTCCTAAAAATCTCTGCATCATTCTTACTGCTGACTTCAAACCTGAGGACCATTGTGTAAAAGAGAAATATAAACTCAATAAAGTTTAATGTAGGAAAGCCAAAAATTGAGAAATGAATACTGAACAGCTAAGAAATATATGGTAGAATATGGCAGTATTCTGATAACAAAATTACTTTCCCCCAGTCAGGTTTTCATATTGCACAAGAATATCAAGCAATTCAATAGAAAGTTTTTTCCCCCTTAATTTTCCCCCAGATTCACAATAAAAAGTAATATACGTAGTAAAAAAAGGTAATATTTTTCAGAGCCGTGCGGATGCAAGGTACTGATAGTGAAATACAACTTTAATTTATTGCTTTGCTTGAAGTTGCTGTACAGCAGTTCATCCCTTTCCCAAGATTCTTCTTACTGACGACTAAAATCTCAGTAGCGAAGCCATATAAAAAAATAGGCTTCAAACATTAAACCTCATGTCACTTCTAAGTAAACTTCATAGTTTAATTTTCATAGGCTTGGTAATGGCTAGTAAAATTTCCTGCCCCACACTTCATATATTTTAGAGAGAATAAAGCAGATTAAATGATTTAAGGTTTAGGTTCACTAGAAATAGTCTCTCACATTTTTAATTTTAACAAAGCAATAAAGGTGATAAATTCATTGGAAAAGAAGGAAGAGACCTACAGAAATTTGCAGTGAGTCAGGAACAGGTTAACATGTAACAGTTTTTACATATAGCATATTACAGTATGATTTTAGTATAAAGCACTACATAAAGCACCTGCTCTATTTGATCACTACTGATTTGCTCCCTAGTCACCAATAAAAGAGGGCAGGAGGCCAAGAATATTTCCTAGGAAAAAAATCACTTTCTAATGGTTCATTTACAGTTCATGACCCATTGATCGCCATTTTTTTCAACATATTATAGGTGCACCATGTCGGTTCTGAGTCTTCCTGTTATTTACATATGCAAGAGACAGCAAGTTAGGTCATCAAGCTAGGTCAAAATCTATTCCAAATAAGTAATTCAAATTCTTCTTGTTTAGTATGCAGGCTTCTAATATTGATGTACAAATGACTCGAGAGTTTCTCACCTCCTATGATATCTTGATTAATTGTATTCTTGACATCTCACTTTCATGTTGAGTGAAGCTTATTTTCCCTCTCTTTTCAGTTTCATTTCCTGTTTCAGGGTAGCACCTCATTAATGCTCTGTCCAAAAGAAATGAGGCACGAGGATGGCATCTGCAACTCTTGACTCTCTGCATGGAGCTGTTCCCCAACACTGCTCTTGGAGTCATTCTTCTACAGAAGATGGCTAGCTATATTTAAGAGCAGCAGGGAGAGAACCTGCAAATGGATGGTCGCTTTGGGGTATCTGGACAGAAAATTGCTTCTCTTGGCAACTCATTTTGTGTGTTATTACAACTGTACTATGACTATGATTCTGCTGAGGGTTGTCAATTAAATCTGAAGCGAAAGTGTTAGCCAATGTTAAGGTGAAGTTTCGTCTGCCCACACCATGGCTTGGAAAGGGAATTCTGCTAGATATGCCTATCACAGTTGCAGCGAACAATGGGAGCTGGTAGGGAGAGAAGATTTTCCCTTGTCCAGAAAGCTCCTCTAAAAACCAATTCCTATCTTTTGGGGGCACACAGTGATTTTTGCTGTCTGCCATCTCATGCATCTCAAAAAGATCTAGGAAAAAATAGGAAGAGTCACAGCAAACCCTCTTCTGTAAGCAAAAGTATAGAAAAAAAGCCTGTGGTCAGGCTGATTCTCTTGGTGCAGCTAGCATTGAAAATTCCTCTCAAAATACCACAGTATGAGTAATTAGAAGCTTCACTTAGCTGAACAATTTAGTGACTTATTCTCTCTTCCACTGATTTCAATTTCACTGTTCAATTTATTCATCAATGACCTGGATGAAGGCACAGAGTGCTCCCTCAGTAAGTTTGCTGATAATACGAAACTGGGAGGAGTAGCCGATACCCCAGAGGGCTGCGCGGCCATCCAGAGGGACCTGGACAGACTGGACAACTGGGCGGTGAAAAACCTCATGCAATTCAACAAGGCCAAGTGCAAGGTTCTGCACCTGGGGAGGAATAACCCCAGATACCACCACAGGCTGGGGACTGACCTTCTGGAGAACAGCTCTGCAGAGAGGGACTAGGGTGCCACGGTGGACCATGTTGACCATGAGGCAGCAGTGTGCCCTCGTGACCAGGAAGGCCAATAGGATCCTGGGGTGAGCTGAGAAGAGCATCTCCAGCAGGTCGAGGGAGGTGATCCTGCCCCTCTACTCAGCCCTGGTGAGGCCACATCTGGAGTATTGTGTCCAGTTCTGGGCTCCACAGTATAAGAGGGAGGTGGAGCTGCTGGAGAGAGCTCAGCGCAGGGCCATGAGGATGATCAGGGGCCTGGAATATCTGCCCTTTCGGGAAAGACTGAGAACTGGGCCTGTTCAGCCTGGAGAAGGCTGAGAGGGGATCTAATCAGTGTATATAAGTACCTCAAGGGAGGGAGTGAGGAGGATGGGGCCAGCCTCTTTTCAGTGGTGGCCAGACAGAACTAGAGGCAATGGCCAAAAACTAAAGCATCAAAAGTTCCACAGGAACTTAAGGAAATATTTCTTAACAGTGAGGGTGACAGAGCACTGGAACAGGCTGCTCAGAGAGGTTGTGGAGTCTCCTTTTCTGGAGATCTTCAAAACCCGCTTGGATGCAGTCCTGTGCCACGTGCTCTAGGTGACCCTGCGTGTGCAGAGGGGTTAGACTAGATGATCTCTAGAGGTCCCTTCCAACCTTAAGCATTCTGTGATTCTATGATTTTTAGGCCAACACCAGTTGCCCTAAAATGCTGGTTAAGTTGGAGTTCATTTCTGTAATTTAAAAGTAACATTGCAAGCTTGCTCTTCTGTCTGTGTAAGTAAACATTTAAAGCAGGTGCAAAACCACTTTTTTCTATCAAAAAAGTTTGGCAAGCAATCCATGCTGCTTGACCATGCTGCTGAATGTTAAGCAAAAGAAACATTTTCCATCACGAGTGACCCTGCTGTCTATCAAAGCACCCCCTTGTCCACAGGTGTATGCCTTGCTGAAAGAAGCTCTGCCTATGCAGATATACAATAGCTGTAAGCATGATCTAGTAAGGATACCAGCATCTAGGGTTAGATTTGGCAATAACTCACATATACAGGCTGAATACAAGGATGTCTGCTCTTTTTAGGACTGGGGTGCCCGGAAAAGTAAACTTCCAACTTTGGTGTCCTAACTGGAACACAGGTCAGACAATGATATAGTATGAGTTGTACTGTGGTTATTTTAATGACAGTGTGTTCTCCTTTAGGCAAAGGAGTTGAGGACATGCACTGCACCACTAGCATTTCTAGGTGCTAGTTTTAAACTTGTGACAACTACAAGTTGCAGTTTGCTTCTCTGCATAATGACACCACTGATTACAGTACAGAAAGTTAGCATATTGGAACAGCTGAATCAACCTTTACATTGCTGTGATGTGCCACTAGAGTGGCATCAGGGAATCTTTTGGATTCCAGAGTTAGCTGAACCCAAGAGATCATCATTTGTCAAGCATGAGCATTTAGTAGACACAAGACACTATAAATGTATAGCAAATCAAGGAATACAACGGAAGCGGAAATATATATTTAATTACATACACACGCACACACACACATATATATAGAACACACACACACACACACACACACATATCAGAGCTCTACAGTCAAATCGTAGATCCATGATAAAAATAACCACTCTTGCAATTTCCTTGCAGGACACCCTGCACAGCACATTTCCTTGTAGGACACAGTTTGCCCTGGTTTCTCTAACAACAGGTGCATGGTACTGCAACTGCTCTCACTCCTCATGGGCCACCCCTCTACACTATAGCTTTTCACAGATTCTCCAGTCACTGGTGCATCACACAGAGCCTGCTCTTACCTGTAATGGGCTACCCCTCTGGTCTAAATTCCCCCAGTTTCTCCTCAACACACTGAGAAGAAGTCAGGGGCATCTCTGCTGAGGACAAGTGAGTCCTCAGTTCACCGACTGGGGTTCTGAGTGCACAAAGGAGGTAGCTTACTTTCTTTTCTACTCAGGCAGAACAATGCTGGCCAACAGCCATACAACAGCAGGGTGGCTCTAGCCAGTAATGGTGTGCAAATCAGCAGGGGACCTTGTGCTCAATACAATCTGTTTAACACTCCCGTTAGCAGGTTGTTCTGTGGGAAATCACTGCACAGCAGCCAAGACAGGCATGGCAATGGCCTGCAGTGTTCCTTCTTCACCTGGATTTGTCAACCGTGGGATTGCTAGACTGTGTGTCCCCAGGCTAGCACAACCCTACAGTTTGGTAGCTCCAGTGATGCCGCAACCGGGGTTTATTAACTCTTGGAGAGCACCTTAGAGCAAACTCCTCTTCTATGGGCTGCACCATCCAGAGCCCCCCACCCACCTGTGTGGCAACTGTCATGTGCAAGACTGTGCCTGGAGAACATTAATACCCACTGCACTGTTCTGCTTCAAATACAGCTAATACCTCTTTCTCAAAAGGAAAAATAAATAGCTTCACAATAACCATTGGGGAAACTACACATGACTGCATAATGGTGGAAAAGGAAAAACACAGAAAAGTCACCACATAGACCAAAGGAGCTCTTCCACAACTTCAGGAAAATGGAAAATGTGTTTATGCAAGCCCTTTTATTGGTCACATAAAGTGGATAGGCCCCCACTTCCCATCTATCAGCTTACAAAGGAGGCAACAAGAACCTATCTTTTGGTGACCCTGACTCCAGCATCCTTGTGAGCAGCATTAGCACCTCCAAAAACACTATTTAGAGCAAGTTTTCATCAAGAGAAGGCCTGAACATTCAGTACCTTTGGCTCTCTTTCACCAAACCTTAGCTAAAAATGTAGTACTTCTTGTAAGGTTTAGTTTTGTGTTATTTTTACTTACAAGGAGTAGGATCTTAATGGAAATAAATAGGGCTATTTGAAGTTCAGATGATACTTAGTGACAAAAAGCATGACAGAATCACTACCTAAATCTTTCTAAATCACTCGGTATTACAGAAACATGCTAAAAGACATGAGATTACCTTCTATCTAGGGCGTAAACCACCACCCAGTTTCTACAGTCATTATGAGAAGCCCCAGACAAGAATGCACCCAAGGACATAATTTTTGCTGCTGTTGCTGGTACCTCATTAAAGAGTATGCACAAGACAGCAAACACTGCCTGAACATGAAGATAAGGACCACCGTAGAACTGCCTGGAACTGGGCAATGGGAACAAAACAGGGCTCCCTGAGCCAAAATGGGACCGTATATGGAAGTGAGTCATCAGAGTTCATCAAAAGGACACCGAAATGACCCCCAGGGACCATGGAAGGGATGGAGGGCATGTGAGGGTGGGGTATGTTGTAATTAGCACTAGAAAATGGAATGAATATGTATGATCACTCCAGGAAATTTTATGTATGTGCAGATCCTAGCGAAATCGAAGCTTTGGTTAATGCAACCTACGGCATGCACGTTAGGAGGAGCTATCCCTATGCATGTGGCACTGTAAAAAAGAGAATGCCTGTTTCCTAATACTGCATTGGTGTTAAGGTTTATTCATGATTTTCAGTGACACAGTCATTTTAAAATACCTTAAAATAAGCTAGTAGTATTATCACAGATTAAATTTTTACATACACACACACACACACACTCAAAGTCCTAAGCTGTGTATTTATATCACCCTAACTGTGTGACAATTATGGATAAGTGTTGTCCCCAGTGAGGGGAAGTAACAGATGGAAGCCTGCTAAAAAGCACATACCAATTTATTAATTGCTAAATGTAATCTGCTAGACCTTCACCAAGAGATTCTTTAGCTATTAAATTTCAGAGGGATTAGAAATTCAGAGAAACAGAAATTCAAAACAAATCGTTTTAATACTAATTAACTTAGCTATATGTATGGCAAGCATGTTATTTCCTCAGCTTGACAGTCTGCAATGACTGGGACCTCTAACTACGAATGCTGCTTTTTTTTTAGTATCAGAAGTGTTCAAGCTCAGTTTAAGCAGTAGAAACTGTCACAGGAAGATCTATAGCAACTGAACAGCAGAATTTAGACACTTCCTCAGTTCATTCTTCAGATCAAAAAATTTACCAGCAAACAGTGCATCTGTTGCACAGTTATAACAATTTTCCTAAACATGTGCAAGCAGCTGTACTCCTTCCTTTCATGTGTGCAAACATTACTGGAACATATACAATCACATCAATTGTATATATATGAGACATAGTAATTTACATCTGGAAACATAAAATCTAACAAGCAAACATAGAAATTTCTAAGAAAGCATGTTTGGTCGCTTGCTGTCTCTCTCTCTTCCACTTTTGCTTTTCTGCTTCCACATTCTTTACATTTACAAGCAGTAGCATTATCTAACCTGTAGGGTACATAAGCGCTTCTTGCAATCTTGGTTCCTATTTCTGCACTCTTAGTCAAGAATAGGCTTGGATGATTACTGTACCTCTGCATGCCCTGGTTTTCTTGGACAGTTAGTGCAATACAAAAGTTTGTGTATTCACAAATAAGGAGATTCCCCCACAGTCTGGCTGATGAGCAGGACAAAGGGGGAGACTGAGCGGAGCCATGGGTGAGTGGGATAAAAGAGCATATGCCAAGAAGAAAATTGCTCCCCCTTCTTTGGCAAGGGGGACAAAGGAGTCAGGTGACCACAGGTGAGAACAGATGGCAGGAGGCCGGAGTTTGGTGTAGGCAGGCCGGGAAGGCTGTAACTTCTGAGTACCTTGGCCAATGGGGAAAAGGAGAGGGTGTACCTCAGTCAAGAAATTAGGATAAAAGGGAGGCTGCGTCCTCCAGCAATTTGAGAGACCCCACAGGGATATGCCCCGTGGACTCTCCCTTTATTTGAATAAAGTTTTAGGACTCCTCTGTCTCCTTTTTGGACGTTCAGTTCTTGACAGTGAGATTTTCTGCACAACAGCAAGCTGAGAAAGCTGGACCAACAAGAGGCGTTGTTCTCATCACTCCCTGGCTGGACTATCAGGGAGGAGAGCACTGGCTGAGCGTACAGGCTGTGCAAGTGACCTGCTGTCTGTGTTCCTCCTCCTTTTCCTTTATCTGGGCCCCAAGCAATGTACGTCTATCCTCAGATGGATCTGAATCTTTTTAAAAGCTTGTTTCTCTTAACTTGTAATAGGCCTCTGATCTTGTTAATGCCTTCTTGTAAGACTTTTACACTTGAATATTGAAATAACATTAGCTCGAGACACAAACACATTGGGAGAATAGTTTTAAGTTTTTGGACAGGAAAAAAAAAGGCTATAATCTAAACAATGGGTTCCATGACTCAACATACTGAATACTAGCCTACTTTGTGGTGGGAGAAAGTACTATCTTAACATCCAACTAAGTGACAAAGGTGGACTGCAGTAGTTTTATTTCACTGTGTCAGATACATGGTGAAATACGGAGATACTAGATACATGGAGGGAAAAAAAAAAAGAGGGTGGAGTAACATGTCAGGCAGAAATTTTAATGTCTTGAAATTTTCAATTTCTTGTTTGGAACAACTTCTCTATCTAAAATTAAGAACTAAAATCAATTTGTTTCACATTGAGCAAAATTGCAAACACTTCATTTGGCCCAAAGGCACTTGGAGGAAAGCCAACAAACGAAAGGCTAATATCACAAAAAGGCTGGAGAAGGCACCAATAGAGTTCACAGTGTTCCATTTTTATTCAGTATCTGAGCAGTTCAGATACTCATCTGGGGCCAAAGGACCCAGATTCATTTCTTTCCTCTCAGTCTGAAGTGAACTAAACCTGCATATCTCATCTCCCCAAAAAAATACACCAACATTTGCTATAATATAGTCAGATCACTCTATCTCTTCAAATTGCTGCCATTCTATTTTATGTAAATAAAAGTTCACTGGAGCACAGATTCCCAGCTAACAAAGTCTTTCTATCATACCTCCTTCTAACCTCTAGGCTGAAGTGTTCTTCCTATACCCTTTGTCTTGGACGCAATGAATATTTTAAGTGAGAACAGCTACAGCAGCAGAGATCAAGGGAGACCCATTTCAGAACTCCTTTATCAGGAGACCGTTGCCCTGGATTCAGCATCATACCCCAGCTTGAATCTTTTACCTCTTCAGGACTAGCCTAACAGAAAACACAGGATGTTCTGTTATACTTTTCCTTCAAACTGTTCATAAAAATATCCAAACAATCTCCACACCTGTCAATCAACTGCCAATCTTCTCCAGACCAGCATCATTAAATTTACAAGAGACTTGAACAAGTCTTTGTATCTGACTAGGAAACTGGAGCAAACTCCCAACAGTATTCAAATGTTCCTAAAATTGCATGAAAATATAAAAGTCAAGACCTAGGCTACATTACCATATGTCTCCTATAAGGAATGTATGACAGTACTGAGACAAGCAACTCTCAGAGAACAAGCTGAAAAGGGAGCAGCTGTAGCGGAATAACAAACTAGGTGAGGAAGTGTGAAGGATAAGCAACAGGAGCTTGGAAAAGTGTGTGATAAAATCTTAGGAAGAAAAGTATCAGAAAAAAAAAAGTAAAAAATCACCAATGGTAATAACACGGCAGTAGATGAACAGGAAATTGTTCTTTCAAATACTGTTCTGAAAAACAAATGCAAGTAAATGCCTTTGAAGTAAATGAAGTAAAAGGAAGCAAAGGCAAGAATGAACACATACTAGTGGTTGCTAGTAACAAATACCAGTGATGGCTGTTAATAAATTATTGAAGAGGAGCAGTAAGCCTTCCCTCTGCTTGATAAAAAAGAGGGAGCTATTTCCTGATTTCTGGAAAGTTAAATGTTCTGTTCAAGCATGCAATGGTATCAGTAACGATTTTACATAAAAGCATATTTTCATGTAGTTAAACACATATAACTTTTAGTATTTCAACAAACAGGCAAAGGAAACTTAACCCTCTGTCAGCAAAAATTAACATCTCATATGAGCTGGTGGGTGGAGCAACTTTTTAGATAGCCTTAATACACCACAGCACTTCTAAATGGAAATGCACCAGAGGGTGGTTCCTGCCTCCCACACATTATCCACACTTTTTTTCCTAGACAGGACAGAATTAAGGCAAAGAATGAAAGTGATATTGGAATCAGATAGGAGCAAACATGCAGACACTTTAATTTCATACAATGCATTGCTGAATGGATATGAAAATGAAGGATACCTAGAAGTTTCAGTGAACAATTTGTTCAGGTAACGTGTACTTAAAACAAGATTCCAAACAGCAGCCCTGCAACAATTTCTTAGTACAAGCAAGATGAATTGCCTTTACAATGTATCTATATCTCACATTTTTCATGATATGTACTCTTGCTAGCAGCATCAAACATAGAATTAAAATTGTTTTTTGCTTTAAATCTTGTAAGAAAGTTAAGATGTGGTCAAAGACAGGAAGCTTCTACTAGCAACAGTTGTGCTGTGTTCTCTTTGTCAATATACACCTTTGAACAGAAATATTTGTTAAAATCAAATATAAAATTAGAATACTTTTTACATGGCGTATTTGACAAAGGATCACTAGACATTGCAGATGACAAGGAAATGAATTAAAGGAAAAAAAATAGATGTATTGTGAATAGACATTCCTAGGCATTACTGCAGTGAAATACAGTGGTTTAGTAGGGATCTAAATATTACACTGCATCACTGGTAGCACCTTTTTAACATGAAAGAAAAAAGAAAAAAGAAATGATACTGGTCAAATCTGAAAGAAAACATTAGTCAAATCCACGCTGCAAACTACTTCTGAAGAAAGACTATTTTGAGATGTTCAGATCACACTGTAACATTCAAACTGATGTTTAAGTTGTCATATTTTTTGTTGTTTAAGTTGTAGTATTTTTCATAAATGATGGTGGTAGAGCGAATCTGTAGATAAAACAGACACAGAGACATATACTAAAAAAGAAAGACCGTGGTTAAATGTAACTGAGGATTGGTACTCACCTCCTTCTCCTGATCCAGAGCCATTATCTGAAATGGAAGCAGAGGAGGAGAATATAAAAAGAAAGCAAATGAAAATATTGCTTGAGGAATAGTTGTTTGTTCAGCAACTTAGTACTGTAAAACATTATATAGATGTTATATTTCATGGAGCAGCTGTAACAACAAAACATCTTGCTAAGATTTGGCATCGTTCAGGACAGTTTGTACATGCTTATCGTTGTCCTATCCTCCCTTCGCTGTCCGGGTATTTTTGCTCAGGCAACAGCAGAATTCATTGATGAAAACACAATTGCTATCTCAGTCTCTTTTAAATAGCTTTACATTCAAACTTGTTAAAACTAAAAAAAGAGTATACAGTTTGATTTTTGAAATCTGCTTAACAAATGTAAGTAGGCTTGTGGGGGCTTGTTTTGTTTCGTTTTAAAACCTCCGGCTCTAGGAATAAGACTCGAAGGAGTCACACATAAAGCATCTGACTGCAGAACTTTCTGAAGCAACTAGTGTTCAAAATAAACATGATTTAAGTCAACTAGCTATAAATGAGCTCCTCTCAAGCGATCACTTCATAGAAAAATTACTAAATCTACAGATATTTCATTGTGATCTAAAACTGATTAGATCTGATGAGTGATAGCTGGAAGTTGTGCCCCCTTAGTGCTAACAGTTTAAGCATCAACAGGACTTAGCTGCATCATCACCCCAGGAGACCTAGGTCAGCTTTGGAGCAATAGGCTACAGCTTCGGGCAGCACTGTGCTCAGGGTCTTCAGTGAGAACCACAGTAAAACCACCCTCTGAATCACAAATCTTCCTCCGTCTTTCTTACTTGCAGGAGGTGGAAAGAACAGGATGGCACCTGCTGTCAGTAAATTGCTTCCCATCCCAGTTAGCTCAGACTCTCTAAAAGGTGAGGAGCAGAGCACTTCTTACTCTGCTCATTTCAGACCTCTCACACCAGTTTGGTGATAGAAAAGGTAGCTGCATTTATTTCCACAAGCCTGGAAAGAATAAAAAAAATGGAGTAGTAGTATTCTCACTCTCATCTATGAGCTCATTGTTCATGTCAGAGGAAAAACCAAATTGTCAGTTTGTTCAATTCTCCCTCTTTTTAAAATGGTTGTATATCTAAGAATAGCTCTTTCTAGTGTGTGGATAAAAGTGTGAAATTCCATATTGCTAGGTCGATTCGCACATTAGAAATAATCTCTTATCACATGGAGTATCAGGAATAGAGATTTTTCACCAGTCTAAGTTTTCCTTTCTGTCATTCCATACCATAATTTTGTGCCTAATAGAACCTTACAGATACAAGGACAAAAACAGAAGAATGGTGTCTGTTCCATGGATAGTGACCCAGTTTAGTGACAAAGAAGATTCCATATAAGATTTCATTGTTGAATCACTGAAAAATATACTGCACAGTGCAGTATGACTTCATAAACGAATTTGAAGACGTATAATTTATATGAAGTAAGTCCGTAGGTTTCTTCATAATGGTTGAAATTGTGTGATTTGGTTGCTTTGGTGTTTTGTTTTTTAACCTAAAAATATGAGCAAGTTTAACATGTAGCTCATAAAAAAAGGCTAAAATGCCACAAAGAACTGAGTCACTCCAGGCTTTTATTTCAAAATCTACCTTTCCACATACTTTTGCTGGCACATTCAGTCTCAAGGCAAGAAACACCATTCAGTTCCAGTACACAGCAGTTACTGTATTGTGGGGCACCAGTTATAGCATTAGGTGTATATGCTGTGAGGCAGGGGAGATATCGCTATATAGACAGTAGAAGCTGTAACAAGAGAAGCAAGTGATACCCAGAGCACCTATCAGGGTTGATAGTGCTTAAGTCCACAGGCAGCTCTGCCTCCACTTAACAGAGCACCCTAGTAACGGGATAGATCCATGCCTGCGCTTTTAATGGCTTCTTGAGACCTCAAAGCAGGGAGTGGCATCCTGAATAACACTTCATACCATTTCTGACTTTTCGCTCAGATCTCACGCTTCCTCTCTGAATTTGAATTCCTGTCTACAGGGTAATCTTGCTAAGCCAAGCTAGGGGGTTTTGGTTTTGTTATTGCAAGCTTACTGGTACAAGCATCTCCACTTTTTTCAGTCCCCTAAAGCAATTCAGGATTTCTGAAAGTGTTTCCACACAACAAGGAGACCAATGAGATCCAGGAAAGAGAACATTCAAACAAGGAAGGAACCTGCAAAGAAACAACATGCCCTAGCTCAAGTCAGTAATTAGAGAGTGACTGTCTTTTCTATTTACCTAAGCCACCATTCACTGAATAGGT